>NC_092654.1:6096903-6450783 GCF_032118995.1 Asterias amurensis
CCAAGGAACATGGGCGTTCTGAAGCTACTGGTTGAATCCCAGCGAGATCTGAGATGAATAATTTTAAATTTACTCAGATTGAGCTTAGATTAATTCTGTACCAAAAAACATGGGTGTTCCGCAGCTGTTGGTTGAATCTAAGCGAGATCTGAGACATTTATTTTTTTCAGATTGCTCAGATTGAGCTTAGATTAATTCTGTACCAAGAAACATGGGTGTTCCGAAGTTACTGGTTAAATCTAAGCGAGATCTGAGACATTTAGTTTTTTACATTGCTCAGATTGAGCTTAGATAAATTCTGTACCAAGAAACATGGGCTTTCTGAAGTTACTGATTGAATCTAAGCGAGATCTGAGATGAATAATTTTAAATTTACTCAGATTGAGCTGAGATTAATTCTGTACCAAAACACATGGGTGTTCCGCAGCTGTTGGTTGAATCTAAGCGAGATCTGAGACATTTATTTTTTTCAAATTGCTCAGATTGAGCTGAGATTATTTCTGTACCAAAAAACATGGGTGTTCCGCAGCTGTTGGTTGAATCTAAGCGAGATCTGAGACATTTGTTTTTTTCAAATTGCTCAGATTGAGCTGAGATTATTTCGGCACTAAAGAATATGGGTGTTCTGAAGCTGTTGGTTGAGTCTAAGCAAGATCTGAGACATTTATTTTTTTCAAATTGCTCAGATTGAGCTTAGATTAATTCTGTATCAAGAAACATGGGTGTTCCGAAGCTACTGGTTAAATCTAAGCGAGATCTGAGACATTTAGTTTTTTAAATTGCTCAGATTGAGCTTAGATAAATTCTGTACCAAGAAACATGGGCTTTCTGAAGTTACTGATTGAATCTAAGCGAGATCTGAGATGAATAATTTTAAATTTACTCAGATTGAGCTGATATTAATTCTGTACCAAAAAACATGGGTGTTCCGCAGCTGTTGGTTGAATCTAAGCGAGATCTGAGACATTTATTTTTTTCAAATTGCTCAGATTGAGCTGAGATGAATTCTGCACTAAACAATATGGGTATTCTGAAGTTACTGGTTAAATCTAAGCAAGATCTGAGATGAATAATTTTTTATTTACTCAGATTGAGCTGAGATTAATTCTGTACCAAGAAACATGGGTGTTCCGAAGCTACTGGTTAAATCTTAGCGAGATCTGAGATGAATAATTTCAAATTTACTCAGATTGAGCTGAGATTAATTCTGTACCAAGAAACATGGGCGTTCTGAAGCTACTGGTTGAATCTAAGCGAGATCTGAGACATTTTTTTTTTTCAAATTGCTCAGATTGAGCTGAGATGAATTCTGCACCAAGAAACATGGGCTTTCTGAAGTTACTGGTTGAATCTAAGCAAGATCTGAGATGAATAATTTTTTATTTACTCAGATTGAGCTGAGATTATTTCTGTACCAAGAAACATGGGTGTTCCGAAGCTACTGGTTAAATCTTACCGAGATCTGAGATGAATAATTTTAAATTTACTCAGATTGAGCTGAGATGAATTCTGCACCAAGAAACATGGGCTTTCTGAAGTTACTGGTTGAATCTTAGCTAGATCTGAGATGAATAATTGTTTATTTACTCAGATTGAGCTGAGATTAATTCTGTACCAAGAAACATGGGAGTTCCGAAGCTACTGGTTAAATCTAAGCGAGACCTGAGATGAATAATTTTAAATCTACTCAGATTGAGCTGAGATTAATTCTGTACCAAGAAACATGGGTGTTCCGAAGCTACTGGTTAAATATAAGCGAGATCTGAGATGAATAGTTTAAACATTGCTCAGATTGAGCTTAGATGAATTCTGTACCAAGAAACATGGGCTTTCTGAAGTTACTGGTTGAATCTAAGCGAGATCTGAGATGAATAATTTGCAATTTTTTCAAATTGCTCAGATTGAGCTAGGATTAATTCTGTACCAAGAAACATGGGTGTTTCGAAGCTACTGGTTAAATCTAAGCGAGATCTGAGATGAATAATTTTAAATTTACTCAGATTGAGCTGAGATTAATTCTGCACTAAAGAATATGGGTGTTCTGAAGCTGTTGGTTGAGTCTAAGCAAGATCTGAGACGTTTATTTTTTTCAAATTGCTCAGATTGAGCTTAGATTAATTCTGTACCAAGAAACATGGGTGTTCCGAAGCTACTAATTAAATCTAAGCGAGATCTGAGACATTTAGTTTTTTAAATTGCTCAGATTGAGCTTAGATAAATTTTGTACCAAGAAACATGGGCTTTCTGAAGTTACTGATTGAATCTAAGCGAGATCTGAGATGAATAATTTTAAATTTACTCAGATTGAGCTGATATTAATTCTGTACCAAAACACATGGGTGTTCCGCAGCTGTTGGTTGAATCTAAGCGAGATCTGAGACATTTATTTTTTTCAAATTGCTCAGATTGAGCTGAGATGAATTCTGCACTAAACAATATGGGTATTCTGAAGCTGTTGGTTAAGTCTAAGCAAGATCTGAGACATTTATTTTTTTCAAATTGCTCAGATTGAGCTTAGATGAATTCTGTACCAAGAAACATGGGCTTTCTGAAGTTACTGATTGAATCTTAGCGAGATCTGAGATGAATAATTTTAAATTTACTCAGATTGAGCTGATATTAATTCTGTACCAAAACACATGGGTGTTCCGCAGCTGTTGGTTGAATCTAAGCGAGATCTGAGACATTTATTTTTTTCAAATTGCTCAGATTGAGCTGAGATCATTTCTGTACCAAGGAACATGGGCGTTCTGAAGCTACTGGTTGAATCTAAGCGAGATCTGAGATGAATAATTTTAAATTTACTCAGATTGAGCTGAGATTAATTCTGCAATAAAGAATGTGGGTGTTCTGAAGCTGTTGGTTGAGTCTAAGCAAGACCTGAGACATTTATTTTTTTCAAATTGCTCAGATTGAGCTTAGATTAATTCTGTACCAAGAAACATGGACTTTCTGAAGTTACTGATTGAATCTAAGCGAGATCTGAGATGATTTTTTTTTTAATTTACTCAGATTGAGCTGAGATTAATTCTGTACCAAGAAAAATGGGTGTTGCGAAGCTACTGATTAAATATAAGCGAGATCTGAGATGAATAGTTTAAACATTGCTCAGATTGAGCTTAGATGAATTCTGTACCAAGAAACATGGGCTTTCTGAAGTTACTGGTTGAATCTAAGCAAGATCTGAGATGAATAATTTTTTATTTACTCAGATTGAGCTGATATTAATTCTGTACCAAGAAACATGGGCGTTCCGAAGCTACTGGTTAAATCTTAGCGAGATCTGAGATGAATAATTTCAAATTTACTCAGATTGAGCTGAGATGAATTCTGCACCAAGAAACATGGGCTTTCTGAAGTTACTGGTTGAATCTAAGCAAGATCTGAGATGAATAATTTTAAAATTGCTCAGATTGAGCTAAGATTAATTCTGTACCAAGAAACATGGGTGTTCCGAAGCTATTGTTGAATCTAAGCGAGATTTGAGATGAATAATTTTAAATTTACTCAGATTGAGCTGAGATTAATTCTGTACCCAAAAACAAGGGTGTTCCGCAGCTGTTGGTTGAATCTAAGCGAGATCTGAGACATTTATTTTTTTCAAATTGCTCAGATTGAGCTGAGATTATTTCTGTACCAAAAAACATTGGTGTTCCGCAGCTGTTGGTTGAATCTAAGCGAGATCTGAAACACTTATTTTTTTCAAATTGCTCAGATTGGGCTGAGATTATTTCGGCACTAAAGAATATGGGTGTTCTGAAGCTGTTGGTTGAGTCTAAGCAAGATCTGAGACATTTATTTTTTTTTAAATTGCTCAGATTGAGCTTAGATTAATTCTGTACCAAGAAACATGGGTGTTCCGAAGCTACTGGTTAAATCTAAGCGAGATCTGAGACATTTAGTTTTTTAAATTGCTCAGATTGAGCTTAGAAAAACTCTGTACCAAGAAACATGGGCTTTCTGAAGTTACTGATTGAATCTAAGCGAGATCTGAGATGAATAATTTTAAATTTACTCAGATTGAGCTGATATTAATTCTGTACCAAAACACATGGGTGTTCCGCAGCTGTTGGTTGAATCTAAGCGAGATCTGAGACATTTATTTTTTTCAAATTGCTCAGATTGAGCTGAGATCATTTCTGTACCAAGGAACATGGGCGTTCTGAAGCTACTGGTTGAATCTAAGCGAGATCTGATATGAATAATTTTAAATTTACTCAGATTGAGCTGAGATTAATTCTGCACTAAAGAATATGGGTGTTCTGAAGCTGTTGGTTGAGTCTAAGCAAGATCTGAGACATTTATTTTTTTCAAATTGCTCAGATTGAGCTTAGATTAATTCTGTACCAAGAAACATGGGTGTTCCAAAGGTACTGGTTAAATCTAAGCGAGATCTGAGACATTTAGTTTTTTAAATTGCTCAGATTGAGCTTAGATAAATTCTGTACCAAGAAACATGGACTTTCTGAAGTTACTGATTAAATCTAAGGGAGCTCGAAAATTAAAAAGTTTATTCCCCGGGCAGGGAAAAGGGAAGAGCGGCCATCTTGTTTTTCTAATAGTCAACTCTGGAAATCGCGTTTTGACGGTGCAAATCGACCAAGTTGAGCATCCTGAACAACTTTCCTGTGTGGAGTCATGCAAAACTGGCAAAATTTTAGGAATTTCAACATTTTGGTGCAAAAGTGACGTCATAATTTGACCAAAAATCGTCGATAACCGCCAAAGTAAAACATTAAAGGGGTTCAAATTTGCACCGGCACACTCGGGTGTGGTATCCGCAAGAAGTAATCATGCTAATTCGGCTTTTCGGGGTGGCTCGAAAATTAAAAAGTTTATTCCCCGTGCAGGGAAAAGGGAAGAGCGGCCATCTTGTTTTTATAATAGTCAACTCTGGAAATCGCATTTTGACGGTGCAAATCGACCAAGTTGAGCATCCTGAATAATTTTCCTGTGTGGAGTCATGCAAAATTCGCAAAACCTTGGGAATTACAACTTTTTGGTGCAAAAGTGACGTCATAATTTGACCACTAATCGTCGATTACCGCCAAAGTAAAACATTAAAGGGGTTCAAATTTGCACCGGCACACTCGGGTGGGGTATCCGTAAGAAGTAATCACGCTAATTCGGCTTTTCGGGGTGGCTCAAAAATTAAAAAGTTTATTCCCCGGGCAGGGAAAAGGGAAGAGCGGCCATCTTGTTTTTCTAGTAGTCAACTCTGGAAATCGCGTTCTGACGGTGCAAATCGACCAAGTTGAGCATCCTGAACAACTTTCCTGTGTGGAGTCATGCCAAATTATCAAAACCTTGGGAATTACAGCTTTTTGGTGCAAAAGTGACGTCATAATTTGACCAAAAATCGTCGATTACCGCCAAAGTAAAACATTAAAGGGGTTCAAATTTGCACCGGCACACTCGGTGGGGTATCCGCAAGAAGTAATCTCGCCAATTCGGCTTTTTGGGGTGGCTCGAAAATTAAAAAGTTTATTCTCCGGGCAGGGAAAATGGTAGAGCGGCCATCTTGTTTTTCTAATAGTCAACTCTGGAAATCGCGTTTTGACGGTGCAAATCGACCAAGTTGAGCATCCTGAACAACTTTCCTGTGTGGAGTCATGCAAAATTCGCAAAATCTTGGAATTTAAAACTTTTTGGTGCAAAAGTGACGTCATAATTTGACCCAAAATCGTCGATTACCGCCAAAGTAAAACATTAACGGGGTTCTAATGTGCACCGGCACACTCGGGTGAGGTATCCGCAAGAAGTAATCACGCCAATTCGGCTTTTCGGGGTGGCTCGAAAATTAAAAAGTTTATTCCACGGGCAGGGAAAATGGAAGAGCGGCCATCTTGTTTTTCAACATAGTCAACTCTGGAAATCGCGTTTTGACGGTGCAAATCGACCAAGTTGAGCATCCTGAACAACTTTCCTGTGTGGAGTCATGCAAAACTGGCAAAACCTTGGGAATTACAACTTTTTGGTGCAAAAGTGACGTCATAATCTGACTAAAAATCGTCGATTACCGCCAAAGTAAAACATTAAAGGGGTTCAAATTTGCACCGGCACACTCGGTGGGTTATGCGCAAGAAGTAATCACGCTAATTCGGCTTTTCGGGGTGGCTCGAAAATTAAAAAGTTTATTCCCCGGGCAGGGAAAATGGAAGAGCGGCCGTCTTGTTTTTTCTAATAGTCAACTCTGGAAATCGCGTTTTGACGGTGCAAATCGACCAAGTTGAGCATCCTGAACAACTTTTCTGTGTGGAGTCATGCAAAATTCGCAAAACCTTGGAAATTACAACTTTTTGGTGCAAAAGTGACGTCATAATTTGACCAAAAATCGTCGATTACCGCCAAAGTAAAACATAGACGGGCTTCAAATTTGCACCGGCACACTCGGTGGGGTATCCGCAAGAAGTAATCACGCTAATTCGGCTTTTCGGGGTGGCTCGAAAATTAAAAAGTTTATTCCCCGGGCAGGGAAAAGGGAAGAGCGGCCATCTTGTTTTTCTAATAGTCAACTCTGGAAATCGCGTTTTGACGGTGCAAATCGACCAAGTTGAGCATCCTGAACAACTTTTCTGTGTGGAGTCATGCAAAATTCGCAAAACCTTGGAAATTACAACTTTTTGGTGCAAAAGTGACGTCATAATTTGACCAAAAATCGTCGATTACCTCCAAAGTAAAACATTAAAGGGATTCAAATTTGCACCGGCACACTCGGGTTGGGTATCCGCAAGAAGTAATCACGCTAATGCGGCTTTTCTGGGCGGCTCGAAAATTAAAAAGTTTATTCCCCGGGCAGGGAAAAGGGAAGAGCGGCCATCTTGTTTTTCTAATAGTCAACTCTGGAAATCGCGTTTTGACGGTGCAAATCGACCAAGTTGAGCATCCTGAACAACTTTTCTGTGTGGAGTCAAGCAAAATTCGCAAAACCTTGGAAATTACAACTTTTTGGTGCAAAAGTGACGTCATAATTTGACCAAAAATCGTCGATTACCTCCAAAGTAAAACATTAAAGGGGTTCAAAATTGCACCGGCACACTCGGGTTGGGTATCCGCAAGAAGTAATCACGCTAATGCGGCTTTTCGGGGTGGCTCGAAAATTAAAAAGTTTATTCCCCGGGCAGGGAAAAGGGAAGAGCGGCCATCTTGTTTTTCTAATAGTCAACTCTGGAAATCGCGTTTTGACGGTGCAAATCGACCAAGTTGAGCATCCTGAACAACTTTCCTGTGTGGAGTCATGCAAAACTGGCAAAATTTTGGGAATTTCAACATTTTGGTGCAAAAGTGACGTCATAATTTGACCAAAAATCGTCGATAACCGCCAAAGTAAAACATTAAAGGGGTTCAAATTTGCACCGGCACACTCGGGTGTGGTATCCGCAAGAAGTAATCATGCTAATTCGGCTTTTCGGGGTGGCTCGAAAATTAAAAAGTTTATTCCCCGTGCAGGGAAAAGGGAAGAGCGGCCATCTTGTTTTTATAATAGTCAACTCTGGAAATCGCGTTTTGACGGTGCAAATCGACCAAGTTGAGCATCCTGAATAATTTTCCTGTGTGGAGTCATGCAAAATTCGCAAAACCTTGGGAATTACAACTTTTTGGTGCAAAAGTGACGTCATAATTTGACCACTAATCGTCGATTACCGCCAAAGTAAAACATTAAAGGGGTTCAAATTTGCACCGGCACACTCGGGTGGGGCATCCGTAAGAAGTAATCACGCTAATTCGGCTTTTCGGGGTGGCTCAAAAATTAAAAAGTTTATTCCCCGGGCAGGGAAAAGGGAAGAGCGGCCATCTTGTTTTTCTAGTAGTCAACTCTGGAAATCGCGTTCTGACGGTGCAAATCGACCAAGTTGAGCATCCTGAACAACTTTCCTGTGTGGAGTCATGCCAAATTATCAAAACCTTGGGAATTACAGCTTTTTGGTGCAAAAGTGACGTCATAATTTGACCAAAAATCGTCGATTACCGCCAAAGTAAAACATTAAAGGGGTTCAAATTTGCACCGGCACACTCGGTGGGGTATCCGCAAGAAGTAATCTCGCCAATTCGGCTTTTTGGGGTGGCTCGAAAATTAAAAAGTTTATTCCCCGGGCAGGGAAAATGGTAGAGCGGCCATCTTGTTTTTCTAATAGTCAACTCTGGAAATCGCGTTTTGACGGTGCAAATCGACCAAGTTGAGCATCCTGAACAACTTTCCTGTGTGGAGTCATGCAAAATTCGCAAAATCTTGGAATTTACAACTTTTTGGTGCAAAAGTGACGTCATAATTTGACCCAAAATCGTCGATTACCGCCAAAGTTAAACATTAACGGGGTTCTAATGTGCACCGGCACACTCGGGTGAGGTATCCGCAAGAAGTAATCACGCCAATTCGGCTTTTCGGGGTGGCTCGAAAATTAAAAAGTTTATTCCACGGGCAGGGAAAATGGAAGAGCGGCCATCTTGTTTTTCAACATAGTCAACTCTGGAAATCGCGTTTTGACGGTGCAAATCGACCAAGTTGAGCATCCTGAACAACTTTCCTGTGTGGAGTCATGCAAAACTGGCAAAACCTTGGGAATTACAACTTTTTGGTGCAAAAGTGACGTCATAATCTGACTAAAAATCGTCGATTACCGCCAAAGTAAAACATTAAAGGGGTTCAAATTTGCACCGGCACACTCGGTGGGTTATGCGCAAGAAGTAATCACGCTAATTCGGCTTTTCGGGGTGGCTCGAAAATTAAAAAGTTTATTCCCCGGGCAGGGAAAATGGAAGAGCGGCCATCTTGTTTTTTCTAATAGTCAATTCTGGAAATCGCGTTTTGACGGTGCAAATCGACCAAGTTGAGCATCCTGAACAACTTTTCTGTGTGGAGTCATGCAAAATTCGCAAAACCTTGGAAATTACAACTTTTTGGTGCAAAAGTGACGTCATAATTTGACCCAAAATCGTCGATTACCGCCAAAGTAAAACATAGACGGGCTTCAAATTTGCACCGGCACACTCGGTTGGGTATCCGCAAGAAGTAATCACGCTAATTCGGCTTTTCGGGGTGGCTCGAAAATTAAAAAGTTTATTCCCCGGGCAGGGAAAAGGGAAGAGCGGCCATCTTGTTTTTCTAATAGTCAACTCTGGAAATCGCGTTTTGACGGTGCAAATCGACCAAGTTGAGCATCCTGAACAACTTTTCTGTGTGGAGTCATGCAAAATTCGCAAAACCTTGGAAATTACAACTTTTTGGTGCAAAAGTGACGTCATAATTTGACCAAAAATCGTCGATTACCTCCAAAGTAAAACATTAAAGGGATTCAAATTTGCACCGGCACACTCGGGCTGGGTATCCGCAAGAAGTAATCACGCTAATGCGGCTTTTCTGGGCGGCTCGAAAATTAAAAAGTTTATTCCCCGGGCAGGGAAAAGGGAAGAGCGGCCATCTTGTTTTTCTAATAGTCAACTCTGGAAATCGCGTTTTGACGGTGCAAATCGACAAAGTTGAGCATCCTGAACAACTTTTCTGTGTGGAGTCATGCAAAATTCGCAAAACCTTGGAAATTACAACTTTTTGGTGCAAAAGTGACGTCATAATTTGACCAAAAATCGTCGATTACCTCCAAAGTAAAACATTAAAGGGGTTCAAAATTGCACCGGCACACTCGGGTTAGGTATCCGCAAGAAGTAATCACGCTAATGCGGCTTTTCGGGGTGGCTCGAAAATTAAAAAGTTTATTCCCCGGGCAGGGAAAAGGGAAGAGCGGCCATCTTGTTTTTCTAATAGTCAACTCTGGAAATCGCGTTTTGACGTTGCAAATCGACCAAGTTGAGCATCCTGAACAACTTTCCTGTGTGGAGTCATGCAAAACTGGCAAAATTTTGGGAATTTCAACATTTTGGTGCAAAAGTGACGTCATAATTTGACCAAAAATCGTCGATAACCGCCAAAGTAAAACATTAAAGGGGTTCAAATTTGCACCGGCACACTCGGGTGTGGTATCCGCAAGAAGTAATCATGCTAATTCGGCTTTTCGGGGTGGCTCGAAAATTAAAAAGTTTATTCCCCGTGCAGGGAAAAGGGAAGAGCGGCCATCTTGTTTTTATAATAGTCAACTCTGGAAATCGCGTTTTGACGGTGCAAATCGACCAAGTTAAATAATAATAATAATAATAATACCATTTATATAGCGCCTTTTCCTAAGGTTACAAAGCGCTCAGAGAATGACAGGAAAAAACAAAAAAGGGAATGCAAACAAAACCAAGAGGAAAACCACGACTAGGCAAAGCTAGCAGCATTTAGCCAAGAAAGTCCCGCGCAAAGCCGGACTCTCTTTGACTAAAACCGCAGGCCAAGCAAGCGAGATTTACTGATTGTAAATGAATGTTTTCAGAGACCTTTTGAACAAGGTAACAGAGCTAGAACTTTTGGTTGGGTTTGGAAGGGAATTCCACATCCTAGGGCCTGCAACTGAAAATGCTCTGTCTCCTGATTTTCTGGTGGTTCGAGGAATATACAAGTTGCCCTGTGAACGTAAGTTGCTCTTTGTAGCCCTGGTTTCTAATGAGTTGGAAATGTATGCGGGAAAAGTACCAGACATACACTTAAACATGTTTAAGGCCAATTTGAACATTATTCGTTTTTCTACTGGGAGCCAGTGCAGCTGTTTGATCAGTGGTGAAGTGGGGACATGGTTTGGGTAGGAGAAGATGATACGGGATGCTCTGTTTTGTATCTTTTGTAACTTGCTTAAATCAGATTGCTTGAGACCACATAACAAAGAGTTGCAGTAGTCCAATCTGGAGAGTACAAGTGCCCTAACAGCGGCGTGACAGGCTTCAGCGTCAATGTACTTTCGGATTCTACCAATATTTCGGAGGTGGTAGTTAGCTGATTTGCAGACTGATGTGACATGATCACTCATCGACATAGTATTGTCGAAGACAACACCAAGATTCCGGATGGAAGTTGATGGGTGGAGTGTGCTGTTGTTTATAGGGAGAGTCAGATGGGCAAGATGTTTGTAGTTACAGCTTGAAGAGGCAATGAAAAATTCAGTTTTCTCTTCGTTTAGCTGAAGCTTGTTGCTTGACATCCAGTGTTGAACGTCACTGATGCACTTCGAGAGCTTGAACAACCCACATTCTGCATCATTGGGGATTTTGGGGTCAAATTCTACGTAGATTTGGATGTCATCTGCATACATGTGAAACTTGACCTCATGCTGACGAAGAAGATCACCGATTGGGGACAGGTACATGGTGAAAGCCTGAGGACCTATAACAAATCCTTGCGGGACACCGAAACGAAGAACAGTTTCATCGGAGGTGACACCGTCAGGTAGGATAACCCGACTCTTGCGATTGTTGAAGTATGACGTGAACCAGTCGAGCGCTGTGTCGGTTATACCAAATCTGTCATGGAAGCGTTGCAGGAGGGTTTGGTGGTCTAGGGTATCGAAGGCGGCGGAGAGGTCCAGCATGACCATGAAAATGGCATTGTTTTTGTCGATTGCTCTAAGGATGTCATTTTGTACATGAAGCAGAGCAGTCTCGGTGCTGTGATTGGGCCTGTATGCTGACTGTAGAGGCTCTGCTAGCTGATGTTGAACAATATGTCGGGATAGTTGTTCGCAGGCGATCTTTTCCATAAGTTTGGCTAGGTACTGGAGATTAGAAATGGGGCGATAATTTTTGAGTACTTCTTTATTAAGAGATTGTTTTTTTCAGGCTAGGAGTGATGACGGCCTTTTTGAATAGCTCTGGGAAAACACCTGATGTCAGTGAGGTATTTACAATCTCTGTTAGCTTCGGTAAGAATGTAGCCGTATGCTTTTTGAATACCCAAGTTGGAACTATGTCGAGCTGGCACGATTTTGTCGCCGAGTTTTTGATCACTTTATGAAGGTAATCTTTGGTGATCGGCATGAAATGCGCGAACTGAGCACTTGGGGGGCATGTATGCAGATCAGCCGATGAAGTTGAATCAAGTTGAACGTCATCCATATGAGCTCGGATATTTTTAATTCTGTCAGTGAAAAATTTACTGAAAGCATGAGCAAGAACTGTGGGCGAGTCCTGGATTGATGGGGTTAACCGGGGTTTACCAGTGAGGTTATTGACGATGCGGAAGACTTCATTTGGACTGGATCCTATCAACGACTCTCTATAGAAGACAGATTTAGCTTTGACAAGCACTTCTGCAAGTTTGCGTTTGGATTGTTCGTAGTTCGTGCGGTCACTGGGTAGTCTGGACTTTCGCCACTTGCGTTCCGCTTGACGACGTCCGCGTCTCGCGTCATCAACATCGTTGTTGTACCATCTTGGTTTAGCGCGTTTGGGCTTTGGTTTAGAAGTCAACAACGGTGCATAGATGTCTAGAGCACAGTTAACTGCAGAGTTAAATTCCACGACTGCCGTGTCAACGTCGCCTTCACAGGTGACATCGTGGAGACGTTCTGTTAGTTCACGAGCAAAGGCATTATGGTCAATCTTACGAAAATCACGGAACTTTGATGCCATGAGCACGGGTTGAGGCTTAATGAAGTGAAGTTTGCAGTTGACAACACCGTGGTCAGAGATGTCATTCATGTCAACTGTGCAGTCACTGACCAGTTCGTCATTATCAGATTTTACGATAATGCCGTCTAAAGTGTGTCCAAGTTTGTGGGTAGGGCCAGTAACAAGTTGTTTGAATCCATAGGCTGTTAGTGTAGTGTGGACGTGAGATGTATCAAGTTTGTGAGGACAGTCAAAGTGAATATTAAAATCACCAAGGCAGATTAGTTTTCCAGGTAGCTCATCAATGTATTCGATGAACCGATCGAAGTCACTGAGAAATGTAGATGTCTTAAGTTTGTTTCTTGCAGACGGAGGAGGTCTGTAGATTACTGCTAAGTGGAGGTGATGCGTGGTATCAGATATAAGAGCATGCTCAAATGTACTTGTTTCAGAATTGTCACATGGAACATGTATTAAGTGAAGCTCGTCACGAAAGATGACAGCAATACCTCCATGCTTGTCCCCGGGGCGCGGAATGTTAATGCACATGAACCCAGGTGGGGTTATCTCGTTAATGATTACTTGATCATTAAAGTCAAGCCAAGTTTCTGTTAAAAACATTATATCAATGTTCTGGAATATAATGTAGTCGCAGATGATCAGGGATTTGTTGCAGGCAGAGTGGACGTTCCAGTGGGCTACATTAAGATAGCTTGATTCATTGTCTTGCGAGGGTTGTGACATAGATGGTTGCAGACCATTTCGGACATTTGGAATAGTGCTCTTAATTTTACGGTGGCGGATATGAGAACCAGCCCGCCGACTTCGTAGATGAAGCAGTCCCAGGTCCTTAAGATTTTGGAATACATGGGTTGGCAATGTACACAAGTTGTTGCTAGGTTTTAGAGCAAGAAGTTCAGATCTAGTGTACAGGAGAGATGGCATTGAGTTTGTTTGTTCAAGCTGTACACTTTCATTCATAGTGACGTAATAAGCAGAGTCAAGCATTGTTGTGTCCATGGTGATAACAATGCCCAACGGAGTATAGGCAGACAAAGCGTATACAAGACTTACTATTAGCAAGGTGACTGGAAACATCCTGCAAAACATCCAGAATATTTCAGCAAAACAAGGTCTGATTTTTCCTTTACAGGTCCTAGCTGATGCACTACACCATATTCGAAGCTATGTCAAGAATTGGGTGGTAAAATCCAAGCATAACAAGAATATTTCATTGAGATTTCCGGAGCAAATTCTCATAAGCGGCAGCAGCAAAAACAGCGCCCTCTTCCAAGTTGAGCATCCTGAATAATTTTCCTGTGTGGAGTCATGCAAAATTCGCAAAACCTTGGGAATTACAACTTTTTGGTGCAAAAGTGACGTCATAATTTGACCACTAATCGTCGATTACCGCCAAAGTAAAACATTAAAGGGGTTCAAATTTGCACCGGCACACTCGGGTGGGGTATCCGTAAGAAGTAATCACGCTAATTCGGCTTTTCGGGGTGGCTCAAAAATTAAAAAGTTTATTCCCCGGGCAGGGAAAAGGGAAGAGCGGCCATCTTGTTTTTCTAGTAGTCAACTCTGGAAATCGCGTTCTGACGGTGCAAATCGACCAAGTTGAGCATCCTGAACAACTTTCCTGTGTGGAGTCATGCCAAATTATCAAAACCTTGGGAATTACAGCTTTTTGGTGCAAAAGTGACGTCATAATTTGACCAAAAATCGTCGATTACCGCCAAAGTAAAACATTAAAGGGGTTCAAATTTGCACCGGCACACTCGGTGGGGTATCCGCAAGAAGTAATCTCGCCAATTCGGCTTTTTGGGGTGGCTCGAAAATTAAAAAGTTTATTCCCCGGGCAGGGAAAATGGTAGAGCGGCCATCTTGTTTTTCTAATAGTCAACTCTGGAAATCGCGTTTTGACGGTGCAAATCGACCAAGTTGAGCATCCTGAACAACTTTCCTGTGTGGAGTCATGCAAAATTCGCAAAATCTTGGAATTTACAACTTTTTGGTGCAAAAGTGACGTCATAATTTGACCCAAAATCGTCGATTACCGCCAAAGTTAAACATTAACGGGGTTCTAATGTGCACCGGCACACTCGGGTGAGGTATCCGCAAGAAGTAATCACGCCAATTCGGCTTTTCGGGGTGGCTCGAAAATTAAAAAGTTTATTCCACGGGCAGGGAAAATGGAAGAGCGGCCATCTTGTTTTTCAACATAGTCAACTCTGGAAATCGCGTTTTGACGGTGCAAATCGACCAAGTTGAGCATCCTGAACAACTTTCCTGTGTGGAGTCATGCAAAACTGGCAAAACCTTGGGAATTACAACTTTTTGGTGCAAAAGTGACGTCATAATCTGACTAAAAATCGTCGATTACCGCCAAAGTAAAACATTAACGGGGTTCTAATGTGCACCGGCACACTCGGGTGAGGTATCCGCAAGAAGTAATCACGCCAATTCGGCTTTTCGGGGTGGCTCGAAAATTAAAAAGTTTATTCCACGGGCAGGGAAAATGGAAGAGCGGCCATCTTGTTTTTCAACATAGTCAACTCTGGAAATCGCGTTTTGACGGTGCAAATCGACCAAGTTGAGCATCCTGAACAACTTTCCTGTGTGGAGTCATGCAAAACTGGCAAAACCTTGGGAATTACAACTTTTTGGTGCAAAAGTGACGTCATAATCTGACTAAAAATCGTCGATTACCGCCAAAGTAAAACATTAAAGGGGTTCAAATTTGCACCGGCACACTCGGTGGGTTATGCGCAAGAAGTAATCACGCTAATTCGGCTTTTCGGGGTGGCTCGAAAATTAAAAAGTTTATTCCCCGGGCAGGGAAAATGGAAGAGCGGCCGTCTTGTTTTTTCTAATAGTCAACTCTGGAAATCGCGTTTTGACGGTGCAAATCGACCAAGTTGAGCATCCTGAACAACTTTTCTGTGTGGAGTCATGCAAAATTCGCAAAACCTTGGAAATTACAACTTTTTGGTGCAAAAGTGACGTCATAATTTGACCAAAAATCGTCGATTACCGCCAAAGTAAAACATAGACGGGCTTCAAATTTGCACCGGCACACTCGGTGGGGTATCCGCAAGAAGTAATCACGCTAATTCGGCTTTTCGGGGTGGCTCGAAAATTAAAAAGTTTATTCCCCGGGCAGGGAAAAGGGAAGAGCGGCCATCTTGTTTTTCTAATAGTCAACTCTGGAAATCGCGTTTTGACGGTGCAAATCGACCAAGTTGAGCATCCTGAACAACTTTTCTGTGTGGAGTCATGCAAAATTCGCAAAACCTTGGAAATTACAACTTTTTGGTGCAAAAGTGACGTCATAATTTGACCAAAAATCGTCGATTACCTCCAAAGTAAAACATTAAAGGGATTCAAATTTGCACCGGCACACTCGGGTTGGGTATCCGCAAGAAGTAATCACGCTAATGCGGCTTTTCTGGGCGGCTCGAAAATTAAAAAGTTTATTCCCCGGGCAGGGAAAAGGGAAGAGCGGCCATCTTGTTTTTCTAATAGTCAACTCTGGAAATCGCGTTTTGACGGTGCAAATCGACAAAGTTGAGCATCCTGAACAACTTTTCTGTGTGGAGTCATGCAAAATTCGCAAAACCTTGGAAATTACAACTTTTTGGTGCAAAAGTGACGTCATAATTTGACCAAAAATTGTCGATTACCTCCAAAGTAAAACATTAAAGGGGTTCAAAATTGCACCGGCACACTCGGGTTGGGTATCCGCAAGAAGTAATCACGCTAATGCGGCTTTTCGGGGTGGCTCGAAAATTAAAAAGTTTATTCCCCGGGCAGGGAAAAGGGAAGAGCGGCCATCTTGTTTTTCTAATAGTCAACTCTGGAAATCGCGTTTTGACGGTGCAAATCGACCAAGTTGAGCATCCTGAACAACTTTCCTGTGTGGAGTCATGCAAAACTGGCAAAATTTTGGGAATTTCAACATTTTGGTGCAAAAGTGACGTCATAATTTGACCAAAAATCGTCGATAACCGCCAAAGTAAAACATTAAAGGGGTTTAAATTTGCACCGGCACACTCGGGTGTGGTATCCGCAAGAAGTAATCATGCTAATTCGGCTTTTCGGGGTGGCTCGAAAATTAAAAAGTTTATTCCCCGTGCAGGGAAAAGGGAAGAGCGGCCATCTTGTTTTTATAATAGTCAACTCTGGAAATCGCGTTTTGACGGTGCAAATCGACCAAGTTGAGCATCCTGAATAATTTTCCTGTGTGGAGTCATGCAAAATTCGCAAAACCTTGGGAATTACAACTTTTTGGTGCAAAAGTGACGTCATAATTTGACCACTAATCGTCGATTACCGCCAAAGTAAAACATTAAAGGGGTTCAAATTTGCACCGGCACACTCGGGTGGGGCATCCGTAAGAAGTAATCACGCTAATTCGGCTTTTCGGGGTGGCTCAAAAATTAAAAAGTTTATTCCCCGGGCAGGGAAAAGGGAAGAGCGGCCATCTTGTTTTTCTAGTAGTCAACTCTGGAAATCGCGTTCTGACGGTGCAAATCGACCAAGTTGAGCATCCTGAACAACTTTCCTGTGTGGAGTCATGCCAAATTATCAAAACCTTGGGAATTACAGCTTTTTGGTGCAAAAGTGACGTCATAATTTGACCAAAAATCGTCGATTACCGCCAAAGTAAAACATTAAAGGGGTTCAAATTTGCACCGGCACACTCGGTGGGGTATCCGCAAGAAGTAATCTCGCCAATTCGGCTTTTTGGGGTGGCTCGAAAATTAAAAAGTTTATTCCCCGGGCAGGGAAAATGGTAGAGCGGCCATCTTGTTTTTCTAGTAGTCAACTCTGGAAATCGCGTTCTGACGGTGCAAATCGACCAAGTTGAGCATCCTGAACAACTTTCCTGTGTGGAGTCATGCCAAATTATCAAAACCTTGGGAATTACAGCTTTTTGGTGCAAAAGTGACGTCATAATTTGACCAAAAATCGTCGATTACCGCCAAAGTAAAACATTAAAGGGGTTCAAATTTGCACCGGCACACTCGGTGGGGTATCCGCAAGAAGTAATCTCGCCAATTCGGCTTTTTGGGGTGGCTCGAAAATTAAAAAGTTTATTCCCCGGGCAGGGAAAATGGTAGAGCGGCCATCTTGTTTTTCTAATAGTCAACTCTGGAAATCGCGTTTTGACGGTGCAAATCGACCAAGTTGAGCATCCTGAACAACTTTCCTGTGTGGAGTCATGCAAAATTCGCAAAATCTTGGAATTTACAACTTTTTGGTGCAAAAGTGACGTCATAATTTGACCCAAAATCGTCGATTACCGCCAAAGTTAAACATTAACGGGGTTCTAATGTGCACCGGCACACTCGGGTGAGGTATCCGCAAGAAGTAATCACGCCAATTCGGCTTTTCGGGGTGGCTCGAAAATTAAAAAGTTTATTCCACGGGCAGGGAAAATGGAAGAGCGGCCATCTTGTTTTTCAACATAGTCAACTCTGGAAATCGCGTTTTGACGGTGCAAATCGACCAAGTTGAGCATCCTGAACAACTTTCCTGTGTGGAGTCATGCAAAACTGGCAAAACCTTGGGAATTACAACTTTTTGGTGCAAAAGTGACGTCATAATCTGACTAAAAATCGTCGATTACCGCCAAAGTAAAACATTAAAGGGGTTCAAATTTGCACCGGCACACTCGGTGGGTTATGCGCAAGAAGTAATCACGCTAATTCGGCTTTTCGGGGTGGCTCGAAAATTAAAAAGTTTATTCCCCGGGCAGGGAAAATGGAAGAGCGGCCATCTTGTTTTTTCTAATAGTCAACTCTGGAAATCGCGTTTTGACGGTGCAAATCGACCAAGTTGAGCATCCTGAACAACTTTTCTGTGTGGAGTCATGCAAAATTCGCAAAACCTTGGAAATTACAACTTTTTGGTGCAAAAGTGACGTCATAATTTGACCCAAAATCGTCGATTACCGCCAAAGTAAAACATAGACGGGCTTCAAATTTGCACCGGCACACTCGGTTGGGTATCCGCAAGAAGTAATCACGCTAATTCGGCTTATCGGGGTGGCTCGAAAATTAAAAAGTTTATTCCCCGTGCAGGGAAAAGGGAAGAGCGGCCATCTTGTTTTTATAATAGTCAACTCTGGAAATCGCGTTTTGACGGTGCAAATCGACCAAGTTGAGCATCCTGAATAATTTTCCTGTGTGGAGTCATGCAAAATTCGCAAAACCTTGGGAATTACAGCTTTTTGGTGCAAAAGTGACGTCATAATTTGACCAAAAATCGTCGATTACCGCCAAAGTAAAACATTAAAGGGGTTCAAATTTGCACCGGCACACTCGGTGGGTTATGCGCAAGAAGTAATCACGCTAATTCGGCTTTTCGGGGTGGCTCGAAAATTAAAAAGTTTATTCCCCGGGCAGGGAAAATGGAAGAGCGGCCGTCTTGTTTTTTCTAATAGTCAACTCTGGAAATCGCGTTTTGACGGTGCAAATCGACCAAGTTGAGCATCCTGAACAACTTTTCTGTGTGGAGTCATGCAAAATTCGCAAAACCTTGGAAATTACAACTTTTTGGTGCAAAAGTGACGTCATAATTTGACCAAAAATCGTCGATTACCGCCAAAGTAAAACATAGACGGGCTTCAAATTTGCACCGGCACACTCGGTGGGGTATCCGCAAGAAGTAATCACGCTAATTCGGCTTTTCGGGGTGGCTCGAAAATTAAAAAGTTTATTCCCCGGGCAGGGAAAAGGGAAGAGCGGCCATCTTGTTTTTCTAATAGTCAACTCTGGAAATCGCGTTTTGACGGTGCAAATCGACCAAGTTGAGCATCCTGAACAACTTTTCTGTGTGGAGTCATGCAAAATTCGCAAAACCTTGGAAATTACAACTTTTTGGTGCAAAAGTGACGTCATAATTTGACCAAAAATCGTCGATTACCTCCAAAGTAAAACATTAAAGGGATTCAAATTTGCACCGGCACACTCGGGTTGGGTATCCGCAAGAAGTAATCACGCTAATGCGGCTTTTCTGGGCGGCTCGAAAATTAAAAAGTTTATTCCCCGGGCAGGGAAAAGGGAAGAGCGGCCATCTTGTTTTTCTAATAGTCAACTCTGGAAATCGCGTTTTGACGGTGCAAATCGACAAAGTTGAGCATCCTGAACAACTTTTCTGTGTGGAGTCATGCAAAATTCGCAAAACCTTGGAAATTACAACTTTTTGGTGCAAAAGTGACGTCATAATTTGACCAAAAATCGTCGATTACCTCCAAAGTAAAACATTAAAGGGGTTCAAAATTGCACCGGCACACTCGGGTTGGGTATCCGCAAGAAGTTATCACGCTAATGCGGCTTTTCGGGGTGGCTCGAAAATTAAAAAGTTTATTCCCCGGGCAGGGAAAAGGGAAGAGCGGCCATCTTGTTTTTCTAATAGTCAACTCTGGAAATCGCGTTTTGACGGTGCAAATCGACCAAGTTGAGCATCCTGAACAACTTTCCTGTGTGGAGTCATGCAAAACTGGCAAAATTTTGGGAATTTCAACATTTTGGTGCAAAAGTGACGTCATAATTTGACCAAAAATCGTCGATAACCGCCAAAGTAAAACATTAAAGGGGTTTAAATTTGCACCGGCACACTCGGGTGTGGTATCCGCAAGAAGTAATCATGCTAATTCGGCTTTTCGGGGTGGCTCGAAAATTAAAAAGTTTATTCCCCGTGCAGGGAAAAGGGAAGAGCGGCCATCTTGTTTTTATAATAGTCAACTCTGGAAATCGCGTTTTGACGGTGCAAATCGACCAAGTTGAGCATCCTGAATAATTTTCCTGTGTGGAGTCATGCAAAATTCGCAAAACCTTGGGAATTACAACTTTTTGGTGCAAAAGTGACGTCATAATTTGACCACTAATCGTCGATTACCGCCAAAGTAAAACATTAAAGGGGTTCAAATTTGCACCGGCACACTCGGGTGGGGCATCCGTAAGAAGTAATCACGCTAATTCGGCTTTTCGGGGTGGCTCAAAAATTAAAAAGTTTATTCCCCGGGCAGGGAAAAGGGAAGAGCGGCCATCTTGTTTTTCTAGTAGTCAACTCTGGAAATCGCGTTCTGACGGTGCAAATCGACCAAGTTGAGCATCCTGAACAACTTTCCTGTGTGGAGTCATGCCAAATTATCAAAACCTTGGGAATTACAGCTTTTTGGTGCAAAAGTGACGTCATAATTTGACCAAAAATCGTCGATTACCGCCAAAGTAAAACATTAAAGGGGTTCAAATTTGCACCGGCACACTCGGTGGGGTATCCGCAAGAAGTAATCTCGCCAATTCGGCTTTTTGGGGTGGCTCGAAAATTAAAAAGTTTATTCCCCGGGCAGGGAAAATGGTAGAGCGGCCATCTTGTTTTTCTAGTAGTCAACTCTGGAAATCGCGTTCTGACGGTGCAAATCGACCAAGTTGAGCATCCTGAACAACTTTCCTGTGTGGAGTCATGCCAAATTATCAAAACCTTGGGAATTACAGCTTTTTGGTGCAAAAGTGACGTCATAATTTGACCAAAAATCGTCGATTACCGCCAAAGTAAAACATTAAAGGGGTTCAAATTTGCACCGGCACACTCGGTGGGGTATCCGCAAGAAGTAATCTCGCCAATTCGGCTTTTTGGGGTGGCTCGAAAATTAAAAAGTTTATTCCCCGGGCAGGGAAAATGGTAGAGCGGCCATCTTGTTTTTCTAATAGTCAACTCTGGAAATCGCGTTTTGACGGTGCAAATCGACCAAGTTGAGCATCCTGAACAACTTTCCTGTGTGGAGTCATGCAAAATTCGCAAAATCTTGGAATTTACAACTTTTTGGTGCAAAAGTGACGTCATAATTTGACCCAAAATCGTCGATTACCGCCAAAGTTAAACATTAACGGGGTTCTAATGTGCACCGGCACACTCGGGTGAGGTATCCGCAAGAAGTAATCACGCCAATTCGGCTTTTCGGGGTGGCTCGAAAATTAAAAAGTTTATTCCACGGGCAGGGAAAATGGAAGAGCGGCCATCTTGTTTTTCAACATAGTCAACTCTGGAAATCGCGTTTTGACGGTGCAAATCGACCAAGTTGAGCATCCTGAACAACTTTCCTGTGTGGAGTCATGCAAAACTGGCAAAACCTTGGGAATTACAACTTTTTGGTGCAAAAGTGACGTCATAATCTGACTAAAAATCGTCGATTACCGCCAAAGTAAAACATTAAAGGGGTTCAAATTTGCACCGGCACACTCGGTGGGTTATGCGCAAGAAGTAATCACGCTAATTCGGCTTTTCGGGGTGGCTCGAAAATTAAAAAGTTTATTCCCCGGGCAGGGAAAATGGAAGAGCGGCCATCTTGTTTTTTCTAATAGTCAACTCTGGAAATCGCGTTTTGACGGTGCAAATCGACCAAGTTGAGCATCCTGAACAACTTTTCTGTGTGGAGTCATGCAAAATTCGCAAAACCTTGGAAATTACAACTTTTTGGTGCAAAAGTGACGTCATAATTTGACCCAAAATCGTCGATTACCGCCAAAGTAAAACATAGACGGGCTTCAAATTTGCACCGGCACACTCGGTTGGGTATCCGCAAGAAGTAATCACGCTAATTCGGCTTTTCGGGGTGGCTCGAAAATTAAAAAGTTTATTCCCCGTGCAGGGAAAAGGGAAGAGCGGCCATCTTGTTTTTATAATAGTCAACTCTGGAAATCGCGTTTTGACGGTGCAAATCGACCAAGTTGAGCATCCTGAATAATTTTCCTGTGTGGAGTCATGCAAAATTCGCAAAACCTTGGGAATTACAGCTTTTTGGTGCAAAAGTGACGTCATAATTTGACCAAAAATCGTCGATTACCGCCAAAGTAAAACATTAAAGGGGTTCAAATTTGCACCGGCACACTCGGTGGGGTATCCGCAAGAAGTAATCTCGCCAATTCGGCTTTTTGGGGTGGCTCGAAAATTAAAAAGTTTATTCCCCGGGCAGGGAAAATGGTAGAGCGGCCATCTTGTTTTTCTAATAGTCAACTCTGGAAATCGCGTTTTGACGGTGCAAATCGACCAAGTTGAGCATCCTGAACAACTTTCCTGTGTGGAGTCATGCAAAATTCGCAAAATCTTGGAATTTACAACTTTTTGGTGCAAAAGTGACGTCATAATTTGACCCAAAATCGTCGATTACCGCCAAAGTTAAACATTAACGGGGTTCTAATGTGCACCGGCACACTCGGGTGAGGTATCCGCAAGAAGTAATCACGCCAATTCGGCTTTTCGGGGTGGCTCGAAAATTAAAAAGTTTATTCCACGGGCAGGGAAAATGGAAGAGCGGCCATCTTGTTTTTCAACATAGTCAACTCTGGAAATCGCGTTTTGACGGTGCAAATCGACCAAGTTGAGCATCCTGAACAACTTTCCTGTGTGGAGTCATGCAAAACTGGCAAAACCTTGGGAATTACAACTTTTTGGTGCAAAAGTGACGTCATAATCTGACTAAAAATCGTCGATTACCGCCAAAGTAAAACATTAAAGGGGTTCAAATTTGCACCGGCACACTCGGTGGGTTATGCGCAAGAAGTAATCACGCTAATTCGGCTTTTCGGGGTGGCTCGAAAATTAAAAAGTTTATTCCCCGGGCAGGGAAAATGGAAGAGCGGCCATCTTGTTTTTTCTAATAGTCAACTCTGGAAATCGCGTTTTGACGGTGCAAATCGACCAAGTTGAGCATCCTGAACAACTTTTCTGTGTGGAGTCATGCAAAATTCGCAAAACCTTGGAAATTACAACTTTTTGGTGCAAAAGTGACGTCATAATTTGACCCAAAATCGTCGATTACCGCCAAAGTAAAACATAGACGGGCTTCAAATTTGCACCGGCACACTCGGTTGGGTATCCGCAAGAAGTAATCACGCTAATTCGGCTTTTCGGGGTGGCTCGAAAATTAAAAAGTTTATTCCCCGGGCAGGGAAAAGGGAAGAGCGGCCATCTTGTTTTTCTAATAGTCAACTCTGGAAATCGCGTTTTGACGGTGCAAATCGACCAAGTTGAGCATCCTGAACAACTTTTCTGTGTGGAGTCATGCAAAATTCGCAAAACCTTGGAAATTACAACTTTTTGGTGCAAAAGTGACGTCATAATTTGACCAAAAATCGTCGATTACCTCCAAAGTAAAACATTAAAGGGATTCAAATTTGCACCGGCACACTCGGGCTGGGTATCCGCAAGAAGTAATCACGCTAATGCGGCTTTTCTGGGCGGCTCGAAAATTAAAAAGTTTATTCCCCGGGCAGGGAAAAGGGAAGAGCGGCCATCTTGTTTTTCTAATAGTCAACTCTGGAAATCGCGTTTTGACGGTGCAAATCGACAAAGTTGAGCATCCTGAACAACTTTTCTGTGTGGAGTCATGCAAAATTCGCAAAACCTTGGAAATTACAACTTTTTGGTGCAAAAGTGACGTCATAATTTGACCAAAAATCGTCGATTACCTCCAAAGTAAAACATTAAAGGGGTTCAAAATTGCACCGGCACACTCGGGTTAGGTATCCGCAAGAAGTAATCACGCTAATGCGGCTTTTCGGGGTGGCTCGAAAATTAAAAAGTTTATTCCCCGGGCAGGGAAAAGGGAAGAGCGGCCATCTTGTTTTTCTAATAGTCAACTCTGGAAATCGCGTTTTGACGGTGCAAATCGACCAAGTTGAGCATCCTGAACAACTTTCCTGTGTGGAGTCATGCAAAACTGGCAAAATTTTGGGAATTTCAACATTTTGGTGCAAAAGTGACGTCATAATTTGACCAAAAATCGTCGATAACCGCCAAAGTAAAACATTAAAGGGGTTCAAATTTGCACCGGCACACTCGGGTGTGGTATCCGCAAGAAGTAATCATGCTAATTCGGCTTTTCGGGGTGGCTCGAAAATTAAAAAGTTTATTCCCCGTGCAGGGAAAAGGGAAGAGCGGCCATCTTGTTTTTATAATAGTCAACTCTGGAAATCGCGTTTTGACGGTGCAAATCGACCAAGTTAAATAATAATAATAATAATAATACCATTTATATAGCGCCTTTTCCTAAGGTTACAAAGCGCTCAGAGAATGACAGGAAAAAACAAAAAAGGGAATGCAAACAAAACCAAGAGGAAAACCACGACTAGGCAAAGCTAGCAGCATTTAGCCAAGAAAGTCCCGCGCAAAGCCGGACTCTCTTTGACTAAAACCGCAGGCCAAGCAAGCGAGATTTACTGATTGTAAATGAATGTTTTCAGAGACCTTTTGAACAAGGTAACAGAGCTAGAACTTTTGGTTGAGTTTGGAAGGGAATTCCACATCCTAGGGCCTGCAACTGAAAATGCTCTGTCTCCTGATTTTCTGGTGGTTCGAGGAATATACAAGTTGCCCTGTGAACGTAAGTTGCTCTTTGTAGCCCTGGTTTCTAATGAGTTGGAAATGTATGCGGGAAAAGTACCAGACATACACTTAAACATGTTTAAGGCCAATTTGAACATTATTCGTTTTTCTACTGGGAGCCAGTGCAGCTGTTTGATCAGTGGTGAAGTGGGGACATGGTTTGGGTAGGAGAAGATGATACGGGATGCTCTGTTTTGTATCTTTTGTAACTTGCTTAAATCAGATTGCTTGAGACCACATAACAAAGAGTTGCAGTAGTCCAATCTGGAGAGTACAAGTGCCCTAACAGCGGCGTGACAGGCTTCAGCGTCAATGTACTTTCGGATTCTACCAATATTTCGGAGGTGGTAGTTAGCTGATTTGCAGACTGATGTGACATGATCACTCATCGACATAGTATTGTCGAAGACAACACCAAGATTCCGGATGGAAGTTGATGGGTGGAGTGTGCTGTTGTTTATAGGGAGAGTCAGATGGGCAAGATGTTTGTAGTTACAGCTTGAAGAGGCAATGAAAAATTCAGTTTTCTCTTCGTTTAGCTGAAGCTTGTTGCTTGACATCCAGTGTTGAACGTCACTGATGCACTTCGAGAGCTTGAACAACCCACATTCTGCATCATTGGGGATTTTGGGGTCAAATTCTACGTAGATTTGGATGTCATCTGCATACATGTGAAACTTGACCTCATGCTGACGAAGAAGATCACCGATTGGGGACAGGTACATGGTGAAAGCCTGAGGACCTATAACAGATCCTTGCGGGACACCGAAACGAAGAACAGTTTCATCGGAGGTGACACCGTCAGGTAGGATAACCCGACTCTTGCGATTGTTGAAGTATGACGTGAACCAGTCGAGCGCTGTGTCGGTTATACCAAATCTGTCATGGAAGCGTTGCAGGAGGGTTTGGTGGTCTAGGGTATCGAAGGCGGCGGAGAGGTCCAGCATGACCATGAAAATGGCATTGTTTTTGTCGATTGCTCTAAGGATGTCATTTTGTACATGAAGCAGAGCAGTCTCGGTGCTGTGATTGGGCCTGTATGCTGACTGTAGAGGCTCTGCTAGCTGATGTTGAACAATATGTCGGGATAGTTGTTCGCAGGCGATCTTTTCCATAAGTTTGGCTAGGTACTGGAGATTAGAAATGGGGCGATAATTTTTGAGTACTTCTTTATTAAGAGATTGTTTTTTTCAGGCTAGGAGTGATGACGGCCTTTTTGAATAGCTCTGGGAAAACACCTGATGTCAGTGAGGTATTTACAATCTCTGTTAGCTTCGGTAAGAATGTAGCCGTATGCTTTTTGAATACCCAAGTTGGAACTATGTCGAGCTGGCACGATTTTGTCGCCGAGTTTTTGATCACTTTATGAAGGTAATCTTTGGTGATCGGCATGAAATGCGCGAACTGAGCACTTGGGGGGCATGTATGCAGATCAGCCGATGAAGTTGAATCAAGTTGAACGTCATCCATATGAGCTCGGATATTTTTAATTCTGTCAGTGAAAAATTTACTGAAAGCATGAGCAAGAACTGTGGGCGAGTCCTGGATTGATGGGGTTAACCGGGGTTTACCAGTGAGGTTATTGACGATGCGGAAGACTTCATTTGGACTGGATCCTATCAACGACTCTCTATAGAAGACAGATTTAGCTTTGACAAGCACTTCTGCAAGTTTGCGTTTGGATTGTTCGTAGTTCGTGCGGTCACTGGGTAGTCTGGACTTTCGCCACTTGCGTTCCGCTTGACGACGTCCGCGTCTCGCGTCATCAACATCGTTGTTGTACCATCTTGGTTTAGCGCGTTTGGGCTTTGGTTTAGAAGTCAACAACGGTGCATAGATGTCTAGAGCACAGTTAACTGCAGAGTTAAATTCCACGACTGCCGTGTCAACGTCGCCTTCACAGGTGACATCGTGGAGACGTTCTGTTAGTTCACGAGCAAAGGCATTATGGTCAATCTTACGAAAATCACGGAACTTTGATGCCATGAGCACGGGTTGAGGCTTAATGAAGTGAAGTTTGCAGTTGACAACACCGTGGTCAGAGATGTCATTCATGTCAACTGTGCAGTCACTGACCAGTTCGTCATTATCAGATTTTACGATAATGCCGTCTAAAGTGTGTCCAAGTTTGTGGGTAGGGCCAGTAACAAGTTGTTTGAATCCATAGGCTGTTAGTGTAGTGTGGACGTGAGATGTATCAAGTTTGTGAGGACAGTCAAAGTGAATATTAAAATCACCAAGGCAGATTAGTTTTCCAGGTAGCTCATCAATGTATTCGATGAACCGATCGAAGTCACTGAGAAATGTAGATGTCTTAAGTTTGTTTCTTGCAGACGGAGGAGGTCTGTAGATTACTGCTAAGTGGAGGTGATGCGTGGTATCAGATATAAGAGCATGCTCAAATGTACTTGTTTCAGAATTGTCACATGGAACATGTATTAAGTGAAGCTCGTCACGAAAGATGACAGCAATACCTCCATGCTTGTCCCCGGGGCGCGGAATGTTAATGCACATGAACCCAGGTGGGGTTATCTCGTTAATGATTACTTGATCATTAAAGTCAAGCCAAGTTTCTGTTAAAAACATTATATCAATGTTCTGGAATATAATGTAGTCGCAGATGATCAGGGATTTGTTGCAGGCAGAGTGGACGTTCCAGTGGGCTACATTAAGATAGCTTGATTCATTGTCTTGCGAGGGTTGTGACATAGATGGTTGCAGACCATTTCGGACATTTGGAATAGTGCTCTTAATTTTACGGTGGCGGATATGAGAACCAGCCCGCCGACTTCGTAGATGAAGCAGTCCCAGGTCCTTAAGATTTTGGAATACATGGGTTGGCAATGTACACAAGTTGTTGCTAGGTTTTAGAGCAAGAAGTTCAGATCTAGTGTACAGGAGAGATGGCATTGAGTTTGTTTGTTCAAGCTGTACACTTTCATTCATAGTGACGTAATAAGCAGAGTCAAGCATTGTTGTGTCCATGGTGATAACAATGCCCAACGGAGTATAGGCAGACAAAGCGTATACAAGACTTACTATTAGCAAGGTGACTGGAAACATCCTGCAAAACATCCAGAATATTTCAGCAAAACAAGGTCTGATTTTTCCTTTACAGGTCCTAGCTGATGCACTACACCATATTCGAAGCTATGTCAAGAATTGGGTGGTAAAATCCAAGCATAACAAGAATATTTCATTGAGATTTCCGGAGCAAATTCTCATAAGCGGCAGCAGCAAAAACAGCGCCCTCTTCCAAGTTGAGCATCCTGAATAATTTTCCTGTGTGGAGTCATGCAAAATTCGCAAAACCTTGGGAATTACAACTTTTTGGTGCAAAAGTGACGTCATAATTTGACCACTAATCGTCGATTACCGCCAAAGTAAAACATTAAAGGGGTTCAAATTTGCACCGGCACACTCGGGTGGGGTATCCGTAAGAAGTAATCACGCTAATTCGGCTTTTCGGGGTGGCTCAAAAATGAAAAAGTTTATTCCCCGGGCAGGGAAAAGGGAAGAGCGGCCATCTTGTTTTTCTAGTAGTCAACTCTGGAAATCGCGTTCTGACGGTGCAAATCGACCAAGTTGAGCATCCTGAACAACTTTCCTGTGTGGAGTCATGCCAAATTATCAAAACCTTGGGAATTACAGCTTTTTGGTGTAAAAGTGACGTCATAATTTGACCAAAAATCGTCGATTACCGCCAAAGTAAAACATTAAAGGGGTTCAAATTTGCACCGGCACACTCGGTGGGGTATCCGCAAGAAGTAATCTCGCCAATTCGGCTTTTTGGGGTGGCTCGAAAATTAAAAAGTTTATTCCCCGGGCAGGGAAAATGGTAGAGCGGCCATCTTGTTTTTCTAATAGTCAACTCTGGAAATCGCGTTTTGACGGTGCAAATCGACCAAGTTGAGCATCCTGAACAACTTTCCTGTGTGGAGTCATGCAAAATTCGCAAAATCTTGGAATTTACAACTTTTTGGTGCAAAAGTGACGTCATAATTTGACCCAAAATCGTCGATTACCGCCAAAGTTAAACATTAACGGGGTTCTAATGTGCACCGGCACACTCGGGTGAGGTATCCGCAAGAAGTAATCACGCCAATTCGGCTTTTCGGGGTGGCTCGAAAATTAAAAAGTTTATTCCACGGGCAGGGAAAATGGAAGAGCGGCCATCTTGTTTTTCAACATAGTCAACTCTGGAAATCGCGTTTTGACGGTGCAAATCGACCAAGTTGAGCATCCTGAACAACTTTCCTGTGTGGAGTCATGCAAAACTGGCAAAACCTTGGGAATTACAACTTTTTGGTGCAAAAGTGACGTCATAATCTGACTAAAAATCGTCGATTACCGCCAAAGTAAAACATTAAAGGGGTTCAAATTTGCACCGGCACACTCGGTGGGTTATGCGCAAGAAGTAATCACGCTAATTCGGCTTTTCGGGGTGGCTCGAAAATTAAAAAGTTTATTCCCCGGGCAGGGAAAATGGAAGAGCGGCCATCTTGTTTTTTCTAATAGTCAACTCTGGAAATCGCGTTTTGACGGTGCAAATCGACCAAGTTGAGCATCCTGAACAACTTTTCTGTGTGGAGTCATGCAAAATTCGCAAAACCTTGGAAATTACAACTTTTTGGTGCAAAAGTGACGTCATAATTTGACCAAAAATCGTCGATTACCGCCAAAGAAAAACATAGACGGGCTTCAAATTTGCACCGGCACACTCGGTGGGGTATCCGCAAGAAGTAATCACGCTAATTCGGCTTTTCGGGGTGGCTCGAAAATTAAAAAGTTTATTCCCCGGGCAGGGAAAAGGGAAGAGCGGCCATCTTGTTTTTCTAATAGTCAACTCTGGAAATCGCGTTTTAACGGTGCAAATCGACCAAGTTGAGCATCCTGAACAACTTTTCTGTGTGGAGTCATGCAAAATTCGCAAAACCTTGGAAATTACAACTTTTTGGTGCAAAAGTGACGTCATAATTTGACCAAAAATCGTCGATTACCGCCAAAGTAAAACATTAAAGGGATTCAAATTGGCACTGGCACACTCGGGTTGGGTATCCGCAAGAAGTAATCACGCTAATGCGGCTTTTCTGGGCGGCTCGAAAATTAAAAAGTTTATTCCCCGGGCAGGGAAAAGGGAAGAGCGGCCATCTTGTTTTTCTAATAGTCAACTCTGGAAATCGCGTTTTGACGGTGCAAATCGACCAAGTTGAGCATCCTGAACAACTTTCCTGTGTGGAGTCATGCAAAACTGGCAAAATTTTGGGAATTTCAACATTTTGGTGCAAAAGTGACGTCATAATTTGACCAAAAATCGTCGATAACCGCCAAAGTAAAACATTAAAGGGGTTCAAATTTGCACCGGCACACTCGGGTGTGGTATCCGCAAGAAGTAATCATGCTAATTCGGCTTTTCGGGGTGGCTCGAAAATTAAAAAGTTTATTCCCCGTGCAGGGAAAAGGGAAGAGCGGCCATCTTGTTTTTCTAATAGTCAACTCTGGAAATCGCGTTTTGACGGTGCAAATCGACCAAGTTGAGCATCCTGAATAATTTTCCTGTGTGGAGTCATGCAAAATTCGCAAAACCTTGATGATTACAACTTTTTGGTGCAAAAGTGACGTCATAATTTGACCACTAATCGTCGAATACCGCCAAAGTAAAACATTAAAGGGGTTCAAATTTGCACCGGCACACTCGGGTGGGGTATCCGTAAGAAGTAATCACGCTAATTCGGCTTTTCGGGGTGGCTCGAAAATTAAAAAGTTTATTCCCCGGGCAGGGAAAAGGGAGAGCGGCCATCTTGTTTTTCTAACAGTCAACTCTGGAAATCGCGTTTTGACGGTGCAAGTCGACCAAGTTGAACGTCCTGAACAACTTTCCTGTGTGGAGTCATGCAAAATTCGCAAAACCTTGGAAGTTACAACTTTTTGGTGCAAAAGTGACGTCATAATTTGACCAAAAATCGTCGATTACCGTCAAAGTTAAACATTAACGGGGTTCAAATTTGCACCGGCACACTCGGGTGGGGTATCCGCAAGAAGTAATCTCGCCAATTCGGCTTTTCGGGGTGGCTCGAAAATTAAAAAGTTTATTCCCCGGGCAGGGAAAATGGAAGAGCGGCCATCTTGTTTTTCTAACAGTCAACTCTGGAAATCGCGTTTTGACGGTTCAAATCGACCAAGTTAAGCATCCTGGACAACTTTTCTGTGTGGAGTCATGCAAAATTCGCAAAACCTTGGAAATTACAAACTTTTTGGTGCAAAAGTGACGTCATAATTTGACAAAAAATCGTCGATTACCGCCAAAGTAAAACATAGACGGCCTCAAATTTGCACCGGCACATTCGGGTGGGGTATCCGCAGGAAGTAATCATGCTAATTCGGCTTTTCGGGGTGGCTCAAAAATTAAAAAGTTTATTCCCCGGGTAGGGAGAAGGGAAGAGCGGCCATCTTGTTTTTCTAATAGTCAACACTTGAAATCGCGTTTTGACGGTGCAAATCGACCAAGTTGAGCATCCTGAACAACTTTCCTGTGTGGAGTCATGCAAAATTAGCAAAACCTTGGAAATTACAACTTTTTGGTGCAAAAGTGACGTCATAATTTGACCACTAATCGTCGATTACCGCCAAAGTAAAACATTAAAGGGGTTCAAATTTGCACCGGCAAACTCGGGTGGGGTATCCGTAAGAAGTAATCACGCTAATTCGGCTTTTCGGGGTGGCTCGAAAATTAAAAAGTTTATTCCCCGGGCAGGGAAAAGGGAAGAGCGGCCATCTTGTTTTTCTAACAGTCAACTCTGGAAATCGCGTTTTGACGGTGCAAATCGACCAAGTTGAGCATCCTGAACAACTTTCCTGTGTTGAGTCATGCAAAATTCGCAAAACTTTGGAAATTACAACTTTTTGGTGCAAAAGTGACGTCATAATTTGACCAAAAATCGTCGATTACCGCCAAGGTTAAACACTAACGGGGTTCAAATTTGCACCGGCACACTCGGGTGGGGTATCCGCAAGAAGTAATCTCGCCAATTCGGCTTTTCGGGGTGGCTCGAAAATTAAAAAGTTTATTTACCGGGCAGGGAAAAGGTTAGAGCGGCCATCTTGTTTTTCTAATAGTCAACTCTGGAAATCGCGTTTTGACGGTGCAAATCGACCAAGCTGAGCATCCTGAACAACTTTCCTGTGTGGAGTCATGCAAAACTGGCAAAACCTTGGGAATTACAACTTTTTGGTGCAAAAGTGACGTCATAATTTGACCAAAAATCGTCGATTACCGCCAAAGTAAAACATTAACGGGGTTCAAATTTGCACCGGCACACTCGGTGGGGTATCCGCAAGAAGTAATCACGCTAATTCGGCTTTTCGGGGTGGCTCGAAATTTAAAAAGTTTATTCCCCGGGCAGGGAAAAGGGAAGAGCGGCCATCTTGTTTTTCTAATAGTCAACTCTGGAAATCGCGTTTTGACGGTGCAAATCGACCAAGTTGAGCATCCTGAACAACTTTCCTGTGTGGAGTTATGCAACACTGGCAAAACCATGGCAATTACAACTTTTTGGTGCAAAAGTGACGTCATAATTTGACCAAAAATCGTCGATTACCGCCAAAGTAAAACATAAAAGGGGTTCAAATTTGCACCGGCACACTCGGGTGAGGTATCCGCAAGAAGTAATTTGCGAATTTTGCATGACCCCACACAGGAAAGTTGTTCAGGATGCTCAACTTGGTCGGTTTGCACCGTCAAAACGCGATTTCCAGAGTTGACTTTTAGAAAAACCAGATGGAAGCTTTTCCCTTTTCCCTGCCCGGGAAATTAACTTTTTAATTTTCGTGGCAACCCGAAAAACCGAATTAGCGTGATTACTTCTTGCGAATACCCCACCCGAGTGTGCCGGTGCAAATTTGAACCCCGTCAATGTTTTACTTTGGCGGTAATCGACGATTTTTGGTCAAATTATGACGTCACTTTTGCACCAAAATATTGTAATTCCCAAGGTTTTGCGAATTTTGCATGACTCCACACAGGAAAGTTGTTCAGGATGCTCAACTTGGTCGATTTGCACCGTCAAAACGCGATTTCCAGAGTTGAATATTAGAAAAATCAAGATGGCCGCTCTTCCATTTTCCCTGACCGGAGAATAACTTTTTAATTTTCGAGCCACCCCGAAAAGCCGAATTAGCGTGATTACTTCTTGCGGATACCCCACCCGAGTGTGCCGGTGCAAATTTGAACCCAATCAATGTTTTACTTTGGCGGTAATCGACGATTTTTTGTCAAATTATGACGTCACTTTTGCACCAAAAAGTTGTAATTCCCTAGGTCTTGCGAATTTTGCATGGCTCCACACAGGAAAGTTGTTCAGGATGCTCAACTTGATCGATTTGCACCGTCCAAACGCGATTTCCAGAGTTGACTATTAGAAAAACAAGATGACCGCTCTTCCCTTTTCCCTGCCCGGGGAATAACCTTTTTAATTTTCGAGGCACCCCGAAAAGCCGAAGTAGCGTGATTACTTCTTGCGGATACCCCACCCGAGTGTGCCGGTGCAAATTTGAACCCCGTCAATGTTTTAATTTGGCGGTAATCGACGATTTTTTGTCAAATTATGACGTCACTTTTGCACCAAAAAGTTGTAATTCCCTAGGTCTTGCGAATTTTGCATGGCTCCACACAGGAAAGTTGTTCAGGATGCTCAACTTGGTCGATTTGCACCGTCAAAACGCGATTTCCAGAGTTGACTATTAGAAAAACCAGATGGAAGCTCTTCCCTCTTCCAAGCCCGGGGAATAAACTTTTTAATTTTCGTGTCACCCCGAAAAACCGAATTAGCGTGATTACTTCTTGCGGATACCCCACCCGAGTGTGCCGGTGCAAATTTGAACCCCGTCAATGTTTTACTTTGGCGGTAATCGACGATTTTTGGTCAAATTATGACGTCACTTTTGCACCAAAAAGTTGTAATTCCCAAGGTTTTGCGAATTTTGCATGACTCCACACAGGAAAGTTGTTCAGGATGCTCAACTTGGTCGATTTGCACCGTCAAAACGCGATTTCCAGAGTTGAATATTAGAAAAACAAGATGGCCGCTCTTCCATTTTCCCTGACCGGAGAATAACTTTTTAATTTTCGAGCCACCCCGAAAAGCCGAATTAGCGTGATTACTTCTTGCGGATACCCCACCCGAGTGTGCCGGTGCAAATTTGAACCCAATCAATGTTTTATTTTGGCGGTTTTCGACGATTTTTGGTCAAATTATGACGTCACTTTTGCACCAAAAAGTTGTAATTCCCAAAGTTTTGCGAAGTTTGCTTGACTCCACACAGGAAAGTTGTTCAGGATGCTCACCTTGGTCGATTTGCACCGTCCAAACGCGCTTTCCAGAGTTGACTATTAGAAAAACAAGATGGCCGCTCTTCCCTTTTCCCTGCCCGGGGAATAACCTTTTTAATTTTCGAGGCACCCTGAAGAGCCGAATTAGCGTGATTACTTCTTGCGGATACCCCACCCGAGTGTGCCGGTGCAAATTTGAACCCCGTCAATATTTTACTTTGGCGGTAATCGACGATTTTTGGTCAAATTATGACGTCCTTTTTGCACCAAAAAGTTGTAATTCCCAAGGTTTTGCGAATTTTGCATGACTCCACACAGGAAAGTTGTTCAGGATGCTCAACTTGGTCGATTTGCACCGTCAAAACGCGATTTCCAGAGTTGACTATTAGAAAAACCAGATGGAAGCTCTTCCCTTTCCCCTGCCCGGGAAATAAACTTTTTTATTTTCGTGGCACCCCGAAAAACCGAATTAGCGTGATTACTTCTTGCGGATACCCCACCCGAGTGTGCCGGTGCAAATTTGAACCCCTTTAATGTTTTACTTTGGCGGTAATCGACGATTTTTGGTCAAATTATGACGTAACTTTTGCACCAAAAAGTTGTAATTCCCAAGGTTTTGCGAATTTTGCATGACTCCACACAGGAAAGTTGTTCAGGATGCTCAACTTGGTCGATTTGCACCGTCAAAACGCGATTTCCAGAGTTGACTATTAGAAAAACAAGATGGCCGCTCTTCCCTTTTCCCTGCCCGGGGAATAACCTTTTTAATTTTCGAGGCACCTTGAAGAGCCGAATTAGCGTGATTACTTCTTGCGGATAGCCCACCCGAGTGTGCCGGTGCAAATTTGAACCCAATCAATGTTTTATTTTGGCGGTAATCGACGATTTTCGGTCAAATTATGACGTCACTTTTGCACCAAAAAGTTGTAATTCCCAAAGTTTTGCGAAGTTTGCTTGACTCCACACAGGAAAGTTGTTCAGGATGCTCACCTTGGTCGATTTGCACCGTCAAAACGCGCTTTCCAGAGTTGACTATTAGAAAAACAAGATGGCCGCTCTTCCATTTTCCCTGACCGGAGAATAACTTTTTAATTTTCGAGCCACCCCGAAAAGCCGAATTAGCGTGATTACTTCTTGCGGATACCCCACCCGAGTGTGCCGGTGCAAATTTGAACCCCGTCAATGTTTTACTTTGGCGGTAATCGACGATTTTTGGTCAAATTATGACGTCACTTTTGCACCAAAAAGTTGTAATTCCCAAGGTTTTGCGAATTTTGCATGACTCCACACAGGAAAGTTGTTCAGGATGCTCAACTTGATAGATTTGCACCGTCAAAACGCGATTTCCAGAGTTGACTATTAGAAAAACAAGATGACCGCTCTTCCCTTTTCCCTGCCCGGGGAATAACCTTTTTAATTTTCGAGGCAGCCCGAAAAGCCGAATTAGCGTGATTACTTCTTGCGGATACCCCACCCGAGTGTGCCGGTGCAAATTTGAACCCCGTCAATGTTTTACTTTGGCGGTAATCGACGATTTTTGGTCAAATTATGACGTCACTTTTGCACCAAAAAGTTGTAATTCCCAAGGTTTTGCGAATTTTGCATGACTCCACACAGGAAAGTTGTTCAGAATGCTCAACTTGGTCGACTTGCACCGTCAAAACGCGATTTCCAGAGTTAAATATTAGAAAAACAAGATGGCCGCTCTTCCCTTTTCCCTACCCAGGGAGTAAACTTTTAATTTTCGAGCTCCTGAAAAGCCGAATTAGCGTGATTACTTCTTGCGGTTACCCCACCCGAGTGTGCCGGTGCAAATTTGAACCTATTTAATGTTTCACTTTGGCGGTAATCGACGATTTTTTGTCAAATTATGACGTCACTTTTGCACCAAAAAGTTGTAATTCCCAAGGTTTTGCGAATTTTGCATGACTCCACACAGGAAAGTTGTTCAGGATGCTCAACTTGGTCGATTTGCACCGTCAAAACGCGATTTCCAGAGTTGAATATTAGAAAAATCAAGATGGCCGCTCTTCCATTTTCCCTGACCGGAGAATAACTTTTTAATTTTCGAGCCACCCCGAAAAGCCGAATTAGCGTGATTACTTCTTGCGGATACCCCACCCGAGTGTGCCGGTGCAAATTTGAACCCAATCAATGTTTTACTTTGGCGGTAATCGACGATTTTTTGTCAAATTATGACGTCACTTTTGCACCAAAAAGTTGTAATTCCCTAGGTCTTGCGAATTTTGCATGGCTCCACACAGGAAAGTTGTTCAGGATGCTCAACTTGATCGATTTGCACCGTCAAAACGCGATTTCCAGAGTTGACTATTAGAAAAACAAGATGGAAGCTCTTCCCTCTTCCAAGCCCGGGGAATAAACTTTTTAATTTTCGTGTCACCCCGAAAAACCGAATTAGCGTGATTACTTCTTGCGGATACCCCACCCGAGTGTGCCGGTGCAAATTTGAACCCCGTCAATGTTTTACTTTGGCGGTAATCGACGATTTTTGGTCAAATTATGACGTCACTTTTGCACCAAAAAGTTCTAATTCCCAAGGTTTTGCGAATTTTGCATGACTCCACACAGGAAAGTTGTTCAGGATGCTCAACTTGGTCGATTTGCACCGTCAAAACGCGATTTCCAGAGTTGAATATTAGAAAAACAAGATGGCCGCTCTTCCATTTTCCCTGACCGGAGAATAACTTTTTAATTTTCGAGCCACCCCGAAAAGCCGAATTAGCGTGATTACTTCTTGCGGATACCCCACCCGAGTGTGCCGGTGCAAATTTGAACCCAATCAATGTTTTATTTTGGCGGTTTTCGACGATTTTTGGTCAAATTATGACGTCACTTTTGCACCAAAAAGTTGTAATTCCCAAAGTTTTGCGAAGTTTGCTTGACTCCACACAGGAAAGTTGTTCAGGATGCTCACCTTGGTCGATTTGCACCGTCCAAACGCGCTTTCCAGAGTTGACTATTAGAAAAACAAGATGGAAGCTCTTCCCTTTCCCCTGCCCGGGAAATAAACTTTTTTATTTTCGTGGCACCCCGAAAAACCGAATTAGCGTGATTACTTCTTGCGGATACCCCACCCGAGTGTGCCGGTGCAAATTTGAACCCCGTCAATGTTTTACTTTGGCGGTAATCGACGATTTTTGGTCAAATTATGACGTCACTTTTGCACCAAAAAGTTGTAGTTCCCAAGGTTTTGCGAATTTTGCATGACTCCACACAGGAAAGTTGTTCAGGATGCTCAACTTGGTCGATTTGCACCGTCAAAACGCGATTTCCAGAGTTGACTATTAGAAAAACAAGATGGCCGCTCTTCCCTTTTCCCTGCCCGGGGAATAACCTTTTTAATTTTCGAGGCACCTTGAAGAGCCGAATTAGCGTGATTACTTCTTGCGGATACCCCACCCGAGTGTGCCGGTGCAAATTTGAACCCAATCAATGTTTTATTTTGGCGGTAATCGACGATTTTCGGTCAAATTATGACGTCACTTTTGCACCAAAAAGTTGTAATTCCCAAAGTTTTGCGAAGTTTGCTTGACTCCACACAGGAAAGTTGTTCAGGATGCTCACCTTGGTCGATTTGCACCGTCAAAACGCGCTTTCCAGAGTTGACTATTAGAAAAACAAGATGGCCGCTCTTCCATTTTCCCTGACCGGAGAATAACTTTTTAATTTTCGAGCCACCCCGAAAAGCCGAATTAGCGTGATTACTTCTTGCGGATACCCCACCCGAGTGTGCCGGTGCAAATTTGAACCCCGTCAATGTTTTACTTTGGCGGTAATCGACGATTTTTGGTCAAATTATGACGTCACTTTTGCACCAAAAAGTTGTAATTCCCAAGGTTTTGCGAATTTTGCATGACTCCACACAGGAAAGTTGTTCAGGATGCTCAACTTGATCGATTTGCACCGTCAAAACGCGATTTCCAGAGTTGACTATTAGAAAAACAAGATGACCGCTCTTCCCTTTTCCCTGCCCGGGGAATAACCTTTTTAATTTTCGAGGCAGCCCGAAAAGCCGAATTAGCGTGATTACTTCTTGCGGATACCCCACCCGAGTGTGCCGGTGCAAATTTGAACCCCGTCAATGTTTTACTTTGGCGGTAATCGACGATTTTTGGTCAAATTATGACGTCACTTTTGCACCAAAAAGTTGTAATTCCCAAGGTTTTGCGAATTTTGCATGACTCCACACAGGAAAGTTGTTCAGAATGCTCAACTTGGTCGATTTGCACCGTCAAAACGCGATTTCCAGAGTTAAATATTAGAAAAACAAGATGGCCGCTCTTCCCTTTTCCCTACCCAGGGAGTAAACTTTTAATTTTCGAGCTCCTGAAAAGCCGAATTAGCGTGATTACTTCTTGCGGATACCCCACCCGAGTGTGCCGGTGCAAATTTGAACCCATTTAATGTTTCACTTTGGCGGTAATCGACGATTTTTTGTCAAATTATGACGTCACTTTTGCACCAAAAAGTTGTAATTCCCAAGGTTTTGCGAACTTTGCATGACTCCACACAGGAAAGTTGTTCAGAATACTCAACTTGGTCGATTTGCACCGTCAAAACGCGATTTCCAGAGTTGACTATTAGAAAAACAAGATGGCCGCTCTTCCCTTTTCCCTGCCCGGGGAATAAACTTTTAAATTTTCGAGCTCACAAAAAGCCGAATTAGCGTGATTACTTCTTGCGGATACCCCACCCGAGTGTGCCTGTGCAAATTTGAACCCCATCAATATTTTACTTTGGCGGTAATCGACGATTTTTTGTCAAATTATGACGTCACTTTTGCACCAAAAAGTTGTAATTCCCAAGGTTTTGCGAACTTTGCATGACTCCACACAGGAAAGTTGTTCAGAATACTCAACTTGGTCGATTTGCACCGTCAAAACGCGATTTCCAGAGTTGACTTTCAGAAAAAACAAGATGGCCGCTCTTCCCTTTTCCCTGCCCGGGGAATAAACTTTTTAATTTTCGAGCTCCCGAAAAGCCGAATTAGCGTGATTACTTCTTGCGGATACCCCACCCGAGTGTGCCTGTGCAAATTTGAACCCCATCAATATTTTACTTTGGCGGTAATCGACGATTTTTTGTCAAATTATGACGTCACTTTTGCACCAAAGAGTTGTAATTCCCAAGGTTTTGCGAATTTTGCATGACTTCACACAGGAAAGTTGTTCAGGATGCTCAACTTGGTCGATTTGCACCGTCAAAACGCGATTTCCAGAGTTGACTATTAGAAAAACAAGATGGCCGCTCTTCCCTTTTCCCTGCCCGGTGAATAAATTTTTAATTTTCGAGCTCCCGAAAAGCCGAATTAGCATGATTACTTCTTGCGGATACCCCACCCGATTGTGCCGGTGCAAATTTGAACCCCGTCAATGTTTCACTTTGGCGGTAATCGACGATTTTTTGTCAAATTATGACGTCACTTTTGCACCAAAAAGTTGTAATTCCCAAGGTTTTACGAATGTTGCATGACTCCACACAGGAAAGTTGTTCAGGATGATCAACTTGGTCGATTTGCACCGTCAAAACGCGATTTCCAGAGTTGACTATTAGAAAAACGAGATGGCCGCTCTTCCCTTTTCCCTGCCCGGGGAATAAACTTTTTAATTTTCGAGCTCCTGAAAAGCCGAATTAGCGTGATTACTTCTTGCGGAAACCCCACCCGAGAGTGCCGGTGCAAATTTGAACCCCATCAATATTTTACTTTGGCGGTAATCGACGATTTTTTGTCAAATTATGACGTCACTTTTGCACCAAAAAGTTGTAATTCCCAAGGTTTTGCGAACTTTGCATGACTCCACACAGGAAAGTTGTTCAGAATACTCAACTTGGTCGATTTGCACCGTCAAAACGCGATTTCCAGAGTTGACTATTAGAAAAACAAGATGGCCGCTCTTCCCTTTTCCCTGCCCGGGGAATAAACTTTTAAATTTTCGAGCTCCCAAAAAGCCGAATTAGCGTGATTACTTCTTGCGGATACCCCACCCGAGAGTGCCGGTGCAAATTGGAACCCCGTCAATGTTTTACTTTGGCGGTAATCGACGATTTTTTGACAAATTATGACGTCACTTCTGCACCCAAAAGTTGTACTTCCCTAGGTTTTGCGAATTTTGCATGACTCCACACAGGAAAGTTGTTCAGGATGCTCAACTTGGTCGATTTGCACAGTCAAAACGCGATTTCCAGAGTTGACTATTCGAAAAACAAGATGGCCGCTCTTCCCTTTTCCCTGCCCGGGGAATAAACTTTTTAATTTTCGAGCACCCGAAAAGCCGAATTACCGTGATTCTTCTTGCAGATACCCCACCCGAGTGTGCCGGTGCAAATTTGAACCCCGTCAATGTTTTACTTTGGCGGTACTCGACGATTTTTTGTCAAATTATGACGTCACTTTTGCACCAAAAAGTTGTAATTCCCAAGGTTTTGCGAATTTTGCATGACTCCACACAGGAAAGTTGTTCAGGATGCTCAACTTGGTCGATTTGCACCGTCAAAACGCGATTTCCAGAGTTGACTTTCAGAAAAAAACAAGATGGCCGCTCTTCCCTTTTCCCTGCCCGGGGAATAAACTTTTTAATTTTCGAGCTCCCGGAAAGCCGAATTAGCGTGATTACTTCTTGCGGATACCCCACCCGAGTGTGCCTGTGCAAATTTGAACCCCATCAATATTTTACTTTGGCGGTAATCGACGATTTTTTGTCAAATTATGACGTCACTTTTGCACCAAAAAGTTTTAATTCCCAAGGTTTTGCGAATTTTGCATGACTTCACACAGGAAAGTTGTTCAGAATACTCAACTTGGTCGATTTGCACCGTCAAAACGCGATTTCCAGAGTTGACTATTAGAAAAACAAGATGGCCGCTCTTCCCTTTTCCCTGCCCGGGGAATAAACTTTTAAATTTTCGAGCTCCCAAAAAGCCGAATTAGCGTGATTACTTCTTGCGGATACCCCACCCGAGAGTGCCGGTGCAAATTGGAACCCCGTCAATGTTTTACTTTGGCGGTAATCGACGATTTTTTGTCAAATTATGACGTCACTTTTGCACCAAAAAGTTGTAATTCCCAAGGTTTTACGAATGTTGCATGACTCCACACAGGAAAGTTGTTCAGGATGCTCAACTTGGTCGATTTGCACCGTCAAAACGCGATTTCCAGAGTTGACTATTAGAAAAACGAGATGGCCGCTCTTCCCTTTTCCCTGCCCGGGGAATAAACTTTTTAATTTTCGAGCTCCTGAAAAGCCGAATTAGCGTGATTACTTCTTGCGGAAACCCCACCCGAGAGTGCCGGTGCAAATTTGAACCCCATCAATGTTTTACTTCGGCGGTAATCGACGATTTTTGGTCAAATTATGACGTCACTTTTGCACCAAAAAGTTGTAATTCCCAAGGTTTTGCGAATTTTGCATGACTCCACACAGGAAAGTTGTTCAGGATGCTCAACTTGGTCGATTTGCACCGTCAAAACGCGATTTCCAGAGTTGACTATTAGAAAAACAAGATGGCCGCTCTTTCCTTTTCGCTGCCCGGGGAATAAACTTTTTAATTTTCGAGCACCCGAAAAGCCGAATTAGCGTGATTACTTCTAGTCTTGGTTCCAAGACCATTGGTGTTGTGCGGTCACACACAACCAACGTTCCGATTATGCACGGCAAAAACTGCCCACGCTTGTAATGAACGAACGCTAGCGGGCGCTCTGTTTCTCTGCTTTAGATCTCACAATGGTCTTGAATATTTGCAACGACGGGTCTTAACTTTTTTATTGTTTTTCGGCAAATCTCCCCCGACTTTCCGGTGGAGCCAATCAGAGGCTGTGTTGCGGTTGGCTCATGAATAATTCATCAGTGTTGTGCATGTAGTGTACAATGCATGCAGTAATTCCGTTGCATGACTTTTGCTTTACTCTGTGTGTGGGTATATACAAAGATACTATAGTATCTTTGGTATATATGTTTTTATCGGAGTATAATAAAGTCCAGATCAGTAGGATTTGAAACTTTGACACGGTTGAAATACGATAAAGAAAGGTTTGTGGTACCAGCAAAAACATTTCTATGTATAATGTCCAGATCCAGACTACTGCATTGCCATGATATGCAGCTTGAAATGCGATCGTGGCGTTATGCTCCCGACGTGCCAGGGCCCACACTGATGAAGCCTGTATTGGCTAAACAATTTGCTTATAGTTAGCACAAAATAGTATTGCTTAGCAGAAACTGGTTGCCAGCCAATTTTTAATTAAATTTGAAATTTTGTAGTGCCCAAGTTAATGTAGTGCCCATAGAGCTATATAAAAGAACTAGAGGGCGCACTGGCCATTGGCAGCAACGCTTTACCGCTGTGCGCACACGGAGCACCGTCGGGCATGGTGAGACCGGGCAAACAGCGCGGAAAGTACCCGGATGTTATAACGCTAGGTATACACAAAACGTAAACAAAACAAATTGACGGGCGAAGTTCCCGATCTGTGCGATTGATTCTGAACGGAAAATTAATAGTTTTTGACCAGGCTTTTACTGAAAGGATATTTACAATACCTTTGTGAAGAGGAATAGATAATCCACAGAACAGATTGAAGAGGTTGATCAGGGAAAGTCCAGTTACTGGCCTAAAAACAAGATGTTTTTTGTAAGTCGATGTCTCTAACCGCTCGGTAAACAGTATTCCATTGTCACGGTGATGCAGGACAGTTCTTATGAACAGCGGCAAGCCACTGATTTTCTTGACAAGTTGTGTGCCGTGATCGTCTTCCTCTGTCAGGTCTTGGAAATGCTCATCTACATTGTTTCGGCGTTTAGCCTTTGTAGTGTCGTACCCATTTTGGAATTTTTAGGATCAAACTTGAAAGTTACAAACAGAAAACGTGTGGCAACAGGGTCACACGAGAGGGCTTAAGGATACGAAATCTAGGACTGAATGCATCCAATAACATTTTGCTCTACCACAATCCAAATGAACTTTGGCGACGAAAAAAATTTGGTTGTAGGGTTAGAAGAAAAAACTACATGTACGGGAATGTGATAACCACAACTCCATGTAAACTTTTTGTTTAGGCCTACATGTAAAAGTCAAATTTTGTGAACTTTCTTGAAGAGACTTTCAATCTTACCCACCCGGTGGTAAACATGTACATCCTTTGGGCTTATCAATTAGCACCCTGACATTCGTTTGAAGGGACTTGATATTGCAAGAAAACGAAAGCATAACACAACAAACGCTATGGAATTTATATTTCCAATTATTTTATTAGGTTAAACAAAAAACCTTATTCAAACATAAACAAAATGTTATATGAAAGTTAATTAAAATAAAACTTGGTAAATCCAACAGAAAAAAACCTGTTCTTATATGTAAATCAACAACATGCAACACAAACTTTCCACTTTTTCAAATCTGAAGACTGGTCCCTGCATTCAACTAAAAATTTGAAATAATTCAATGTGTTTGCAGATAATATTTTGTACAGATCTACATCAACCATTGAAAGCCTGACCCAAAGAAAAAAAAGAGTATTCCTGCCCCCCCCCCAAAAAGAAAAATAATAATTATGATAATAATGACAAACTACACACAATGTCATTTGTGCACAAATAGAGAATTTACAAGAACTTGCCATGTATCTAACATTCCACCAAGTTTCAAATTAATCGCATAATTTCTTCGGAAGATATACGTTTTCAAAAAATGCACCTTTAATGCCACGTCTTGTGACCTCTGGTAACGACATCACGTGACCTCTGGTGACGTCATCGATCTGAAACTTCACACATAATGACTGCCAGCAATCAACGTGTGTACATTTTGAGGTGATTACACAAAACTTCGCCACTGAGTTTTCAACCTGTCGCTAGAGTTGCACTTTGTGACGTCATTGATATTTGTTTTTGACTGCTCACCCTTGCCAGGCACTAACATCGTTGAAAGTCACTTCATAACTTTTGCCATTTTTAGATGAGAGGTCACGCACACGAAATAAAATGAAGACCTAATTTATCCCTACCCAATCCTGCAAACAAAAACCTACGGTCTCTTGTGGCTGATTTGTTACAGATTTTCAAATATTTAAAATAAAACACCTTTAAGATGATGTCACAGGACAGGTGATGATGTCATAATGACATCCTTGTGGGAGATGTAAATACTGTCTAACAAAATCATACCCTGGGCACTATATAGACATGTAGTGTGACGCGAACTGCTTGATTTCCTCAGAGAACATGTGACCATGTTTGTCTTTCTCCATTGACTTCAGCTCATTTTCAATCAGCGTGAAAGTATTCGGTCCGAAGTTCAGCTTCAACACCTTCAACTGTCCCTGGTTTATCATTTTTTGATCTTTGCATACATGTGCTCTTCTGCAACATTAACAGTTTTTAACGGAGGAGGTTGTGAGCCAGGATCCGCTGTCAGCATTTTTCTTTTAGGTGGAGGCCTCTTACTCACTTGCTTCTGTTGTTTATGTGGTGGGTAAGCTGGAAAGATGGAGGGTACAGCAGACTCATGATTCCATGTTGAATATTTTCTCGGTCATCTCTGGGATGATTACCTGTAAATGTAAACTTGGTTGTTTATAACATATTTTATAGGTTTGAAAAAATATAGCAAATTCTTGCTTTCAATTGATTTATTTTTGTAAATCACAGTAGGAATGGCCAACAACACTTCTGTAGGGTCATTCCGAGTCAATTCAACCTTTGTAACATGACCGTCAAATCACCCTTTGTAACCTGATCAACATTCTGATGTGGATCTTGGACTCCCTAAAGAAACTCCAAGAACTTTTGACTAACCAGCATGACCTGCCGCATTCGAACATCCATATCTCCGAAAGCAAATCAGATATACACTTAAAGACACTGGACACTATAAAGACTAGTCTTCACACTTGGTGTATCTCAACGTATGCATAAAATAGCAACCTGTGAAAATTTGAGCTCAATCGGTCGACGAAGTTGCGAGATATTAATGAAAAGAAAAAAACACCCTTGTCGCACCCTGGTCACACAAAGTTGTGTGCTTAGACCTCAAATTCAAAATCCGAGGTCTCAAAATCAAATTCGTGGAATTGGTGGAAAATTACTTCTGTCTCGAAAACTACGTCACTTCAGGGGGAGCTGTTTCTCACAATGTTTTATACTATCAATTCTCCCCATTACTCGTAATCAAGAAAGGTTTTATGCTAATATATAATTTGAGTACTATTACCTATAGTGTACACTGCCTTTAAACATAATTTTAAAGCTCTTGAAATAGCCTTCATTTGTTAAAACAAAACCACAATTGTAACATGTGTTCTTTTTCATTGTAATATTTTAGTTTGGGGATAGTCAGATTCCAAAGCATGTTAAGTTGACAAGGAATGACCCTGTAAATTAAATAAGTACAAGTAAATACAAACCTCTCATGTAGTCATCCTTCTTGAAGTGCTCACTGCACAACCTGATTGCCGTCACCCACTTTAGTGAGTATAGCCTGCTTTCCAAGAGGAAATCTGAATTAAAAAGAAAATCCCATAATAAATTAACCATGTTTTAATGAAGGCATCTTATAATCCTGGGATAGATTGCATCTTACTGCAGGCATGAATTCCATAAACCCCTTTTGTGATTGGACATACAAATTTTGTGCTAAAAAACTAGTTGTCAATGATGAAATGGAATAATTTTACCCATTGTTGACGTCACATGTAATGTTGACGTCACGTGTATACCCACCTGGCAAGACCCAATATTACTTAACTTGGAAGTTGGAGACAACATTCACGAAAAGTAGCACCCAGTCAGATCCTGAGATTGCAGATAGGTTTTTGGTCTAGAAAACGCTATTCAATTAAATTTGACAAAATCCTTTTTCAACAGTAACAGTACTCTCAGGAGAGCTTTCTTGTTTTATTTTATTTGTATGATGAGTATATGAACTCGGATAAATAAAAACGACCAACCAAGGCAGGATTTGTCAACATAATTTGTCTTTAGTCCTCCCCATATGCATGCATTGGCCATGATTTCCGTGCGAAGGATCTACAGTGTACATGTTTATCTGTTTCTGTAGCCTACAACATTGTTCAGCACTTCAGAATCGATTTGAATAGAACTTGCCACTGCTTGCCATCAACAATTAAACTTAGCCCAAAACGTTAAGAATGTACCACATAGTTTATAACTCTAGTGAAAATATGTAATGTTTATTCATGGAGGAAGGACCCATCATCCGCGAACTTTCTCAACAAGAAAGTTACATATAGTCATGATAGGCCTAGTACATTTTCATTACGGCAATTCTGTCCAGTTTTCGGACACGGGAAAAAAAACGTTCATATGTTATTCTTATTTAGTTATTAAAATAAATTAGTGTGAAAAGTACCTTGAAATACTCACTTATTAAATGAGAGAACACCTCCCATGACTCGACGGTTGGTGCAGTCATAAGCTGCACAACTTTCAGGCATTTTACTAACGATTTGTTAGACTGTGCGGGAAAAATTAGTGGCTTTCCTACGTTCAATCAATGGTTTACATGCACAACAGATACGGGCAAAACACACGCGATTGAATTTTATGCCCGGTTTCCAAATGTCGACACGACGTCCTTGTCGGCACAGCATACAGCCGAGTGCGCCCTCTAGGTCTTATTATATAGCTCTATGGTAGTGCCAAGTAAATTTTTGGATAGTAAAGAAATTTTGTACAGTATTTTCTGCCAAACAGGTATTAACTGGTGGGCACTGTAGTGTTATTCACAGTGAAAGTTTTTTAATCTTGGGGGAAGGAAATCTTGAGGGATTCAAAAGCGTCTTTGGGAGAACGTATTTTGAAACGTAACCGTAGCTGCATATCTTGGAACGTAAGCGTAGCTTGACTCGGGATTGAAAGCGTACTTTTTGATATTGTAGCGTAACCTAATAGTATCTTGGAGTGTATAAGCGTAGCTGAGTAGCTGCGTAGCTTGAACGTAACAGTATCTTTTGGTGGAGCGTAAGCATATCTTGGAACGTAATTCGTAGCTGCGTATCTTGGAACATAAGCGTAACTTGACATGGGATTGAAAGCGTACCTTTTGATATTATAGCGTAACATGAAGGAACGTAAGCAGATCTGTAAGCGCAGCTGAGTAGCTGTGTAGCTTGGAACGTTGACATCTTTTGGAACGTAAGCATATCTTGGACTGAAGCGTAGCATCTTGGAACATAAACGCAGCTGCGTATCTTTGAACGTACGCATAGCTTGACTCGGGCTTGAAAGCGTACTTTTTGATATTATAGTGTAACTTGAAGGAACGTAGACCTAAAGCGTATCTTAAAACGTAAACGTAGCTGCGGGCTTGAAAACATACCTTTTGATATTATAGTGTTACTTGAAGAACCGTAGACCTAAGCTTATCTTGGAACGTAAACGTAGCCGAGTAGCTGCGTAGCTTGGAACGTAACCATATAACATTTTTTTGGAATGTAGTCGTACCAATATCTTTTGGAATAACTCATGAGAAATTTTGAATTTTGATTGCTTGTCCAGCGGCGACTACTGCTATTCAACTCCCAGTTATTTGAGGCGAATAGTCGGGTCATTAAATTCCACTAGTTGCCCAGTTTAATCATTACCTCAAAAATAACTCTTCATTCACAGAATTAAAAAATAATACTTTGTTTGACAAAATTATGCTTTGAGGGAATTTTGTTTTAGCATTATTTTTATTTAAACCTTTTATACAAAATTCTCATAATTTTTGTAAGCTACTCACACAATAACACTGTCAATATAACAAAATGCGATATTCCTACGTTTTGACATCATCAAAATTACCTGAAAACTCATAACAAAAAGAAATTAGGGGGGCCATGAATCAAAATGGAGCATATTGGAACGTTGCGATCATGAGAAACAACGGATTCGACACCCGCAAGCTGGGAGTTCATAGCGCCTGGGATTTAACACCTCCAACCCCCACGAGACACGGCATGGGCGGTACGTGATATTCCACAAGGCTTATTTCAGTTTCACGTTCCGATTGCTCCACGCAGTGGGGCCATACAGCGTCCGATACACGGACTCTCTGAATGCTAATTTTACGTTCGATTTTTGACCATTATTTACGATTTCAAATCGTCACGTATTCATAATCTGAATAGGTACCTGTACTTAAAATTTCACTGTTTTCCTTTTAATAGGCCTATAATGACCACGGAATCACTCTTTGAGCAAAGATATTAAAAATAGACCGCCGATCATATTGACCTTTGACTCGATCTAGTTTGAATAGTCATCTTCGATTCGTCACGTGATATGAATATTGCATACATTAAAAGTAATTTACATAGTCTGGCCACGCCTTCAATTTGCAAATATCCAAGACCATGGTGAGCACAAGACATGGTGAAATCTAAAGCAGAGAAACAGAGCGCCCGCTAGCGTTCGTTCATTACAAGCGTGGACAGTTTTTGCCGTGCATAATCGGAACGTTGGTTGTGTGTGACCGCACAGATCTAAATCAGAGAAACAGAGCGCCCACTAGCGTTCGTTCATTACAAGCGTGGACAGTTTTTGCCGTGCATAATCGGAACGTTGGTTGTGTGTGACCGCACAACACCAATGGTCTTGGGACCAAGACTAGATTACTTCTTGCAGATACCCCACCCGAGTGTGCCGGTGCAAATTTGAACCCCGTCAATGTTTTACTTTGGCGGTACTCGACGATTTTTTGTCAAATTATGACGTCACTTTTGCACCAAAAAGTTGTAATTCCCAAGGTTTTGCAAATTAATTTGCATGACTCCACACAGGAAAGTTGTTCAGGATGCTCAACTTGGTCGATTTGCACCGTCAAAACGCGATTTCCAGAGTTGACTATTAGAAAAACAAGATGGCCGCTCTTCCCTTTTCCCTGCCCGGGGAATAAACTTTTTAATTTTCGAGCTCCCGGAAAGCCGAATTAGCGTGATTACTTCTTGCGGATACCCCACCCGAGTGTGCCTGTACAAATTTGAACCCCATCAATATTTTACTTTGGCGGTAATCGACGATTTTTTGTCAAATTATGACGTCACTTTTGCACCAAAAAGTTGTAATTCCCAAGGTTTTGCGAACTTTGCATGACTCCACACAGGAAAGTTGTTCAGAATACTCAACTTGGTCGATTTGCACCGTCAAAACGCGATTTCCAGAGTTAACTATTAGAAAAACAAGATGGCCGCTCTTCCCTTTTCCCTGCCCGGGGAATAAACTTTTAAATTTTCGAGCTCCCGAAAAGCCGAATTAGCGTGATTACTTCTTGCGGATACCCCACCCGATTGTGCCGGTGCAAATTTGAACCCCGTCAATATTTTACTTTGGCGGTAATCGACGATTTTTTTGTCAAATTATGACGTCACTTTTGCACCAAAAAGTTGTAATTCCCAAGGTTTTGCGAATTTTGCATGACTCCACACAGGAAAGTTGTTCAGGATGCTCAACTTGGTCGATTTGCACCGTCAAAACGCGATTTCCAGAGTTGACTATTAGAAAAACAAGATGGCCGCTCTTTCCTTTTCATTGCCCGGGGAATAAACTTTTTAATTTTCGAGCTCCCGAAACACCGAATTAGCGTGATTACTTCTTGCGGATACCCCACCCGAGAGTGCCGGTGAAAATTTGAACCCCGTCAATGTTTTACTTTGGCGTTAATCGACGATTTTTTGTCAAATTATGACGTCACTTTTGCACCAAAAAGTTGTAATTCCCAAGGTTTTGCGAATTTTGCATGACTCCACACAGGAAAGTTGTTCAGGATGCTCAACTTGGTCGATTTGCACCGTCAAAACGCGATTTCCAGAGTTGACTTTCAGAAAAAACAAGATGGCCGCTCTTCCCTTTTCCCTGTCCGGGGAATAAACTTTTTAATTTTCGAGCTCCCGCAAAGCCGAATTAGCGTGATTACTTCTTGCGGATACCCCACCCGAGTGTGCCTGTGCAAATTTGAACCCCATCAATATTTTACTTTGGCGGTAATCGACGATTTTTTGTCAAATTATGACGTCACTTTTGCACCAAAAGGTTGTAATTCCCAAGGTTTTGCGAATTTTGCATGACTCCACACAGGAAAGTTGTTCAGGATGCTCAACTTGGTCGATTTGCACCGTCAAAACGCGATTTCCAGAGTTGACTATTAGAAAAACAAGATGGCCGCTCTTCCCTTTTCCCTGCCCGGGGAATAAACTTTTTAATTTTCGAGCTCCCGAAAAGCCGAATTAGCGTGATTACTTCTTGTGGATACCCCACCCGAGTGTGCCTGTGCAAATTTGAACCCCATCAATATTTTACTTTGGCGGTAATCGACGATTTTTTGTCAAATATGACGTCACTTTTGCACCAAAAAGTTGTAATTCCCAAGGTTTTGCGAATTTTGCATGACTCCACACAGGAAAGTTGTTCAGAATGCTCAACTTGGTCGATTTGCACCGTCAAAACGCGATTTCCAGAGTTGACTATTAGAAAAACAAGATGGCCGCTCTTCCCTTTTCCCTGCCTGGGGAATAAACTTTTTAATTTTCGAGCTCCCGAAAAGCCGAACTAGCGTGATTACTTCTTGCGGATACCCCACCCGATTGTGCCGGTGCAAATTTGAACCCCGTCAATGTTTCACTTTGGCGGTAATCGAAGATTTTTTGTCAAATTATGACGTCACTTTTGCACCAAAAAGTTGTAATTCCCAAGGTTTTACGAATGTTGCATGACTCCACACAGGAAAGTTGTTCAGGATGCTCAACTTGGTCGATTTGCACCGTCAAAACGCGATTTCCAGAGTTGACTATTAGAAAAACAAGATGGCCGCTCTTCCCTTTTCCCTGCCCGGGGAATAAACTTTTTAATTTTCGAGCTCCCGAAAAGCCGAATTAGCGTGATTACTTCTTGCGGATACCCCACCCGAGAGTGCCGGTGCAAATTTAAACCCCATCAATGTTTTACTTTGGCGGTAATCGACGATTTTTGGTCAAATTATGACGTCACTTTTGCACCAAAAAGTTGTAATTCCCAAGGTTTTGCGAATTTTGCATGACTCCACACAGGAAAGTTGTTCAGGATGCTCAACTTGGTCGATTTGCACCGTCAAAAAATCGTCGATTACCGCCAAAGTAAAACATAGACGGGCTTCAAATTTGCAACGGCACACTCGGGTGGGGTATCCGCAAGAAGTAATCACGCTAATTCGGCTTTTCGGGGTGGCTCGAAAATTAAAAAGTTTATTCCCCGGGCAGGGAAAATGGAAGAGCGGCCATCTTGTTTTTCTAACAGTCAACTCTGGAAATCGCGTTTTGACGGTGCAAATCGCCCAAGTTGAGCATCCTGAACAACTTTCCTGTGTGGAGTCATGCAAAATTCGCTAAACCTTGGAAATTACAACTTTTTGGTGCAAAAGTGACGTCATAATTTGACCAAAAATCGTCGATTACCGCCAAAGTAAAACATAGACGGGCTTCAAATTTGCAACGGCACACTCGGGTGGGGTATCCGTAAGAAGTAATCACGCTAATTCGGCTTTTCGGGGTGGCTCGAAAATTAAAAAGTTTATTCCCCGGGCAGGGAAAATGGAAGAGCGGCCATCTTGTTTTTCTAACAGTCAACTCTGGAAATCGCGTTTTGACGGTGCAAATCGCCCAAGTTGAGCATCCTGAACAACTTTCCTGTGTGGAGTCATGCAAAATTCGCTAAACCTTGGAAATTACAACTTTTTGGTGCAAAAGTGACGTCATAATTTGACCAAAAATCGTCGATTACCGCCAAAGTAAAACATTAAAGGGGTTCAATTTTGCACCGGCACACTCGGGTTGGGTATCCGCAAGAAGTAATCACGCTAGTTCGGCTTTTCTGGGTGGCTCGAAAATTAAAAAGTTTATTCCCAGGGCAGGGAAAAGGGAAGAGCGGCCATCTTGTTTTTATAATAGTCAACTCTGGAAATCGCGTTTTGACGGTGCAAATCGACCAAGTTGAGCATCCTGAACAACTTTCCTGTGTGGAGTCATGCAAAATTCGCAAAACCTTGGGAATTACAACTTTTTGGTGCAAAAGTGACGTCATAATTTGACCAAAAATCGTCGATTACCGCCAAAGTAAAACATAAACGGGCTTCAAATTTGCACCGGCTCACTCGGGTGGGGTATCCGCAAGAAGTAATCATGCTAATTTGGCTTTTCGGGTTGGCTCGAAAACTAAAAAGTTTATTCCCCGGGCAGGGAAAAGGGAAGAGCGGCCATCTTGTTTTTCTAATAGTCAACTCTGGAAATCGCGTTTTGACGGTGCAAATCGACCAAGTTGAGCATCCTGAACAACTTTCCTGTATGGAGTCATGCAAAATTCGCAAAACCTTGGGAATTACAACTTTTTGGTGCAAAAGTGACGTCATAATTTGACCAAAAATCGTCGATTACCGCCAAAGTAAAACATTAAAGGGGTTCAAATTTGCACCGGCACACTCGGGTGGGGTATCCGCAAGAAGTAATCACGCTAATTCGGCTTTTCGGGGTGGCTCGAAAATTAAAAAGTTTATTCCCATGGCAGGGAAAAGGGAAGAGCGGCCATCTTGTTTTTCTAATAGTCAACTCTGGAAATCGCGTTTTGACGGTGCAAATCGACCAAGTTGAGCATCCTGAACAACTTTCCTGTGTTGAGTCATGCAAAATTCGCAAAACCTTGGAAATTACAACTTTTTGGTGCAAAAGTGACGTCATAATTTGACCAAAAAGCGTCGATTACCGCCAAAGTTAAACATTAACGGGGTTCAAATTTGCACCGGCACAGTCGGGTGAGGTATCCGCAAGAAGTAATCACGCCAATTCGGCTTTTCGGGGTGGCTCGAAAATTAAAAAGTTTATTCCCCGGGCAGGGAAAATGGAAGAGCGGCCATCTTGTTTTTCTATTAGTCAACTCTGGAAATCGCGTTTTGACGGTGCAAATCGACCAAGTTGAGCATCCTGAACAACTTTCCTGTGTGGAGTCATACAAAACTGGCAAAACCTTGGAAATTACAACTTTTTGGTGCAAAAGTGACGTCATAATCTGACCAAAAATCGTCGATTACCGCCAAAGTAAAACATTAAAGGGGTTCAAATTTGCACCGGCACACTCGGTGGGGTATCCGCAAGAAGTAATCACGCTAATTTGGCTTTTCGGGGTGGCTCGAAAATTAAAAAGTTTATTCCCCGGGCAGGGAAAATGGAAGAGCGGCCATCTTGTTTTTCTAACAGTCAACTCTGGAAATCGCGTTTTGACGGTGCAAATCGACCAAGTTGAGCATCCTGAACAACTTTCCTGTGTGGAGTCATGCAAAATTCGCAAAACCTTGGGAATTACAACTTTTTGGTGCAAAAGTGACGTCATAATTTGACCAAAAATCGTCGATTACCGCCAAAGTAAAACATAGACGGGCTTCAAATTTGCACCGGCACACTCGGGTGGGGTATCCGCAAGAAGTAATCATGCTAATTCGGCTTTTCGGGGTGGCTCGAAAATTAAAAAGTTTATTCCCCGGGCAGGGAAAATGGAAGAGCGGTCATCTTGTTTTTCTAATAGTCAACTCTGGAAATCGCGTTTTGACGGTGCAAATCGACCAAGTTGACCATCCTGAACAACTTTCTTGTGTGGAGTCATGCAAAATTCGCAAAACCTTGGAAATTACAACTTTTTGGTGCAAAAGTGACGTCATAATTTGACCAAAAATCGTCGATTACCGCCAAAGTAAAACATGAAAGGGGTTCAAATTTGCACCGGCACACTCGGGTGGGGTATCCGCAAGAAGTAATAACGCTAATTCGGCTTTTCGGGGTGGCTCGAAAATTAAAAAGTTTATTCCCCGGGCAGGGAAAAGGGAAGAGCGGCCATCTTGTTTTTCTAATAGTCAACTCTGGAAATCGCGTTTTGACGGTGCAAATCGACCAAGTTGAGCATCCTGAACAACTTTCCTGTGTGGAGTCATGCAAAATTCGCAAAACCTTGGAAATTACAACTTTTTGGTGCAAAAGTGACGTCATAATTTGACCCCAAATCGTCGATTACCGCCAAAGTAAAACATTAAAGGGGTTCAAATTTGCGCCGGCACACTCGGGTGGGGTATCCGCAAGAAGTAATCACGCTAATTCGGCTTTTCGGGGTGGCTCGAAAACTAAAAAGTTTATTCCCCGGGCAGGGAAAAGGGAAGAGCGGCCATCTTGTTTTTCTAACAGTCAACTCTGGAAATCGCGTTTTGACGGTGCAAATCGCCCAAGTTGAGCATCCTGAACAACTTTCCTGTGTGGAGTCATGCAAAATTCGCAAAACCTTGGGAATTACAACTTTTTGGTGCAAAAGTGACGTCATAATTTGACCAAAAATCGTCGATTACCGCCAAAGTAAAACATTAAAGGGGTTCAAATTTGCACCGGCACACTCGGGTGGGGTATCCGCAAGAAGTAATCACGCTAATTCGGCTTTTCGGGGTGGCTCGAAAATTAAAAAGTTTATTCCCCGGGCAGGGAAAAGGGATGAGCGGCCATCTTGTTTTTCTAACAGTCAACTCTGGAAATCGCGTTTTGACGGTGCACATCGACCAAACTTTCCTGTGTGGAGTCATGCAAAATTCGCAAAACCTTGGGAATTACAACTTTTTGGTGCAAAAGTGACGTCATAATTTGACCAAAAATCGTCGATTACCGCCAAAGTAAAACATTAAAGGGGTTCAAATTTGCACCGGCACACTCGGGTGGGGTATCCGCAAGAAGTAATCACGCTAATTCGGCTTTTCGGGGTGGCTCGAAAATTAAAAAGTTTATTCCCCGGGCAGGGAAAAGGGAAGAGCGGCCATCTTGTTTTTCTAACAGTCAACTCTGGAAATCGCGTTTTGACGGTGCAAATCGACCAAGTTGAGCATCCTGAACAACTTTCCTGTGTGGAGTCATGCAAAATTCGCAAAACCTTGGAAATTACAACTTTTTGGTGCAAAAGTGACGTCATAATTTGACCAAAAATCGTCGATTACCGCCAAAGTAAAACATTAAAGGGGTTCAAATTTGCACCGGCACACTCGGGTGGGGTATCCGCAAGAAGTAATCACGCTAATTCGGCTTTTCGGGGTGGCTCGAAAACTAAAAAGTTTATTCCCCGGGCAGGGAAAAGGGAAGAGCGGCCATCTTGTTTTTCTAACAGTCAACTCTGGAAATCGCGTTTTGACGGTGCAAATCGCCCAAGTTGAGCATCCTGAACAACTTTCCTGTGTGGAGTCATGCAAAATTCGCAAAACCTTGGAAATTACAACTTTTTGGTGCAAAAGTGACGTCATAATTTGACCAAAAATCGTCGATTACCGCCAAAGTAAAACATTAAAGGGGTTCAAATTTGCACCGGCACACTCGGGTTGGGTATCCGCAAGAAGTATTCACGCTAATTCGGCTGTTCTGGGTGGCTCGAAAATTAAAAAGTTTATTCCCAGGGCAGGGAAAAGGGAAGAGCGGCCATCTTGTTTTTATAATAGTCAACTCTGGAAATCGCGTTTTGACGGTGCAAATCGACCAAGTTGAGCATCCTGAACAACTTTCCTGTGTGGAGTCACGCAAAAATCGCAAAACCTTGGGAATTACAACTTTTTGGTGGAAAAGTGACGTCATAATTTGACCAAAAATCGTCGATTACCGCCAAAGTAAAACATAAACGGGCTTCAAATTTGCACCGGCTCACTCGGGTGGGGTATCCGCAAGAAGTAATCACGCTAATTTGGCTTTTCGGGTTGGCTCGAAAACTAAAAAGTTTATTCCCCGGGCAGGGAAAAGGGAAGAGCGGCCATCTTGTTTTTCTAATAGTCAACTCTGGAAATCGCGTTTTGACGGTGCAAATCGACCAAGTTGAGCATCCTGAACAACTTTCCTGTGTGGAGTCATGCAAAAATCGCAAAACCTTGGGAATTACAACTTTTTGGTGGAAAAGTGACGTCATAATTTGACCAAAAATCGTCGATTACCGCCAAAGTAAAACATAAACGGGCTTTAAATTTGCACCGGCTCACTCGGGTGGGGTATCCGCAAGAAGTAATCACGCTAATTTGGCTTTTCGGGTTGGCTCGAAAACTAAAAAGTTTATTCCCCGGGCAGGGAAAAGGGAAGAGCGGCCATCTTGTTTTTCTAATAGTCAACTCTGGAAATCGCGTTTTGACGGTGCAAATCGACCAAGTTGAGCATCCTGAACAACTTTCCTGTGTGGAGTCATGCAAAATTCGCAAAACCTTGGGAATTACAACTTTTTGGTGCAAAAGTGACGTCATAATTTGACCAAAAATCGTCGATTACCGCCAAAGTAAAACATTAAAGGGGTTCAAATTTGCACCGGCACACTCGGGTGGGGTATCCGCAAGAAGTAATCACGCTAATTCGGCTTTTCGAGGTGGCTCGAAAACTAAAAAGTTTATTCCCTGGGCAGGGAAAAGGGAAGAGCGGCCATCTTGTTTTTCTAACAGTCAACTCTGGAAATCGCGTTTTGACGGTGCAAATCGCCCAAGTTGAGCATCCTGAACAACTTTCCTGTGTGGAGTCATGCAAAATTCGCAAAACCTTGGAAATTACAACTTTTTGGTGCAAAAGTGACGTCATAATTTGACCAAAAATCGTCGATTACCGCCAAAGTAAAACATTAAAGGGGTTCAAATTTGCACCGGCACACTCGGGTTGGGTATCCGCAAGAAGTATTCACGCTAATTCGGCTTTTCTGGGTGGCTCGAAAATTAAAAAGTTTATTCCCAGGGCAGGGAAAAGGGAAGAGCGGCCATCTTGTTTTTATAATAGTCAACTCTGGAAATCGCGTTTTGACGGTGCAAATCGACCAAGTTGAGCATCCTGAACAACTTTCCTGTATGGAGTCATGCAAAATTCGCTAAACCTTGGGAATTACAACTTTTTGGTGCAAAAGTGACGTCATAATTTGACCAAAAATCGTCGATTACCGCCAAAGTAAAACATAAACGGGCTTCAAATTTGCACCGGCTCACTCGGGTGGGGTATCCGCAAGAAGTAATCACGCTAATTCGGCTTTTCGGGTTGGCTTGAAAACTAAAAAGTTTATTCCCCGGGCAGGGAAAAGGGAAGAGCGGCCATCTTGTTTTTCTAATAGTCAACTCTGGAAATCGCGTTTTGACGGTGCAAATCAACCAAGTTGAGCATCCTGAACAACTTTCCTGTATGGAGTCATGCAAAATTCGCAAAACCTTGGGAATTACAACTTTTTGGTGCAAAAGTGACGTCATAATTTGACCAAAAATCGTCGATTTCCGCCAAAGTAAAACATTAAAGGGGTTCAAATTTGCACCGGCACACTCGGGTGGGGTATCCGCAAGAAGTAATCACGCTAATTTGGCTTTTCGGGTTGGCTCGAAAACTAAAAAGTTTATTCCCCGGGCAGGGAAAAGGGAAGAGCGGCCATCTTGTTTTTCTAATAGTCAACTTTGGAAATCGCGTTTTGACGGTGCAAATCGACCAAGTTGATCATCCTGAACAACTTTCCTGTATGGAGTCATGCAAAATTCGCAAAACCTTGGGAATTACAACTTTTTAGTGCAAAAGGGACGTCATAATTTGACCAAAAATCGTCGATTACCGCCAAAGTTAAACATAGACGGGCTTCAAATTTGCACCGGCACACTCGGGTGGGGTATCCGCAAGAAGTAATCACGCTAATTCGGCTTTTCGGGGTGGCTCGACAATTAAAAAGTTTATTCCCCGGGCAGGGAAAATGGAAGAGCGGACATCTTGTTTTTCTAATAGTCAACTCTGGAAATCGCGTTTTGACGGTGCAGATCGACCAAGTTGAGCATCCTGAACAACTTTCCTGTGTGGAGTCATGCAAAATTCGCAAAACCTTGGGAATTACACCTTTTTGGTGCAAAAGTGACGTCATAATTTGACCAAAAATCGTCGATTACCGCCAAAGTAAAACATTAAAGGGGTTCAAATTTGCACCGGCACACTCGGGTGGGGTATCCGCAAGAAGTAATCACGCTAATTCGGCTTTTCGGGGTGGCTCGAAAACTTAAAAGTTTATTCCCCGGGCATGGAAAAGGGAAGAGCGGCCATCTTGTTTTTCTAATAGTTAACTCTGGAAATCGCGTTTTGACGGTGCAAATCGCCCAAGTTGAGCATCCTGAACAACTTTCCTGTGTGGAGTCATGCAAAATTCGCAAAACCTTGGAAATTACAACTTTTTGGTGCAAAAGTGACGTCATAATTTAACCAAAAATCGTCGATTACCGCCAAAGTAAAACATTAAAGGGGTTCAAATTTGCACCGGCACACTCGGGTTGGGTATCCGCAAGAAGTAATCACGCTAATTCGGCTTTTCTGGGTGGCTCGAAAATTAAAAAGTTTATTCCCCGGGCTGGGAAAAGGGAAGAGCGGCCATCTTGTTTTTCTAACAGTCAACTCTGGAAATCGCGTTTTGACGGTGCAAATCGACCAAGTTGAGCATCCTGAACAACTTTCCTGTGTGGAGTCATGCAAAATTCGCAAAACCTTGGTAATTACAACTTTTTGGTGCAAAAGTGACGTCATAATTTGACCAAAAATCGTCGATTACCGCCAAAGTAAAACATAAACGGGCTTCAAATTTGCACCGGCTCACTCGGGTGGGGTATCCGCAAGAAGTAATCACGCTAATTTGGCTTTTCGGGTTGGCTCGAAAACTAAAAAGTTTATTCCCCGGGCAGGGAAAAGGGAAGAGCGGCCATCTTGTTTTTCTAATAGTCAACTCTGGAAATCGCGTTTTGACGGTGCAAATCGACCAAGTTGAGCATCCTGAACAACTTTCCTGTATGGAGTCATGCAAAATTCGCTAAACCTTGGGAATTACAACTTTTTGGTGCAAAAGTGACGTCATAATTTGACCAAAAATCGTCGATTACCGCCAAAGTAAAACATAAACGGGCTTCAAATTTGCACCGGCTCACTCGGGTGGGGTATCCGCAAGAAGTAATCACGCTAATTTGGCTTTTCGGGTTGGCTCGAAAACTAAAAAGTTTATTCCCCGGGCAGGGAAAAGGGAAGAGCGGCCATCTTGTTTTTCTAATAGTCAACTCTGGAAATCGCGTTTTGACGGTGCAAATCAACCAAGTTGAGCATCCTGAACAACTTTCCTGTATGGAGTCATGCAAAATTCGCAAAACCTTGGGAATTACAACTTTTTGGTGCAAAAGTGACGTCATAATTTGACCAAAAATCGTCAAATTCCGCCAAAGTAAAACATTAAAGGGGTTCAAATTTGCACCGGCACACTCGGGTGGGGTATCCGCAAGAAGTAATCACGCTAATTTGGCTTTTCGGGTTGGCTCGAAAACTAAAAAGTTTATTCCCCGGGCAGGGAAAAGGGAAGAGCGGCCATCTTGTTTTTCTAATAGTCAACTCTGGAAATCGCGTTTTGACGGTGCAAATCGACCAAGTTGATCATCCTGAACAACTTTCCTGTATGGAGTCATGCAAAATTCGCAAAACCTTGGGAATTACAACTTTTTAGTGCAAAAGGGACGTCATAATTTGACCAAAAATCGTCGATTACCGCCAAAGTTAAACATAGACGGGCTTCAAATTTGCACCGGCACACTCGGGTGGGGTATCCGCAAGAAGTAATTACGCTAATTCGGCTTTTCGGGGTGGCTCGAAAATTAAAAAGTTTATTCCCCGGGCAGGGAAAATGGAAGAGCGGACATCTTGTTTTTCTAATAGTCAACTCTGGAAATCGCGTTTTGACGGTGCAAATCGACCAAGTTGAGCATCCTGAACAACTTTCCTGTGTGGAGTCATGCAAAATTCGCAAAACCTTGGAAATTACAACTTTTTGGTGCAAAAGTGACGTCATAATTTGACCAAAAATCGTCGATTACTGCCAAAGTAAAACATTAAAGGGGTTCAAATTTGCACCGGCACACTCGGGTGGGGTATCCGCAAGAAGTAATCACGCTAATTCGGCTTTTCGGGGTGGCTCGAAAACTAAAAAGTTTATTCCCCGGGCAGGGAAAAGGGAAGAGCGGCCATCTTGTTTTTCTAACAGTCAACTCTGGAAATCGCGTTTTGACGGTGCAAATCGACCAAGTTGAGCATCCTGAACAACTTTCCTGTGTGGAGTCATGCAAAATTCGCAAAACCTTGGAAATTACCACTTTTTGGTGCAAAAGTGACGTCATAATTTGACCAAAAATCGTCGATTACCGCCAAAGTAAAACATTAAAGGGGTTCAAATTTGCACCGGCACACTCGGGTTGGGTATCCGCAAGAAGTATTCACGCTAATTCGGCTTTTCTGGGTGGCTCGAAAATTAAAAAGTTTATTCCCAGGGCAGGGAAAAGGGTAGAGCGGCCATCTTGTTTTTATAATAGTCAACTCTGGAAATCGCGTTTTGACGGTGCAAATCGACCAAGTTGAGCATCCTGAACAACTTTCCAGTGTGGAGTCATGCAAAATTCGCAAAACCTTGGGAATTACAACTTTTTGGTGCAAAAGTGACGTCATAATTTGACCAAAAATCGTCGATTACCGCCAAAGTAAAACATTAAAGGGGTTCAAATTTGCACCGGCACACTCGGGTGGGGTATCCGCAAGAAGTAATCACGCTAATTCGGCTTTTCGGGGTGGCTCGAAAACTAAAAAGTTTATTCCCCGGGCAGGGAAAAGGGAAGAGCGGCCATCTTGTTTTTCTAACAGTCAACTCTGGAAATCGCGTTTTGACGGTGCAAATCGCCCAAGTTGAGCATCCTGAACAACTTTCCTGTGTGGAGTCATGCAAAATTCGCAAAACCTTGGAAATTACCACTTTTTGGTGCAAAAGTGACGTCATAATATGACCAAAAATCGTCGATTACCGCCAAAGTAAAACATTAAAGGGGTTCAAATTTGCACCGGCACACTCGGGTTGGGTATCCGCAAGAAGTATTAACGCTAATTCGGCTTTTCTGGGTGGCTCGAAAATTAAAAAGTTTATTCCCAGGGCAGGGAAAAGGGTAGAGCGGCCATCTTGTTTTTATAATAGTCAACTCTGGAAATCGCGTTTTGACGGTGCAAATCGACCAAGTTGAGCATCCTGAACAACTTTCCAGTGTGGAGTCATGCAAAATTCGCAAAACCTTGGGAATTACAACTTTTTGGTGCAAAAGTGACGTCATAATTTGACCCAAAATCGTCGATTACCGCCAAAGTAAAACATTAAAGGGGTTCAAATTTGCACCGGCACACTCGGGTGGGGTATCCGCAAGAAGTAATCACGCTAATTCGGCTTTTCGGGGTGGCTCGAAAACTAAAAAGTTTATTCCCCGGGCAGGGAAAAGGGAAGAGCGGCCATCTTGTTTTTCTAATAGTCAACTCTGGAAATCGCGTTTTGACGGTGCAAATCGACCAAGTTGAGCATCCTGAACAACTTTCCTGTGTGGAGTCATGCAAAATTCGCAAAACCTTGGGAATTACAACTTTTTGGTGCAAAAGTGACGTCATAATTTGACCAAAAATCGTCGATTACCGCCAAAGTAAAACATAAACGGGCTTCAAATTTGCACCGGCTCACTCGGGTGGGGTATCCGCAAGAAGTAATCACGCTAATTTGGCTTTTCGGGTTGGCTCGAAAACTAAAAAGTTTATTCCCCGGGCAGGGAAAAGGGAAAAGCGGCCATCTTGTTTTTCTAATAGTCAACTCTGGAAATCGCGTTTTGACGGTGCAAATCGACCAAGTTGAGCATCCTGAACAACTTTCCTGTATGGAGTCATGCAAAATTCGCAAAACCTTGGGAATTACAACTTTTTGGTGCAAAAGTGACGTCATAATTTGACCAAAAATCGTCGATTACCGCCAAAGTAAAACATTAAAGGGGTTCAAATTTGCACCGGCACACTCGGGTGGGGTATCCGCAAGAAGTAATCACGCTAATTTGGCTTTTCGGGTTGGCTCGAAAACTAAAAAGTTTATTCCCCGGGCAGGGAAAAGGGAAGAGCGGCCATCTTGTTTTTCTAAAAGTCAACTCTGGAAATCGCGTTTTGACGGTGCAAATCGACCAAGTTGATCATCCTGAACAACTTTCCTGTATGGATTCATGCAAAATTCGCAAAACCTTGGGAATTACAACTTTTTAGTGCAAAAGGGTCGTCATAATTTGACCAAAAATCGTCGATTACCGCCAAAGTTAAACATAGACGGGCTTCAAATTTGCACCGGCACACTCGGGTGGGGTATCCGCAAGAAGTAATCACGCTAATTCGGCTTTTCGGGGTGGCTCGAAAATTAAAAAGTTTATTCCCCGGGCAGGGAAAATGGAAGAGCGGACATCTTGTTTTTCTAATAGTCAACTCTGGAAATCGCGTTTTGACGGTGCAGATCGACCAGGTTGAGCATCCTGAACAACTTTCCTGTGTGGAGTCATGCAAAATTCGCAAAACCTTGGGAATTACAACTTTTTGGTGCAAAAGTGACGTCATAATTTGACCAAAAATCGTCGATTACCGCCAAAGTAAAACATTAAAGGGGTTCAAATTTGCACCGGCACACTCGGGTGGGGTATCCGCAAGAAGTAATCACGCTAATTCGGCTTTTCGGGGTGGCTCGAAAACTAAAAAGTTTATTCCCCGGGCATGGAAAAGGGAAGAGCGGCCATCTTGTTTTTCTAATAGTTAACTCTGGAAATCGCGTTTTGACGGTGCAAATCGCCCAAGTTGAGCATCCTGAACAACTTTCCTGTGTGGAGTCATGCAAAATTCGCAAAACCTTGGAAATTACAACTTTTTGGTGCAAAAGTGACGTCATAATTTAACCAAAAATCGTCGATTACCGCCAAAGTAAAACATTAAAGGGGTTCAAATTTGCACCGGCACACTCGGGTTGGGTATCCGCAAGAAGTAATCACGCTAATTCGGCTTTTCTGGGTGGCTCGAAAATTAAAAAGTTTATTCACCGGGCAGGGAAAAGGGAAGAGCGGCCATCTTGTTTTTCTAACAGTCAACTCTGGAAATCGCGTTTTGACGGTGCAAATCGACCAAGTTGAGCATCCTGAACAACTTTCCTGTGTGGAGTCATGCAAAATTCGCAAAACCTTGGAAATTACAACTTTTTGGTGCAAAAGTGACGTCATAATTTGACCAAAAATCGTCGATTACCGCCAAAGTAAAACATTAAAGGGGTTCAAATTTGCACCGGCACACTCGGGTTGGGTATCCGCAAGAAGTATTCACGCTAATTCGGCTTTTCTGGGTGGCTCGAAAATTTAAAAGTTTATTCCCAGGGCAGGGAAAAGGAAGAGCGGCCATCTTGTTTTTATAATAGTCAACTCTGGAAATCGCGTTTTGACGGTGCAAATCGACCAAGTTGAGCATCCTGAACAACTTTCCTGTGTGGAGTCATGCAAAATTCGCAAAACCTTGGGAATTACAACTTTTTGGTGCAAAAGTGACGTCATAATTTGACCAAAAATCGTCGATTACCGCCAAAGTAAAACATAAACGGGCTTCAAATTTGCACCGGCTCACTCGGGTGGGGTATCCGCAAGAAGTAATCACGCTAATTTGGCTTTTCGGGTTGGCTCGAAAACTAAAAAGTTTATTCCCCGGGCAGGGAAAAGGGAAGAGCGGCCATCTTGTTTTTCTAATAGTCAACTCTGGAAATCGCGTTTTGACGGTGCAAATCGCCCAAGTTGAGCATCCTGAACAACTTTCCTGTGTGGAGTCATGCAAAATTCGCAAAACCTTGGAAATTACCACTTTTTGGTGCAAAAGTGACGTCATAATATGACCAAAAATCGTCGATTACCGCCAAAGTAAAACATTAAAGGGGTTCAAATTTGCACCGGCACACTCGGGTTGGGTATCCGCAAGAAGTAATCACGCTAATTCGGCTTTTCTGGGTGGCTCGAAAATTAATAAGTTTATTCCCCGGGCAGGGAAAAGGGAAGAGCGGCCATCTTGTTTTTCTAACAGTCAACTCTGGAAATCGCGTTTTGACGGTGCAAATCGACCAAGTTGAGCATCCTGAACAACTTTCCTGTGTGGAGTCATGCAAAATTCGCAAAACCTTGGAAATTACAACTTTTTGGTGCAAAAGTGACGTCATAATTTGACCAAAAATCGTCGATTACCGCCAAAGTAAAACATTAAAGGGGTTCAAATTTGCACCGGCACACTCGGGTGGGGTATCCGCAAGAAGTAATCACGCTAATTCGGCTTTTCGGGGTGGCTCGAAAACTAAAAAGTTTATTCACCGGGCAGGGAAAAGGGAAGAGCGGCCATCTTGTTTTTCTAACAGTCAACTCTGGAAATCGCGTTTTGACGGTGCAAATCGCCCAAGTTGATCATCCTGAACAACTTTCCTGTATGGAGTCATGCAAAATTCGCAAAACCTTGGGAATTACAACTTTTTGGTGCAAAAGTGACGTCATAATTTGACCAAAAATCGTCGATTACCGCCAAAGTAAAACATTAAAGGGGTTCAAATTTGCACCGGCACACTCGGGTTGGGTATCCGCAAGAAGTATTCACGCTAATTCGGCTTTTCTGGGTGGCTCGAAAATTAAAAAGTTTATTCCCAGGGCAGGGAAAAGGGAAGAGCGGCCATCTTGTTTTTATAATAGTCAACTCTGGAAATCGCGTTTTGACGGTGCAAATCGACCAAGTTGAGCATCCTGAACAACTTTCCTGTGTGGAGTCATGCAAAATTCGCAAAACCTTGGGAATTACAACTTTTTGGTGCAAAAGTGACGTCATAATTTGACCAAAAATCGTCGATTACCGCCAAAGTAAAACATAAACGGGCTTCAAATTTGCACCGGCTCACTCGGGTGGGGTATCCGCAAGAAGTAATCACGCTAATTCGGCTTTTCTGGGTGGCTCGAAAATTAATAAGTTTATTCCCCGGGCAGGGAAAAGGGAAGAGCGGCCATCTTGTTTTTCTAATAGTCAACTCTGGAAATCGCGTTTTGACGGTGCAAATCGACCAAGTTGAGCATCCTGAACAACTTTCCTGTATGGAGTCATGCAAAATTCGCAAAACCTTGGGAATTACAACTTTTTAGTGCAAAAGGGACGTCATAATTTGACCAAAAATCGTCGATTACCGCCAAAGTTAAACATAGACGGGCTTCAAATTTGCACCGGCACACTCGGGTGGGGTATCCGCAAGAAGTAATCACGCTAATTCGGCTTTTCGGGGTGGCTCGAAAATTAAAAAGTTTATTCCCCGGGCAGGGAAAATGGAAGAGCGGACATGTTGTTTTTCTAATAGTCAACTCTGGAAATCGCGTTTTGACGGTGCAGATCGACCAAGTTGAGCATCCTGAACAACTTTCCTGTATGGAGTCATGCAAAATTCGCAAAACCTTGGAAATTACAACTTTTTGGTGCAAAAGTGACGTCATAATTTAACCAAAAATCGTCGATTACCGCCAAAGTAAAACATTAAAGGGGTTCAAATTTGCACCGGCACACTCGGGTTGGGTATCCGCAAGAAGTAATCACGCTAATTCGGCTTTTCTGGGTGGCTCGAAAATTAATAAGTTTATTCCCCGGGCAGGGAAAAGGGAAGAGCGGCCATCTTGTTTTTCTAACAGTCAACTCTGGAAATCGCGTTTTGACGTTGCAAATCGACCAAGTTGAGCATCCTGAACAACTTTCCTGTGTGGAGTCATGCAAAATTCGCAAAACCTTGGAAATTACAACTTTTTGGTGCAAAAGTGACGTCATAATTTGACCAAAAATCGTCGATTACCGCCAAAGTAAAACATTAAAGGGGTTCAAATTTGCACCGGCACACTCGGGTGGGGTATCCGCAAGAAGTAATCACGCTAATTCGGCTTTTCGGGGTGGCTCGAAAACTAAAAAGTTTATTCCCCGGGCAGGGAAAAGGGAAGAGCGGCCATCTTGTTTTTCTAACAGTCAACTCTGGAAATCGCGTTTTGACGGTGCAAATCGCCCAAGTTGATCATCCTGAACAACTTTCCTGTATGGAGTCATGCAAAATTCGCAAAACCTTGGGAATTACAACTTTTTGGTGCAAAAGTGACGTCATAATTTGACCAAAAATCGTCGATTACCGCCAAAGTAAAACATTAAAGGGGTTCAAATTTGCACCGGCACACTCGGGTTGGGTATCCGCAAGAAGTATTCACGCTAATTCGGCTTTTCTGGGTGGCTCGAAAATTAAAAAGTTTATTCCCAGGGCAGGGAAAAGGGAAGAGCGGCCATCTTGTTTTTATAATAGTCAACTCTGGAAATCGCGTTTTGACGGTGCAAATCGACCAAGTTGAGCATCCTGAACAACTTTCCTGTGTGGAGTCATGCAAAATTCGCAAAACCTTGGGAATTACAACTTTTTGGTGCAAAAGTGACGTCATAATTTGACCAAAAATCGTCGATTACCGCCAAAGTAAAACATAAACGGGCTTCAAATTTGCACCGGCTCACTCGGGTGGGGTATCCGCAAGAAGTAATCACGCTAATTTGGCTTTTCGGGTTGGCTCGAAAACTAAAAAGTTTATTTCCCGGGCAGGGAAAAGGGAAGAGCGGCCATCTTGTTTTTCTAATAGTCAACTCTGGAAATCGCGTTTTGACGGTGCAAATCGACCAAGTTGAGCATCCTGAACAACTTTCCTGTATGGAGTCATGCAAAATTCGCTAAACCCTGGGAATTACAACTTTTTGGTGCAAAAGTGACGTCATAATTTGACCAAAAATCGTCGATTACCGCCAAAGTAAAACATAAACGGGCTTCAAATTTGCACCGGCTCACTCGGGTGGGGTATCCGCAAGAAGTATTCACGCTAATTTGGCTTTTCGGGTTGGCTCGAAAACTAAAAAGTTTATTCCCCGGGCAGGGAAAAGGGAAGAGCGGCCATCTTGTTTTTCTAATAGTCAACTCTGGAAATCGCGTTTTGACGGTGCAAATCAACCAAGTTGAGCATCCTGAACAACTTTCCTGTATGGAGTCATGCAAAATTCGCAAAACCTTGGGAATTACAACTTTTTGGTGCAAAAGTGATGTCATAATTTGACCAAAAATCGTCGATTTCCGCCAAAGTAAAACATTAAAGGGGTTCAAATTTGCACGGCACACTCGGGTGGGGTATCCGCAAGAAGTAATCACGCTAATTTGGCTTTTCGGGTTGGCTCGAAAACTAAAAAGTTTACTCCCCGGGCAGGGAAAAGGGAAGAGCGGCCATCTTGTTTTTCTAATAGTCAACTCTGGAAATCGCGTTTTGACGGTGCAAATCGACCAAGTTGATCATCCTGAACAACTTTCCTGTATGGAGTCATGCAAAATTCGCAAAACCTTGGGAATTACAACTTTTTAGTGCAAAAGGGACGTCATAATTTGACCAAAAATCGTCGATTACCGCCAAAGTTAAACATAGACGGGCTTCAAATTTGCACCGGCACACTCGGGTGGGGTATCCGCAAGAAGTAATCACGCTAATTCGGCTTTTCGGGGTGGCTCGAAAATTAAAAAGTTTATTCCCCGGGCAGGGAAAATGGAAGAGCAGACATCTTGTTTTTCTAATAGTCAACTCTGGAAATCGCGTTTTGACGGTGCAGATCGACCAAGTTGAGCATCCTGAACAACTTTCCTGTGTGGAGTCATGCAAAATTCGCAAAACCTTGGGAATTACAACTTTTTGGTGCAAAAGTGACGTCATAATTTGACCAAAAATCGTCGATTACCGCCAAAGTAAAACATTAAAGGGGTTCAAATTTGCACCGGCACACTCGGGTGGGGTATCCGCAAGAAGTAATCACGCTAATTCGGCTTTTCGGGGTGGCTCGAAAACTAAAAAGTTTATTCCACGGGCATGGAAAAGGTAAGAGCGGCCATCTTGTTTTTCTAATAGTTAACTCTGGAAATCGCGTTTTGACGGTGCAAATCGCCCAAGTTGAGCATCCTGAACAACTTTCCTGTGTGGAGTCATGCAAAATTCGCAAAACCTTGGAAATTACAACTTTTTGGTGCAAAAGTGACGTCATAATTTAACCAAAAATCGTCGATTACCGCCAAAGTAAAACATTAAAGGGGTTCAAATTTGCACCGGCACACTCGGGTTGGGTATCCGCAAGAAGTAGTCACGCTAATTCGGCTTTTCTGGGTGGCTCGAAAATTAAAAAGTTTATTCCCCGGGCAGGGAAAAGGGAAGAGCGGCCATCTTGTTTTTCTAACAGTCAACTCTGGAAATCGCGTTTTGACGGTGCAAATCGACCAAGTTGAGCATCCTGAACAACTTTCCTGTGTGGAGTCATGCAAAATTCGCAAAACCTTGGAAATTACAACTTTTTGGTGCAAAAGTGACGTCATAATTTGACCAAAAATCGTCGATTACCGCCAAAGTAAAACATTAAAGGGGTTCAAATTTGCACCGGCACACTCGGGTGGGGTATCCGCAAGAAGTAATCACGCTAATTCGGCTTTTCGGGGTGGCTCGAAAACTAAAAAGTTTATTCCCCGGGCAGGGAAAAGGGAAGAGCGGCCATCTTGTTTTTCTAACAGTCAACTCTGGAAATCGCGTTTTGACGGTGCAAATCGCCCAAGTTGATCATCCTGAACAACTTTCCTGTATGGAGTCATGCAAAATTCGCAAAACCTTGGGAATTACAACTTTTTGGTGCAAAAGTGACGTCATAATTTGACCAAAAATCGTCGACTATCGCCAAAGTAAAACATTAAAGGGGTTCAAATTTGCACCGGCACACTCGGGTGGGGTATCCGCAAGAAGTAATCACGCTAATTTGGCTTTTCGGGTTGGCTCGAAAACTAAAAAGTTTATTCCCCGGGCAGGGAAAAGGGAAGAGCGGCCATCTTGTTTTTCTAATAGTCAACTCTGGAAATCGCGTTTTGACGGTGCAAATCGACCAAGTTGAGCATCCTGAACAACTTTCCTGTATGGAGTCATGCAAAATTCGCTAAACCTTGGGAATTACAACTTTTTGGTGCAAAAGTGACGTCATAATTTGACCAAAAATCGTCGATTACCGCTAAAGTAAAACATAAACGGGCTTCAAATTTGCACCGGCACACTCGGGTGGGGTATCCGCAAGAAGTAATCACGCTAATTTGGCTTTTCGGGTTGGCTCGAAAACTAAAAAGTTTATTCCCCGGGCAGGGAAAAGGGAAGAGCGGCCATCTTGTTTTTCTAATAGTCAACTCTGGAAATCGCGTTTTGACGGTGCAAATCAACCAAGTTGAGCATCCTGAACAACTTTCCTGTATGGAGTCATGCAAAATTCGCAAAACCTTGGGAATTACAACTTTTTGGTGCAAAAGTGACGTCATAATTTGACCAAAAATCGTCGATTTCCGCCAAAGTAAAACATTAAAGGGGTTCAAATTTGCACAGCACACTCGGGTGGGGTATTCGCAAGAAGTAATCACGCTAATTTGGCTTTTCGGGTTGGCTCGAAAACTAAAAAGTTTATTCCCCGGGCAGGGAAAAGGGAAGAGCGGCCATCTTGTTTTTCTAATAGTCAACTCTGGAAATCGCGTTTTGACGGTGCAAATCGACCAAGTTGATCATCCTGAACAACTTTCCTGTATGGAGTCATGCAAAATTCGCAAAACCTTGGGAATTACAACTTTTTAGTGCAAAAGGGACGTCATAATTTGACCAAAAATCGTCGATTACCGCCAAAGTTAAACATAGACGGGCTTCAAATTTGCACCGGCACACTCGGGTGGGGTATCCGCAAGAAGTAATCACGCTAATTCGGCTTTTCGGGGTGGCTCGAAAATTAAAAAGTTTATTCCCCGGGCAGGGAAAATGGAAGAGCAGACATCTTGTTTTTCTAATAGTCAACTCTGGAAATCGCGTTTTGACGGTGCAGATCGATCAAGTTGAGCATCCTGAACAACTTTCCTGTGTGGAGTCATGCAAAATTCGCAAAACCTTGGGAATTACAACTTTTTGGTGCAAAAGTGACGTCATAATTTGACCAAAAATCGTCGATTACCGCCAAAGTAAAACATTAAAGGGGTTCAAATTTGCACCGGCACACTCGGGTGGGGTATCCGCAAGAAGTAATCACGCTAATTCGGCTTTTCGGGGTGGCTCGAAAACTAAAAAGTTTATTCCACGGGCTTGGAAAAGGTAAGAGCGGCCATCTTGTTTTTCTAATAGTTAACTCTGGAAATCGCGTTTTGACGGTGCAAATCGCCCAAGTTGAGCATCCTGAACAACTTTCCTGTGTGGAGTCATGCAAAATTCGCAAAACCTTGGAAATTACAACTTTTTGGTGCAAAAGTGACGTCATAATTTAACCAAAAATCGTCGATTACCGCCAAAGTAAAACATTAAAGGGGTTCAAATTTGCACCGGCACACTCGGGTTGGGTATCCGCAAGAAGTAATCACGCTAATTCGGCTTTTCTGGGTGGCTCGAAAATTAAAAAGTTTATTCCCCGGGCAGGGAAAAGGGAAGAGCGGCCATCTTGTTTTTCTAACAGTCAACTCTGGAAATCGCGTTTTGACGGTGCAAATCGACCAAGTTGAGCATCCTGAACAACTTTCCTGTGTGGAGTCATGCAAAATTCGCAAAACCTTGGAAATTACAACTTTTTGGTGCAAAAGTGACGTCATAATTTGACCAAAAATCGTCGATTACCGCCAAAGTAAAACATTAAAGGGGTTCAAATTTGCACCGGCACACTCGGGTGGGGTATCCGCAAGAAGTAATCACGCTAATTCGGCTTTTCGGGGTGGCTCGAAAACTAAAAAGTTTATTCCCCGGGCAGGGAAAAGGGAAGAGCGGCCATCTTGTTTTTCTAACAGTCAACTCTGGAAATCGCGTTTTGACGGTGCAAATCGCCCAAGTTGATCATCCTGAACAACTTTCCTGTATGGAGTCATGCAAAATTCGCAAAACCTTGGGAATTACAACTTTTTGGTGCAAAAGTGACGTCATAATTTGACCAAAAATCGTCGATTATCGCCAAAGTAAAACATTAAAGGGGTTCAAATTTGCACCGGCACACTCGGGTGGGGTATCCGCAAGAAGTAATCACGCTAATTTGGCTTTTCGGGTTGGCTCGAAAACTAAAAAGTTTATTCCCCGGGCAGGGAAAAGGGAAGAGCGGCCATCTTGTTTTTCTAATAGTCAACTCTGGAAATCGCGTTTTGACGGTGCAAATCGACCAAGTTGAGCATCCTGAACAACTTTCCTGTATGGAGTCATGCAAAATTCGCTAAACCTTGGGAATTACAACTTTTTGGTGCAAAAGTGACGTCATAATTTGACCAAAAATCGTCGATTACCGCCAAAGTAAAACATTAACGGGCTTCAAATTTGCACCGGCACACTCGGGTGGGGTATCCGCAAGAAGTAATCACGCTAATTTGGCTTTTCGGGTTGGCTCGAAAACTAAAAAGTTTATTCCCCGGGCAGGGAAAAGGGAAGAGCGGCCATCTTGTTTTTCTAATAGTCAACTCTGGAAATCGCGTTTTGACGGTGCAAATCAACCAAGTTGAGCATCCTGAACAACTTTCCTGTATGGAGTCATGCAAAATTCGCAAAACCTTGGGAATTACAACTTTTTGGTGCAAAAGTGACGTCATAATTTGACCAAAAATCGTCGATTACCGCCAAAGTAAAACATTAACGGGCTTCAAATTTGCACCGGCACACTCGGGTGGGGTATCCGCAAGAAGTAATCACGCTAATTTGGCTTTTCGGGTTGGCTCGAAAACTAAAAAGTTTATTCCCCGGGCAGGGAAAAGGGAAGAGCGGCCATCTTGTTTTTCTAATAGTCAACTCTGGAAATCGCGTTTTGACGGTGCAAATCAACCAAGTTGAGCATCCTGAACAACTTTCCTGTATGGAGTCATGCAAAATTCGCAAAACCTTGGGAATTACAACTTTTTGGTGCAAAAGTGACGTCATAATTTGACCAAAAATCGTCGATTATCGCCAAAGTAAAACATTAAAGGGGTTCAAATTTGCACCGGCACACTCGGGTGGGGTATCCGCAAGAAGTAATCACGCTAATTTGGCTTTTCGGGTTGGCTCGAAAACTAAAAAGTTTATTCCCCGGGCAGGGAAAAGGGAAGAGCGGCCATCTTGTTTTTCTAATAGTCAACTCTGGAAATCGCGTTTTGACGGTGCAAATCGACCAAGTTGAGCATCCTGAACAACTTTCCTGTATGGAGTCATGCAAAATTCGCAAAACCTTGGGAATTACAACTTTTTGGTGCAAAAGTGACGTCATAATTTGACAAAAAATCGTCGATTACCGCCAAAGTAAAACATTAAAGGGGTTCAAATTTGCACCGGCACACTCGGGTTGGGTATCCGCAAGAAGTATTCACGCTAATTCGGCTTTTCGGGGTGGCTCGAAAATTAAACAGTTTATTCCCCGGGCAGGGAAAATGGAAGAGCGGACATCTTGTTTTTCTAATAGTCAACTGTGGAAATCGCGTTTTGACGGTGCAGATCGACCAAGTTGAGCATCCTGAACAACTTTCCTGTGTGGAGTCATGCAAAATTCGCAAAACCTTGGGAATTACAACTTTTTGGTGCAAAAGTGACGTCATAATTTGACCAAAAATCGTCGATTACCGCCAAAGTAAAACATTAAAGGGGTTCAAATTTGCACCGGCTCACTCGGGTGGGGTATCCGCAAGAAGTAATCACGCTAATTCGGCTTTTCGGGGTGGCTCGAAAACTAAAAAGTTTATTCCCCGGGCATGGAAAAGGGAAGAGCGGCCATCTTGTTTTTCTAATAGTTAACTCTGGAAATCGCGTTTTGACGGTGCAAATCGCCCAAGTTGAGCATCCTGAACAACTTTCCTGTGTGGAGTCATGCAAAATTCGCAAAACCTTGGAAATTACAACTTTTTGGTGCAAAAGTGACGTCATAATTTAACCAAAAATCGTCGATTACCGCCAAAGTAAAACATTAAAGGGGTTCAAATTTGCACCGGCACACTCGGGTTGGGTATCCGCAAGAAGTAATCACGCTAATTCGGCTTTTCGGGGTGGCTCGAAAATTAAAAAGTTTATTCCCCGGGCAGGGAAAAGGGAAGAGCGGCCATCTTGTTTTTCTAATAGTCAACTCTGGAAATCGCGTTTTGACGGTGCAAATCGACCAAGTTGAGCATCCTGAACAACTTTCCTGTGTGGAGTCATGCAAAATTCGCAAAACCTTGGGAATTACAACTTTTTGGTGCAAAAGTGACGTCATAATTTGACCAAAAATCGTCGATTACCGCCAAAGTAAAACATTAAAGGGGTTCAAATTTGCACCGGCACACTCGGGTGGGGTATCCGCAAGAAGTAATCACGCTAATTCGGCTTTTCGGGGTGGCTCGAAAACTAAAAAGTTTATTCCCCGGGCAGGGAAAAGGGAAGAGCGGCCATCTTGTTTTTCTAACAGTCAACTCTGGAAATCGCGTTTTGACGGTGCAAATCGCCCAAGTTGAGCATCCTGAACAACTTTCCTGTGTGGAGTCATGCAAAATTCGCAAAACCTTGGAAATTACCACTTTTTGGTGCAAAAGTGACGTCATAATTTGACCAAAAATCGTCGATTACCGCCAAAGTAAAACATTAAAGGGGTTCAAATTTGCACCGGCACACTCGGGTTGGGTATCCGCAAGAAGTATTCACGCTAATTCGGCTTTTCTGGGTGGCTCGAAAATTAAAAAGTTTATTCCCAGGGCAGGGAAAAGGGAAGAGCGGCCATCTTGTTTTTATAATAGTCAACTCTGGAAATCGCGTTTTGACGGTGCAAATCGACCAAGTTGAGCATCCTGAACAACTTTCCTGTGTGGAGTCATGCAAAATTCGCAAAACCTTGGGAATTACAACTTTTTGGTGCAAAAGTGACGTCATAATTTGACCAAAAATCGTCGATTACCGCCAAAGTAAAACATAAACGGGCTTCAAATTTGCACCGGCTCACTCGGGTGGGGTATCCGCAAGAAGTAATCACGCTAATTTGGCTTTTCGGGTTGGCTCGAAAACTAAAAAGTTTATTCCCCGGGCAGGGAAAAGGGAAGAGCGGCCATCTTGTTTTTCTAATAGTCAACTCTGGAAATCGCGTTTTGACGGTGCAAATCGACCAAGTTGAGCATCCTGAACAACTTTCCTGTATGGAGTCATGCAAAATTCGCTAAACCTTGGGAATTACAACTTTTTGGTGCAAAAGTGACGTCATAATTTGACCAAAAATCGTCGATTACCGCCAAAGTAAAACATAAACGGGCTTCAAATTTGCACCGGCTCACTCGGGTGGGGTATCCGCAAGAAGTAATCACGCTAATTTGGCTTTTCGGGTTGGCTCGAAAACTAAAAAGTTTATTCCCCGGGCAGGGAAAAGGGAAGAGCGGCCATCTTGTTTTTCTAATAGTCAACTCTGGAAATCGCGTTTTGACGGTGCAAATCAACCAAGTTGAGCATCCTGAACAACTTTCCTGTATGGAGTCATGCAAAATTCGCAAAACCTTGGGAATTACAACTTTTTGGTGCAAAAGTGACGTCATAATTTGAGCAAAAATCGTCGATTTCCGCCAAAGTAAAACATTAAAGGGGTTCAAATTTGCACGGCACACTCGGGTGGGGTATCCGCAAAAAGTAATCACGCTAATTTGGCTTTTCGGGTTGGCTCGAAAACTAAAAAGTTTATTCCCCGGGCAGGGAAAAGGGAAGAGCGGCCATCTTGTTTTTCTAATAGTCAACTCTGGAAATCGCGTTTTGACGGTGCAAATCGACCAAGTTGATCATCCTGAACAACTTTCCTGTATGGAGTCATGCAAAATTCGCAAAACCTTGGGAATTACAACTTTTTAGTGCAAAAGGGACATCATAATTTGACCAAAAATCGTCGATTACCGCCAAAGTTAAACATAGACGGGCTTCAAATTTGCACCGGCACACTCGGGTGGGGTATCCGCAAGAAGTAATCACGCTAATTCGGCTTTTCGGGGTGGCTCGAAAATTAAAAAGTTTATTCCCCGGGCAGGGAAAATGGAAGAGCGGACATCTTGTTTTTCTAACAGTCAACTCTGGAAATCGCGTTTTGACGGTGCAAATCGCCCAAGTTGATCATCCTGAACAACTTTCCTGTATGGAGTCATGCAAAATTCGCAAAACCTTGGGAATTACAACTTTTTGGTGCAAAAGTGACGTCATAATTTGACCAAAAATCGTCGATTACCGCCAAAGTAAAACATTAAAGGGGTTCAAATTTGCACCGGCACACTCGGGTGGGGTATCCGCAAGAAGTAATCACGCTAATTCGGCTTTTCGGGGTGGCTCGAAAACTAAAAAGTTTATTCCCCGGGCATGGAAAAGGGAAGAGCGGCCATCTTGTTTTTCTAATAGTTAACTCTGGAAATCGCGTTTTGACGGTGCAAATCGCCCAAGTTGAGCATCCTGAACAACTTTCCTGTGTGGAGTCATGCAAAATTCGCAAAACCTTGGAAATTACAACTTTTTGGTGCAAAAGTGACGTCATAATTTAACCAAAAATCGTCGATTACCGCCAAAGTAAAACATTAAAGGGGTTCAAATTTGCACCGGCACACTCGGGTGGGGTATCCGCAAGAAGTAATCACGCTAATTCGGCTTTTCGGGGTGGCTCGAAAACTAAAAAGTTTATTCCCCGGGCATGGAAAAGGGAAGAGCGACCATCTTGTTTTTCTAATAGTTAACTCTGGAAATCGCGTTTTGACGGTGCAAATCGCCCAAGTTGAGCATCCTGAACAACTTATCTGTGTGGAGTCATGCAAAATTCGCAAAACCTTGGAAATTACAACTTTTTGGTGCAAAAGTGACGTCATAATTTAACCAAAAATCGTCGATTACCGCCAAAGTAAAACATTAAAGGGGTTCAAATTTGCACCGGCACACTCGGGTTGGGTATCCGCAAGAAGTAATCACGCTAATTCGGCTTTTCTGGGTGGCTCGAAAATTAAAAAGTTTATTCCCCGGGCAGGGAAAAGGGAAGAGCGGCCATCTTGTTTTTCTAACAGTCAACTCTGGAAATCGCGTTTTGACGGTGCAAATCGACCAAGTTGAGCATCCTGAACAACTTTCCTGTGTGGAGTCATGCAAAATTCGCAAAACCTTGGAAATTACAACTTTTTGGTGCAAAAGTGACGTCATAATTTGACCAAAAATCGTCGATTACCGCCAAAGTAAAACATTAAAGGGGTTCAAATTTGCACCGGCACACTCGGGTGGGGTATCCGCAAGAAGTAATCACGCTAATTCGGCTTTTCGGGGTGGCTCGAAAACTAAAAAGTTTATTCCCCGGGCAGGGAAAAGGGAAGAGCGGCCATCTTGTTTTTCTAACAGTCAACTCTGGAAATCGCGTTTTGACGGTGCAAATCGCCCAAGTTGATCATCCTGAACAACTTTCCTGTATGGAGTCATGCAAAATTCGCAAAACCTTGGGAATTACAACTTTTTGGTGCAAAAGTGACGTCATAATTTGACCAAAAATCGTCGATTATCGCCAAAGTAAAACATTAAAGGGGTTCAAATTTGCACCGGCACACTCGGGTGGGGTATCCGCAAGAAGTAATCACGCTAATTTGGCTTTTCGGGTTGGCTCGAAAACTAAAAAGTTTATTCCCCGGGCAGGGAAAAGGGAAGAGCGGCCATCTTGTTTTTCTAATAGTCAACTCTGGAAATCGCGTTTTGACGGTGCAAATCGACCAAGTTGAGCATCCTGAACAACTTTCCTGTGTGGAGTCATGCAAAATTCGCAAAACCTTGGGAATTACAACTTTTTGGTGCAAAAGTGACGTCATAATTTGACCAAAAATCGTCGATTACCGCCAAAGTAAAACATAAACGGGCTTCAAATTTGCACCGGCTCACTCGGGTGGGGTATCCGCAAGAAGTAATCACGCTAATTTGGCTTTTCGGGTTGGCTCGAAAACTAAAAAGTTTATTCCCCGGGCAGGGAAAAGGGAAGAGCGGCCATCTTGTTTTTCTAATAGTCAACTCTGGAAATCGCGTTTTGACGGTGCAAATCGACCAAGTTGAGCATCCTGAACAACTTTCCTGTATGGAGTCATGCAAAATTCGCTAAACCTTGGGAATTACAACTTTTTGGTGCAAAAGTGACGTCATAATTTGACCAAAAATCGTCGATTACCGCCAAAGTAAAACATAAACGGGCTTCAAATTTGCACCGGCTCACTCGGGTGGGGTATCCGCAAGAAGTAATCACGCTAATTTGGCTTTTCGGGTTGGCTCGAAAACTAAAAAGTTTATTCCCCGGGCAGGGAAAAGGGAAGAGCGGCCATCTTGTTTTTCTAATAGTCAACTCTGGAAATCGCGTTTTGACGGTGCAAATCAACCAAGTTGAGCATCCTGAACAACTTTCCTGTATGGAGTCATGCAAAATTCGCAAAACCTTGGGAATTACAACTTTTTGGTGCAAAAGTGACGTCATAATTTGACCAAAAATCGTCGATTTCCGCCAAAGTAAAACATTAATGGGGTTCAAATTTGCACGGCACACTCGGGTGGGGTATCCGCAAGAAGTAATCACGCTAATTTGGCTTTTCGGGTTGGCTCGAAAACTAAAAAGTTTATTCCCCGGGCAGGGAAAAGGGAAGAGCGGCCATCTTGTTTTTCTAATAGTCAACTCTGGAAATCGCGTTTTGACGGTGCAAATCGACCAAGTTGATCATCCTGAACAACTTTCCTGTATGGAGTCATGCAAAATTCGCAAAACCTTGGGAATTACAACTTTTTAGTGCAAAAGGGACGTCATAATTTGACCAGAAATCGTCGATTACCGCCAAAGTTAAACATAGACGGGCTTCAAATTTGCACCGGCACACTCGGGTGGGGAATCCACAAGAAGTAATCACGCTAATTCGGCTTTTCGGGGTGGCTCGAAAATTAAAAAGTTTATTCCCCGGGCAGGGAAAATGGAAGAGCGGACATCTTGTTTTTCTAATAGTCATCTCTGGAAATCGCGTTTTGACGGTGCAGATCGACCAAGTTGAGCATCCTGAACAACTTTCCTGTGTGGAGTCATGCAAAATTCGCAAAACCTTGGGAATTACAACTTTTTGGTGCAAAAGTGACGTCATAATTTGACCAAAAATCGTCGATTACCGCCAAAGTAAAACATTAAAGGGGTTCAAATTTGCACCGGCACACTCGGGTTGGGTATCCGCAAGAAGTAATCACGCTAATTCGGCTTTTCGACTGGCTCGAAAATTAAAAAGTTTATTCCCCGGGCAGGGAAAAGGGAAGAGCGGCCATCTTGTTTTTCTAACAGTCAACTGTGGAAATCGCGTTTTGACGGTGCAAATCGACCAAGTTGAGCATCCTGAACAACTTTCCTGTGTGGAGTCATGCAAAATTCGCAAAACCTTGGAAATTACAACTTTTTGGTGCAAAAGTGACGTCATAATTTGACCAAAAATCGTCGATTACCGCCAAAGTAAAACATTAAAGGGGTTCAAATTTGCACCGGCACACTCGGGTGGGGTATCCGCAAGAAGTAATCACGCTAATTCGGCTTTTCGGGGTGGCTCGAAAACTAAAAAGTTTATTCCCCGGGCAGGGAAAAGGGAAGAGCGGCCATCTTGTTTTTCTAACAGTCAACTCTGGAAATCGCGTTTTGACGGTGCAAATCGCCCAAGTTGATCATCCTGAACAACTTTCCTGTATGGAGTCATGCAAAATTCGCAAAACCTTGGGAATTACAACTTTTTGGTGCAAAAGTGACGTCATAATTTGACCAAAAATCGTCGATTATCGCCAAAGTAAAACATTAAAGGGGTTCAAATTTGCACCGGCACACTCGGGTGGTGTATCCGCAAGAAGTAATCACGCTAATTTGGCTTTTCGGGTTGGCTCGAAAACTAAAAAGTTTATTCCCCGGGCAGGGAAAAGGGAAGAGCGGCCATCTTGTTTTTCTAATAGTCAACTCTGGAAATCGCGTTTTGACGGTGCAAATCGACCAAGTTGAGCATCCTGAACAACTTTCCTGTATGGAGTCATGCAAAATTCGCTAAACCTTGGGAATTACAACTTTTTGGTGCAAAAGTGACGTCATAATTTGACCAAAAATCGTCGATTACCGCCAAAGTAAAACATAAACGGGCTTCAAATTTGCACCGGCTCACTCGGGTGGGGTATCCGCAAGAAGTAATCACGCTAATTTGGCTTTTCGGGTTGGCTCGAAAACTAAAAAGTTTATTCCCCGGGCAGGGAAAAGGGAAGAGCGGCCATCTTGTTTTTCTAATAGTCAACTCTGGAAATCGCGTTTTGACGGTGCAAATCAACCAAGTTGAGCATCCTGAACAACTTTCCTGTATGGAGTCATGCAAAATTCGCAAAACCTTGGGAATTACAACTTTTTGGTGCAAAAGTGACGTCATAATTTGACCAAAAATCGTCGATTACCGCCAAAGTAAAACATAAACGGGCTTCAAATTTGCACCGGCTCACTCGGGTGGGGTATCCGCAAGAAGTAATCACGCTAATTTGGCTTTTCGGGTTGGCTCGAAAACTAAAAAGTTTATTCCCCGGGCAGGGAAAAGGGAAGAGCGGCCATCTTGTTTTTCTAATAGTCAACTCTGGAAATCGCGTTTTGACGGTGCAAATCGACCAAGTTGAGCATCCTGAACAACTTTCCTGTATGGAGTCATGCAAAATTCGCTAAACCTTGGGAATTACAACTTTTTGGTGCAAAAGTGACGTCATAATTTGACCTAAAATCGTCGATTACCGCCAAAGTAAAACATAAACGGGCTTCAAATTTGCACCGGCTCACTCGGGTGGGGTATCCGCAAGAAGTAATCACGCTAATTTGGCTTTTCGGGTTGGCTCGAAAACTAAAAAGTTTATTCCCCGGGCAGGGAAAAGGGAAGAGCGGCCATCTTGTTTTTCTAATAGTCAACTCTGGAAATCGCGTTTTGACGGTGCAAATCAACCAAGTTGAGCATCCTGAACAACTTTCCTGTATGGAGTCATGCAAAATTCGCAAAACCTTGGGAATTACAACTTTTTGGTGCAAAAGTGACGTCATAATTTGACCAAAAATCGTCGATTACCGCCAAAGTAAAACATTAAAGGGGTTCGAATTTGCACCGGCACACTCGGGTGGGGTATCCGCAAGAAGTAATCACGCTAATTCGGCTTTTCGGGGTGGCTCGAAAACTAAAAAGTTTATTCCCCGGGCAGGGAAAAGGGAAGAGCGGCCATCTTGTTTTTCTAACAGTCAACTCTGGAAATCGCGTTTTGACAGTGCAAATCGCCCAAGTTGAGCATCCTGAACAACTTTCCTGTGTGGAGTCATGCAAAATTCGCAAAACCTTGGAAATTACCACTTTTTGGTGCAAAAGTGACGTCATAATATGACCAAAAATCGTCGATTACCGCCAAAGTAAAACATTAAAGGGGTTCAAATTTGCACCGGCACACTCGGGTTGGGTATCCGCAAGAAGTATTCACGCTAATTCGGCTTTTCTGGGTGGCTCGAAAATTAAAAAGTTTATTCCACGGGCAGGGAAAAGGGTAGAGCGGCCATCTTGTTTTTATAATAGTCAACTCTGGAAATCGCGTTTTGACGGTGCAAATCGACCAAGTTGAGCATCCTGAACAACTTTCCAGTGTGGAGTCATGCAAAATTCGCAAAACCTTGGGAATTACAACTTTTTGGTGCAAAAGTGACGTCATAATTTGACCCAAAATCGTCGATTACCGCCAAAGTAAAACATTAAAGGGGTTCAAATTTGCACCGGCACACTCGGGTGGGGTATCCGCAAGAAGTAATCACGCTAATTCGGCTTTTCGGGGTGGCTCGAAAACTAAAAAGTTTATTCCCCGGGCAGGGAAAAGGGAAGAGCGGCCATCTTGTTTTTCTAATAGTCAACTCTGGAAATCGCGTTTTGACGGTGCAAATCGACCAAGTTGAGCATCCTGAACAACTTTCCTGTGTGGAGTCATGCAAAATTCGCAAAACCTTGGGAATTACAACTTTTTGGTGCAAAAGTGACGTCATAATTTAACCAAAAATCGTCGATTTCCGCCAAAGTAAAACATTAAAGGGGTTCAAATTTGCACGGCACACTCGGGTGGGGTATCCGCAAGAAGTAATCACGCTAATTTGGCTTTTCGGGTTGGCTCGAAAACTAAAAAGTTTATTCCCCGGGCAGGGAAAAGGGAAGAGCGGCCATCTTGTTTTTCTAATAGTCAACTCTGGAAATCGCGTTTTGACGGTGCAAATCGACCAAGTTGATCATCCTGAACAACTTTCCTGTATGGAGTCATGCAAAATTCGCAAAACCTTGGGAATTACAACTTTTTAGTGCAAAAGGGACGTCATAATTTGACCAGAAATCGTCGATTACCGCCAAAGTTAAACATAGACGGGCTTCAAATTTGCACCGGCACACTCGGGTGGGGAATCCACAAGAAGTAATCACGCTAATTCGGCTTTTCGGGGTGGCTCGAAAATTAAAAAGTTTATTCCCCGGGCAGGGAAAATGGAAGAGCGGACATCTTGTTTTTCTAATAGTCATCTCTGGAAATCGCGTTTTGACGGTGCAGATCGACCAAGTTGAGCATCCTGAACAACTTTCCTGTGTGGAGTCATGCAAAATTCGCAAAACCTTGGGAATTACAACTTTTTGGTGCAAAAGTGACGTCATAATTTGACCAAAAATCGTCGATTACCGCCAAAGTAAAACATTAAAGGGGTTCAAATTTGCACCGGCACACTCGGGTTGGGTATCCGCAAGAAGTAATCACGCTAATTCGGCTTTTCGACTGGCTCGAAAATTAAAAAGTTTATTCCCCGGGCAGGGAAAAGGGAAGAGCGGCCATCTTGTTTTTCTAACAGTCAACTGTGGAAATCGCGTTTTGACGGTGCAAATCGACCAAGTTGAGCATCCTGAACAACTTTCCTGTGTGGAGTCATGCAAAATTCGCAAAACCTTGGAAATTACAACTTTTTGGTGCAAAAGTGACGTCATAATTTGACCAAAAATCGTCGATTACCGCCAAAGTAAAACATTAAAGGGGTTCAAATTTGCACCGGCACACTCGGGTGGGGTATCCGCAAGAAGTAATCACGCTAATTCGGCTTTTCGGGGTGGCTCGAAAACTAAAAAGTTTATTCCCCGGGCAGGGAAAAGGGAAGAGCGGCCATCTTGTTTTTCTAACAGTCAACTCTGGAAATCGCGTTTTGACGGTGCAAATCGCCCAAGTTGATCATCCTGAACAACTTTCCTGTATGGAGTCATGCAAAATTCGCAAAACCTTGGGAATTACAACTTTTTGGTGCAAATGTGACGTAATAATTTGACCAAAAATCGTCGATTATCGCCAAAGTAAAACATTAAAGGGGTTCAAATTTGCACCGGCACACTCGGGTGGGGTATCCGCAAGAAGTAATCACGCTAATTTGGCTTTTCGGGTTGGCTACAAAACTAAAAAGTTTATTCCCCGGGCAGGGAAAAGGGAAGAGCGGCCATCTTGTTTTTCTAATAGTCAACTCTGGAAATCGCGTTTTGACGGTGCAAATCGACCAAGTTGAGCATCCTGAACAACTTTCCTGTATGGAGTCATGCAAAATTCGCTAAACCTTGGGAATTACAACTTTTTGGTGCAAAAGTGACGTCATAATTTGACCAAAAATCGTCGATTACCGCCAAAGTAAAACATAAACGGGCTTCAAATTTGCACCGGCTCACTCGGGTGGGGTATCCGCAAGAAGTAATCACGCTAATTTGGCTTTTCGGGTTGGCTCGAAAACTAAAAAGTTTATTCCCCGGGCAGGGAAAAGGGAAGAGCGGCCATCTTGTTTTTCTAATAGTCAACTCTGGAAATCGCGTTTTGACGGTGCAAATCAACCAAGTTGAGCATCCTGAACAACTTTCCTGTATGGAGTCATGCAAAATTCGCAAAACCTTGGGAATTACAACTTTTTGGTGCAAAAGTGACGTCATAATTTGACCAAAAATCGTCGATTACCGCCAAAGTAAAACATAAACGGGCTTCAAATTTGCACCGGCTCACTCGGGTGGGGTATCCGCAAGAAGTAATCACGCTAATTTGGCTTTTCGGGTTGGCTCGAAAACTAAAAAGTTTATTCCCCGGGCAGGGAAAAGGGAAGAGCGGCCATCTTGTTTTTCTAATAGTCAACTCTGGAAATCGCGTTTTGACGGTGCAAATCGACCAAGTTGAGCATCCTGAACAACTTTCCTGTATGGAGTCATGCAAAATTCGCTAAACCTTGGGAATTACAACTTTTTAGTGCAAAAGGGTCGTCATAATTTGACCAAAAATCGTCGATTACCGCCAAAGTTAAACATAGACGGGCTTCAAATTTGCACCGGCACACTCGGGTGGGGTATCCGCAAGAAGTAATCACGCTAATTCGGCTTTTCGGGGTGGCTCGAAAATTAAAAAGTTTATTCCCAGGGCAGGGAAAAGGGTAGAGCGGCCATCTTGTTTTTATAATAGTCAACTCTGGAAATCGCGTTTTGACGGTGCAAATCGACCAAGTTGAGCATCCTGAACAACTTTCCAGTGTGGAGTCATGCAAAATTCGCAAAACCTTGGGAATTACAACTTTTTGGTGCAAAAGTGACGTCATAATTTGACCAAAAATCGTCGATTACCGCCAAAGTAAAACATTAAAGGGGTTCAAATTTGCACCGGCACACTCGGGTGGGGTATCCGCAAGAAGTAATCACGCTAATTCGGCTTTTCGGGGTGGCTCGAAAACTAAAAAGTTTATTCCCCGGGCAGGGAAAAGGGAAGAGCGGCCATCTTGTTTTTCTAATAGTCAAACAAAGTAAAACATTAAAGGGGTTCAAAATTGCACCGGCACACTCGGGTGGGGTATCCGCAAGAAGTAATCACGCTAATTTGGCTTTTCGGGTTGGCTCGAAAATTAAAAAGTTTATTCCCCGGGCAGGGAAAAGGGAAGAGCGGCCATCTTGTTTTTCTAACAGTCAACTCTGGAAATCGCGTTTTGACGGTGCAAATCGACCAAGTTGAGCATCCTGAACAACTTTCCTGTGTGGAGTCATGCAAAATTCGCAAAACCTTGGAAATTACAACTTTTTGGTGCAAAAGTGACGTCATAATTTGACCAAAAATCGTCGATTACCGCCAAAGTAAAACATTAAAGGGGTTCAAATTTGCACCGGCACACTCGGGTGGGGTATCCGCAAGAAGTAACACGCTAATTCGGCTTTTCGGGGTGGCTCGAAAACTAAAAAGTTTATTCACCGGGCAGGGAAAAGGGAAGAGCGGCCATCTTGTTTTTCTAACAGTCAACTCTGGAAATCGCGTTTTGACGGTGCAAATCGCCCAAGTTGATCATCCTGAACAACTTTCCTGTATGGAGTCATGCAAAATTCGCAAAACCTTGGGAATTACAACTTTTTGGTGCAAAAGTGACGTCATAATTTGACCAAAAATCGTCGATTACCGCCAAAGTAAAACATTAAAGGGGTTCAAATTTGCACCGGCACACTCGGGTTGGGTATCCGCAAGAAGTATTCACGCTAATTCGGCTTTTCTGGGTGGCTCGAAAATTAAAAAGTTTATTCCCAGGGCAGGGAAAAGGGAAGAGCGGCCATCTTGTTTTTATAATAGTCAACTCTGGAAATCGCGTTTTGACGGTGCAAATCGACCAAGTTGAGCATCCTGAACAACTTTCCTGTGTGGAGTCATGCAAAATTCGCAAAACCTTGGGAATTACAACTTTTTGGTGCAAAAGTGACGTCATAATTTGACCAAAAATCGTCGATTACCGCCAAAGTAAAACATAAACGGGCTTCAAATTTGCACCGGCTCACTCGGGTGGGGTATCCGCAAGAAGTAATCACGCTAATTTGGCTTTTCGGGTTGGCTCGAAAACTAAAAAGTTTATTCCCCGGGCAGGGAAAAGGGAAGAGCGGCCATCTTGTTTTTCTAATAGTCAACTCTGGAAATCGCGTTTTGACGGTGCAAATCGACCAAGTTGAGCATCCTGAACAACTTTCCTGTATGGAGTCATGCAAAATTCGCTAAACCTTGGGAATTACAACTTTTTGGTGCAAAAGTGACGTCATAATTTGACCAAAAATCGTCGATTACCGCCAAAGTAAAACATAAACGGGCTTCAAATTTGCACCGGCTCACTCGGGTGGGGTATCCGCAAGAAGTATTCACGCTAATTTGGCTTTTCGGGTTGGCTCGAAAACTAAAAAGTTTATTCCCCGGGCAGGGAAAAGGGAAGAGCGGCCATCTTGTTTTTCTAATAGTCAACTCTGGAAATCGCGTTTTGACGGTGCAAATCAACCAAGTTGAGCATCCTGAACAACTTTCCTGTATGGAGTCATGCAAAATTCGCAAAACCTTGGGAATTACAACTTTTTGGTGCAAAAGTGACGTCATAATTTGACCAAAAATCGTCGATTACCGCCAAAGTAAAACATTAAAGGGGTTCAAATTTGCACCGGCACACTCGGGTTGGGTATCCGCAAGAAGTAATCACGCTAATTCGGCTTTTCTGGGTGGCTCGAAAATTAATAAGTTTATTCCCCGGGCAGGGAAAAGGGAAGAGCGGCCATCTTGTTTTTCTAATAGTCAACTCTGGAAATCGCGTTTTGACGGTGCAAATCGACCAAGTTGAGCATCCTGAACAACTTTCCTGTATGGAGTCATGCAAAATTCGCAAAACCTTGGGAATTACAACTTTTTAGTGCAAAAGGGACGTCATAATTTGACCAAAAATCGTCGATTACCGCCAAAGTTAAACATAGACGGGCTTCAAATTTGCACCGGCACACTCGGGTGGGGTATCCGCAAGAAGTAATCACGCTAATTCGGCTTTTCGGGGTGGCTCGAAAATTAAAAAGTTTATTCCCCGGGCAGGGAAAATGGAAGAGCGGACATGTTGTTTTTCTAATAGTCAACTCTGGAAATCGCGTTTTGACGGTGCAGATCGACCAAGTTGAGCATCCTGAACAACTTTCCTGTATGGAGTCATGCAAAATTCGCAAAACCTTGGAAATTACAACTTTTTGGTGCAAAAGTGACGTCATAATTTAACCAAAAATCGTCGATTACCGCCAAAGTAAAACATTAAAGGGGTTCAAATTTGCACCGGCACACTCGGGTTGGGTATCCGCAAGAAGTAATCACGCTAATTCGGCTTTTCTGGGTGGCTCGAAAATTAATAAGTTTATTCCCCGGGCAGGGAAAAGGGAAGAGCGGCCATCTTGTTTTTCTAACAGTCAACTCTGGAAATCGCGTTTTGACGTTGCAAATCGACCAAGTTGAGCATCCTGAACAACTTTCCTGTGTGGAGTCATGCAAAATTCGCAAAACCTTGGAAATTACAACTTTTTGGTGCAAAAGTGACGTCATAATTTGACCAAAAATCGTCGATTACCGCCAAAGTAAAACATTAAAGGGGTTCAAATTTGCACCGGCACACTCGGGTGGGGTATCCGCAAGAAGTAATCACGCTAATTCGGCTTTTCGGGGTGGCTCGAAAACTAAAAAGTTTATTCCCCGGGCAGGGAAAAGGGAAGAGCGGCCATCTTGTTTTTCTAACAGTCAACTCTGGAAATCGCGTTTTGACGGTGCAAATCGCCCAAGTTGATCATCCTGAACAACTTTCCTGTATGGAGTCATGCAAAATTCGCAAAACCTTGGGAATTACAACTTTTTGGTGCAAAAGTGACGTCATAATTTGACCAAAAATCGTCGATTACCGCCAAAGTAAAACATTAAAGGGGTTCAAATTTGCACCGGCACACTCGGGTTGGGTATCCGCAAGAAGTATTCACGCTAATTCGGCTTTTCTGGGTGGCTCGAAAATTAAAAAGTTTATTCCCAGGGCAGGGAAAAGGGAAGAGCGGCCATCTTGTTTTTATAATAGTCAACTCTGGAAATCGCGTTTTGACGGTGCAAATCGACCAAGTTGAGCATCCTGAACAACTTTCCTGTGTGGAGTCATGCAAAATTCGCAAAACCTTGGGAATTACAACTTTTTGGTGCAAAAGTGACGTCATAATTTGACCAAAAATCGTCGATTACCGCCAAAGTAAAACATAAACGGGCTTCAAATTTGCACCGGCTCACTCGGGTGGGGTATCCGCAAGAAGTAATCACGCTAATTTGGCTTTTCGGGTTGGCTCGAAAACTAAAAAGTTTATTTCCCGGGCAGGGAAAAGGGAAGAGCGGCCATCTTGTTTTTCTAATAGTCAACTCTGGAAATCGCGTTTTGACGGTGCAAATCGACCAAGTTGAGCATCCTGAACAACTTTCCTGTATGGAGTCATGCAAAATTCGCTAAACCTTGGGAATAACAACTTTTTGGTGCAAAAGTGACGTCATAATTTGACCAAAAATCGTCGATTACCGCCAAAGTAAAACATAAACGGGCTTCAAATTTGCACCGGCTCACTCGGGTGGGGTATCCGCAAAAAGTATTCACGCTAATTTGGCTTTTCGGGTTGGCTCGAAAACAAAAAAAGTTTATTCCCCGGGCAGGGAAAAGGGAAGAGCGGCCATCTTGTTTTTCTAATAGTCAACTCTGGAAATCGCGTTTTGACGGTGCAAATCAACCAAGTTGAGCATCCTGAACAACTTTCCTGTATGGAGTCATGCAAAATTCGCAAAACCTTGGGAATTACAACTTTTTGGTGCAAAAGTGACGTCATAATTTGACCAAAAATCGTCGATTTCCGCCAAAGTAAAACATTAAAGGGGTTCAAATTTGCACGGCACACTCGGGTGGGGTATCCGCAAGAAGTAATCACGCTAATTTGGCTTTTCGGGTTGGCTCGAAAACTAAAAAGTTTATTCCCCGGGCAGGGAAAAGGGAAGAGCGGCCATCTTGTTTTTCTAATAGTCAACTCTGGAAATCGCGTTTTGACGGTGCAAATCGACCAAGTTGATCATCCTGAACAACTTTCCTGTATGGAGTCATGCAAAATTCGCAAAACCTTGGGAATTACAACTTTTTAGTGCAAAAGGGACGTCATAATTTGACCAAAAATCGTCGATTACCGCCAAAGTTAAACATAGACGGGCTTCAAATTTGCACCGGCACACTCGGGTGGGGTATCCGCAAGAAGTAATCACGCTAATTTGGCTTTTCGGGTTGGCTCGAAAACTAAAAAGTTTATTCCCCGGGCAGGGAAAAGGGAAGAGCGGCCATCTTGTTTTTCTAATAGTCAACTCTGGAAATCGCGTTTTGACGGTGCAAATCGACCAAGTTGAGCATCCTGAACAACTTTCCTGTATGGAGTCATGCAAAATTCGCTAAACCTTGGGAATTACAACTTTTTAGTGCAAAAGGGTCGTCATAATTTGACCAAAAATCGTCGATTACCGCCAAAGTTAAACATAGACGGGCTTCAAATTTGCACCGGCACACTCGGGTGGGGTATCCGCAAGAAGTAATCACGCTAATTCGGCTTTTCGGGGTGGCTCGAAAATTAAAAAGTTTATTCCCAGGGCAGGGAAAAGGGTAGAGCGGCCATCTTGTTTTTATAATAGTCAACTCTGGAAATCGCGTTTTGACGGTGCAAATCGACCAAGTTGAGCATCCTGAACAACTTTCCAGTGTGGAGTCATGCAAAATTCGCAAAACCTTGGGAATTACAACTTTTTGGTGCAAAAGTGACGTCATAATTTGACCAAAAATCGTCGATTACCGCCAAAGTAAAACATTAAAGGGGTTCAAATTTGCACCGGCACACTCGGGTGGGGTATCCGCAAGAAGTAATCACGCTAATTCGGCTTTTCGGGGTGGCTCGAAAACTAAAAAGTTTATTCCCCGGGCAGGGAAAAGGGAAGAGCGGCCATCTTGTTTTTCTAATAGTCAAACAAAGTAAAACATTAAAGGGGTTCAAATTTGCACCGGCACACTCGGGTGGGGTATCCGCAAGAAGTAATCACGCTAATTTGGCTTTTCGGGTTGGCTCGAAAATTAAAAAGTTTATTCCCCGGGCAGGGAAAAGGGAAGAGCGGCCATCTTGTTTTTCTAACAGTCAACTCTGGAAATCGCGTTTTGACGGTGCAAATCGACCAAGTTGAGCATCCTGAACAACTTTCCTGTGTGGAGTCATGCAAAATTCGCAAAACCTTGGAAATTACAACTTTTTGGTGCAAAAGTGACGTCATAATTTGACCAAAAATCGTCGATTACCGCCAAAGTAAAACATTAAAGGGGTTCAAATTTGCACCGGCACACTCGGGTGGGGTATCCGCAAGAAGTAACACGCTAATTCGGCTTTTCGGGGTGGCTCGAAAACTAAAAAGTTTATTCACCGGGCAGGGAAAAGGGAAGAGCGGCCATCTTGTTTTTCTAACAGTCAACTCTGGAAATCGCGTTTTGACGGTGCAAATCGCCCAAGTTGATCATCCTGAACAACTTTCCTGTATGGAGTCATGCAAAATTCGCAAAACCTTGGGAATTACAACTTTTTGGTGCAAAAGTGACGTCATAATTTGACCAAAAATCGTCGATTACCGCCAAAGTAAAACATTAAAGGGGTTCAAATTTGCACCGGCACACTCGGGTTGGGTATCCGCAAGAAGTATTCACGCTAATTCGGCTTTTCTGGGTGGCTCGAAAATTAAAAAGTTTATTCCCAGGGCAGGGAAAAGGGAAGAGCGGCCATCTTGTTTTTATAATAGTCAACTCTGGAAATCGCGTTTTGACGGTGCAAATCGACCAAGTTGAGCATCCTGAACAACTTTCCTGTGTGGAGTCATGCAAAATTCGCAAAACCTTGGGAATTACAACTTTTTGGTGCAAAAGTGACGTCATAATTTGACCAAAAATCGTCGATTACCGCCAAAGTAAAACATAAACGGGCTTCAAATTTGCACCGGCTCACTCGGGTGGGGTATCCGCAAGAAGTAATCACGCTAATTTGGCTTTTCGGGTTGGCTCGAAAACTAAAAAGTTTATTCCCCGGGCAGGGAAAAGGGAAGAGCGGCCATCTTGTTTTTCTAATAGTCAACTCTGGAAATCGCGTTTTGACGGTGCAAATCGACCAAGTTGAGCATCCTGAACAACTTTCCTGTATGGAGTCATGCAAAATTCGCTAAACCTTGGGAATTACAACTTTTTGGTGCAAAAGTGACGTCATAATTTGACCAAAAATCGTCGATTACCGCCAAAGTAAAACATAAACGGGCTTCAAATTTGCACCGGCTCACTCGGGTGGGGTATCCGCAAGAAGTATTCACGCTAATTTGGCTTTTCGGGTTGGCTCGAAAACTAAAAAGTTTATTCCCCGGGCAGGGAAAAGGGAAGAGCGGCCATCTTGTTTTTCTAATAGTCAACTCTGGAAATCGCGTTTTGACGGTGCAAATCAACCAAGTTGAGCATCCTGAACAACTTTCCTGTATGGAGTCATGCAAAATTCGCAAAACCTTGGGAATTACAACTTTTTGGTGCAAAAGTGACGTCATAATTTGACCAAAAATCGTCGATTTCCGCCAAAGTAAAACATTAAAGGGGTTCAAATTTGCACCGGCACACTCGGGTTGGGTATCCGCAAGAAGTAATCACGCTAATTCGGCTGCTCTGGGTGGCTCGAAAATTAATAAGTTTATTCCCCGGGCAGGGAAAAGGGAAGAGCGGCCATCTTGTTTTTCTAATAGTCAACTCTGGAAATCGCGTTTTGACGGTGCAAATCGACCAAGTTGAGCATCCTGAACAACTTTCCTGTATGGAGTCATGCAAAATTCGCAAAACCTTGGGAATTACAACTTTTTAGTGCAAAAGGGACGTCATAATTTGACCAAAAATCGTCGATTACCGCCAAAGTTAAACATAGACGGGCTTCAAATTTGCACCGGCACACTCGGGTGGGGTATCCGCAAGAAGTAATCACGCTAATTCGGCTTTTCGGGGTGGCTCGAAAATTAAAAAGTTTATTCCCCGGGCAGGGAAAATGGAAGAGCGGACATGTTGTTTTTCTAATAGTCAACTCTGGAAATCGCGTTTTGACGGTGCAGATCGACCAAGTTGAGCATCCTGAACAACTTTCCTGTATGGAGTCATGCAAAATTCGCAAAACCTTGGAAATTACAACTTTTTGGTGCAAAAGTGACGTCATAATTTAACCAAAAATCGTCGATTACCGCCAAAGTAAAACATTAAAGGGGTTCAAATTTGCACCGGCACACTCGGGTTGGGTATCCGCAAGAAGTAATCACGCTAATTCGGCTTTTCTGGGTGGCTCGAAAATTAATAAGTTTATTCCCCGGGCAGGGAAAAGGGAAGAGCGGCCATCTTGTTTTTCTAACAGTCAACTCTGGAAATCGCGTTTTGACGTTGCAAATCGACCAAGTTGAGCATCCTGAACAACTTTCCTGTGTGGAGTCATGCAAAATTCGCAAAACCTTGGAAATTACAACTTTTTGGTGCAAAAGTGACGTCATAATTTGACCAAAAATCGTCGATTACCGCCAAAGTAAAACATTAAAGGGGTTCAAATTTGCACCGGCACACTCGGGTGGGGTATCCGCAAGAAGTAATCACGCTAATTCGGCTTTTCGGGGTGGCTCGAAAACTAAAAAGTTTATTCCCCGGGCAGGGAAAAGGGAAGAGCGGCCATGTTGTTTTTCTAACAGTCAACTCTGGAAATCGCGTTTTGACGGTGCAAATCGCCCAAGTTGATCATCCTGAACAACTTTCCTGTATGGAGTCATGCAAAATTCGCAAAACCTTGGGAATTACAACTTTTTGGTGCAAAAGTGACGTCATAATTTGACCAAAAATCGTCGATTACCGCCAAAGTAAAACATTAAAGGGGTTCAAATTTGCACCGGCACACTCGGGTTGGGTATCCGCAAGAAGTATTCACGCTAATTCGGCTTTTCTGGGTGGCTCGAAAATTAAAAAGTTTATTCCCAGGGCAGGGAAAAGGGAAGAGCGGCCATCTTGTTTTTATAATAGTCAACTCTGGAAATCGCGTTTTGACGGTGCAAATCGACCAAGTTGAGCATCCTGAACAACTTTCCTGTGTGGAGTCATGCAAAATTCGCAAAACCTTGGGAATTACAACTTTTTGGTGCAAAAGTGACGTCATAATTTGACCAAAAATCGTCGATTACCGCCAAAGTAAAACATAAACGGGCTTCAAATTTGCACCGGCTCACTCGGGTGGGGTATCCGCAAGAAGTAATCACGCTAATTTGGCTTTTCGGGTTGGCTCGAAAACTAAAAAGTTTATTTCCCGGGCAGGGAAAAGGGAAGAGCGGCCATCTTGTTTTTCTAATAGTCAACTCTGGAAATCGCGTTTTGACGGTGCAAATCGACCAAGTTGAGCATCCTGAACAACTTTCCTGTATGGAGTCATGCAAAATTCGCTAAACCTTGGGAATTACAACTTTTTGGTGCAAAAGTGACGTCATAATTTGACCAAAAATCGTCGATTACCGCCAAAGTAAAACATAAACGGGCTTCAAATTTGCACCGGCTCACTCGGGTGGGGTATCCGCAAGAAGTATTCACGCTAATTTGGCTTTTCGGGTTGGCTCGAAAACTAAAAAGTTTATTCCCCGGGCAGGGAAAAGGGAAGAGCGGCCATCTTGTTTTTCTAATAGTCAACTCTGGAAATCGCGTTTTGACGGTGCAAATCAACCAAGTTGAGCATCCTGAACAACTTTCCTGTATGGAGTCATGCAAAATTCGCAAAACCTTGGGAATTACAACTTTTTGGTGCAAAAGTGACGTCATAATTTGACCAAAAATCGTCGATTTCCGCCAAAGTAAAACATTAAAGGGGTTCAAATTTGCACGGCACACTCGGGTGGGGTATCCGCAAGAAGTAATCACGCTAATTTGGCTTTTCGGGTTGGCTCGAAAACTAAAAAGTTTATTCCCCGGGCAGGGAAAAGGGAAGAGCGGCCATCTTGTTTTTCTAATAGTCAACTCTGGAAATCGCGTTTTGACGGTGCAAATCGACCAAGTTGATCATCCTGAACAACTTTCCTGTATGGAGTCATGCAAAATTCGCAAAACCTTGGGAATTACAACTTTTTAGTGCAAAAGGGACGTCATAATTTGACCAAAAATCGTCGATTACCGCCAAAGTTAAACATAGACGGGCTTCAAATTTGCACCGGCACACTCGGGTGGGGTATCCGCAAGAAGTAATCACGCTAATTCGGCTTTTCGGGGTGGCTCGAAAATTAAAAAGTTTATTCCCCGGGCAGGGAAAATGGAAGAGCAGACATCTTGTTTTTCTAATAGTCAACTCTGGAAATCGCGTTTTGACGGTGCAGATCGACCAAGTTGAGCATCCTGAACAACTTTCCTGTGTGGAGTCATGCAAAATTCGCAAAACCTTGGGAATTACAACTTTTTGGTGCAAAAGTGACGTCATAATTTGACCAAAAATCGTCGATTACCGCCAAAGTAAAACATTAAAGGGGTTCAAATTTGCACCGGCACACTCGGGTGGGGTATCCGCAAGAAGTAATCACGCTAATTCGGCTTTTCGGGGTGGCTCGAAAACTAAAAAGTTTATTCCACGGGCATGGACAAGGTAAGAGCGGCCATCTTGTTTTTCTAATAGTTAACTCTGGAAATCGCGTTTTGACGGTGCAAATCGCCCAAGTTGAGCATCCTGAACAACTTTCCTGTGTGGAGTCATGCAAAATTCGCAAAACCTTGGAAATTACAACTTTTTGGTGCAAAAGTGACGTCATAATTTAACCAAAAATCGTCGATTACCGCCAAAGTAAAACATTAAAGGGGTTCAAATTTGCACCGGCACACTCGGGTTGGGTATCCGCAAGAAGTAATCACGCTAATTCGGCTTTTCTGGGTGGCTCGAAAATTAAAAAGTTTATTCCCCGGGCAGGGAAAAGGGAAGAGCGGCCATCTTGTTTTTCTAACAGTCAACTCTGGAAATCGCGTTTTGACGGTGCAAATCGACCAAGTTGAGCATCCTGAACAACTTTCCTGTGTGGAGTCATGCAAAATTCGCAAAACCTTGGAAATTACAACTTTTTGGTGCAAAAGTGACGTCATAATTTGACCAAAAATCGTCGATTACCGCCAAAGTAAAACATTAAAGGGGTTCAAATTTGCACCGGCACACTCGGGTGGGGTATCCGCAAGAAGTAATCACGCTAATTCGGCTTTTCGGGGTGGCTCGAAAACTAAAAAGTTTATTCCCCGGGCAGGGAAAAGGGAAGAGCGGCCATCTTGTTTTTCTAACAGTCAACTCTGGAAATCGCGTTTTGACGGTGCAAATCGCCCAAGTTGATCATCCTGAACAACTTTCCTGTATGGAGTCATGCAAAATTCGCAAAACCTTGGGAATTACAACTTTTTGGTGCAAAAGTGACGTCATAATTTGACCAAAAATCGTCGATTATCGCCAAAGTAAAACATTAAAGGGGTTCAAATTTGCACCGGCACACTCGGGTGGGGTATCCGCAAGAAGTAATCACGCTAATTTGGCTTTTCGGGTTGGCTCGAAAACTAAAAAGTTTATTCCCCGGGCAGGGAAAAGGGAAGAGCGGCCATCTTGTTTTTCTAATAGTCAACTCTGGAAATCGCGTTTTGACGGTGCAAATCGACCAAGTTGAGCATCCTGAACAACTTTCCTGTATGGAGTCATGCAAAATTCGCTAAACCTTGGGAATTACAACTTTTTGGTGCAAAAGTGACGTCATAATTTGACCAAAAATCGTCGATTACGCCAAAGTAAAACATAAACGGGCTTCAAATTTGCACCGGCACACTCGGGTGGGGTATCCGCAAGAAGTAATCACGCTAATTTGGCTTTTCGGGTTGGCTCGAAAACTAAAAAGTTTATTCCCCGGGCAGGGAAAAGGGAAGAGCGGCCATCTTGTTTTTCTAATAGTCAACTCTGGAAATCGCGTTTTGACGGTGCAAATCAACCAAGTTGAGCATCCTGAACAACTTTCCTGTATGGAGTCATGCAAAATTCGCAAAACCTTGGGAATTACAACTTTTTGGTGCAAAAGTGACGTCATAATTTGACCAAAAATCGTCGATTTCCGCCAAAGTAAAACATTAAAGGGGTTCAAATTTGCACGGCACACTCGGGTGGGGTATTCGCAAGAAGTAATCACGCTAATTTGGCTTTTCGGGTTGGCTCGAAAACTAAAAAGTTTATTCCCCGGGCAGGGAAAAGGGAAGAGCGGCCATCTTGTTTTTCTAATAGTCAACTCTGGAAATCGCGTTTTGACGGTGCAAATCGACCAAGTTGATCATCCTGAACAACTTTCCTGTATGGAGTCATGCAAAATTCGCAAAACCTTGGGAATTACAACTTTTTAGTGCAAAAGGGACGTCATAATTTGACCAAAAATCGTCGATTACCGCCAAAGTTAAACATAGACGGGCTTCAAATTTGCACCGGCACACTCGGGTGGGGTATCCGCAAGAAGTAATCACGCTAATTCGGCTTTTCGGGGTGGCTCGAAAATTAAAAAGTTTATTCCCCGGGCAGGGAAAATGGAAGAGCAGACATCTTGTTTTTCTAATAGTCAACTCTGGAAATCGCGTTTTGACGGTGCAGATCGACCAAGTTGAGCATCCTGAACAACTTTCCTGTGTGGAGTCATGCAAAATTCGCAAAACCTTGGGAATTACAACTTTTTGGTGCAAAAGTGACGTCATAATTTGACCAAAAATCGTCGATTACCGCCAAAGTAAAACATTAAAGGGGTTCAAATTTGCACCGGCACACTCGGGTGGGGTATCCGCAAGAAGTAATCACGCTAATTCGGCTTTTCGGGGTGGCTCGAAAACTAAAAAGTTTATTCCACGGGCATGGAAAAGGTAAGAGCGGCCATCTTGTTTTTCTAATAGTTAACTCTGGAAATCGCGTTTTGACGGTGCAAATCGCCCAAGTTGAGCATCCTGAACAACTTTCCTGTGTGGAGTCATGCAAAATTCGCAAAACCTTGGAAATTACAACTTTTTGGTGCAAAAGTGACGTCATAATTTAACCAAAAATCGTCGATTACCGCCAAAGTAAAACATTAAAGGGGTTCAAATTTGCACCGGCACACTCGGGTTGGGTATCCGCAAGAAGTAATCACGCTAATTCGGCTGTCTGGGTGGCTCGAAAATTAAAAAGTTTATTCCCCGGGCAGGGAAAAGGGAAGAGCGGCCATCTTGTTTTTCTAACAGTCAACTCTGGAAATCGCGTTTTGACGGTGCAAATCGACCAAGTTGAGCATCCTGAACAACTTTCCTGTGTGGAGTCATGCAAAATTCGCAAAACCTTGGAAATTACAACTTTTTGGTGCAAAAGTGACGTCATAATTTGACCAAAAATCGTCGATTACCGCCAAAGTAAAACATTAAAGGGGTTCAAATTTGCACCGGCACACTCGGGTGGGGTATCCGCAAGAAGTAATCACGCTAATTCGGCTTTTCGGGGTGGCTCGAAAACTAAAAAGTTTATTCCCCGGGCAGGGAAAAGGGAAGAGCGGCCATCTTGTTTTTCTAACAGTCAACTCTGGAAATCGCGTTTTGACGGTGCAAATCGCCCAAGTTGATCATCCTGAACAACTTTCCTGTATGGAGTCATGCAAAATTCGCAAAACCTTGGGAATTACAACTTTTTGGTGCAAAAGTGACGTCATAATTTGACCAAAAATCGTCGATTATCGCCAAAGTAAAACATTAAAGGGGTTCAAATTTGCACCGGCACACTCGGGTGGGGTATCCGCAAGAAGTAATCACGCTAATTTGGCTTTTCGGGTTGGCTCGAAAACTAAAAAGTTTATTCCCCGGGCAGGGAAAAGGGAAGAGCGGCCATCTTGTTTTTCTAATAGTCAACTCTGGAAATCGCGTTTTGACGGTGCAAATCGACCAAGTTGAGCATCCTGAACAACTTTCCTGTATGGAGTCATGCAAATTTCGCTAAACCTTGGGAATTACAACTTTTTGGTGCAAAAGTGACGTCATAATTTGACCAAAAATCGTCGATTACCGCCAAAGTAAAACATTAACGGGCTTCAAATTTGCACCGGCACACTCGGGTGGGGTATCCGCAAGAAGTAATCACGCTAATTTGGCTTTTCGGGTTGGCTCGAAAACTAAAAAGTTTATTCCCCGGGCAGGGAAAAGGGAAGAGCGGCCATCTTGTTTTTCTAATAGTCAACTCTGGAAATCGCGTTTTGACGGTGCAAATCAACCAAGTTGAGCATCCTGAACAACTTTCCTGTATGGAGTCATGCAAAATTCGCAAAACCTTGGGAATTACAACTTTTTGGTGCAAAAGTGACGTCATAATTTGACCAAAAATCGTCGATTTCCGCCAAAGTAAAACATTAAAGGGGTTCAAATTTGCACGGCACACTCGGGTGGGGTATTCGCAAGAAGTAATCACGCTAATTTGGCTTTTCGGGTTGGCTCGAAAACTAAAAAGTTTATTCCCCGGGCAGGGAAAAGGGAAGAGCGGCCATCTTGTTTGTCTAATAGTCAACTCTGGAAATCGCGTTTTGACGGTGCAAATCGACCAAGTTGATCATCCTGAACAACTTTCCTGTATGGAGTCATGCAAAATTCGCAAAACCTTGGGAATTACAACTTTTTAGTGCAAAAGGGACGTCATAATTTGACCAAAAATCGTCGATTACCGCCAAAGTTAAACATAGACGGGCTTCAAATTTGCACCGGCACACTCGGGTGGGGTATCCGCAAGAAGTAATCACGCTAATTCGGCTTTTCGGGGTGGCTCGAAAATTAAAAAGTTTATTCCCCGGGCAGGGAAAATGGAAGAGCGGACATCTTGTTTTTCTAATAGTCAACTCTGGAAATCGCGTTTTGACGGTGCAGATCGACCAAGTTGAGCATCCTAAACAACTTTCCTGTGTGGAGTCATGCAAAATTCGCAAAACCTTGGGAATTACAACTTTTTGGTGCAAAAGTGACGTCATAATTTGACCAAAAATCGTCGATTACCGCCAAAGTAAAACATTAAAGGGGTTCAAATTTGCACCGGCACACTCGGGTTGGGTATCCGCAAGAAGTATTCACGCTAATTCGGCTTTTCGGGGTGGCTCGAAAATTAAACAGTTTATTCCCCGGGCAGGGAAAATGGAAGAGCGGACATCTTGTTTTTCTAATAGTCAACTCTGGAAATCGCGTTTTGACGGTGCAGATCGACCAAGTTGAGCATCCTGAACAACTTTCCTGTGTGGAGTCATGCAAAATTCGCAAAACCTTGGGAATTACAACTTTTTGGTGCAAAAGTGACGTCATAATTTGACCAAAAATCGTCGATTACCGCCAAAGTAAAACATTAAAGGGGTTCAAATTTGCACCGGCTCACTCGGGTGGGGTATCCGCAAGAAGTAATCACGCTAATTCGGCTTTTCGGGGTGGCTCGAAAACTAAAAAGTTTATTCCCCGGGCATGGAAAAGGGAAGAGCGGCCATCTTGTTTTTCTAATAGTTAACTCTGGAAATCGCGTTTTGACGGTGCAAATCGCCCAAGTTGAGCATCCTGAACAACTTTCCTGTGTGGAGTCATGCAAAATTCGCAAAACCTTGGAAATTACAACTTTTTGGTGCAAAAGTGACGTCATAATTTAACCAAAAATCGTCGATTACCGCCAAAGTAAAACATTAAAGGGGTTCAAATTTGCACCGGCACACTCGGGTTGGGTATCCGCAAGAAGTATTCACGCTAATTCGGCTTTTCTGGGTGGCTCGAAAATTAAAAAGTTTATTCCCCGGGCAGGGAAAAGGGAAGAGCGGCCATCTTGTTTTTCTAACAGTCAACTCTGGAAATCGCGTTTTGACGGTGCAAATCGACCAAGTTGAGCATCCTGAACAACTTTCCTGTGTGGAGTCATGCAAAATTCTCAAAACCTTGGAAATTACAACTTTTTGGTGCAAAAGTGACGTCATAATTTGACCAAAAATCGTCGATTACCGCCAAAGTAAAACATTAAAGGGGTTCAAATTTGCACCGGCACACTCGGGTTGGGTATCCGCAAGAAGTAATCACGCTAATTCGGCTTTTCGGGGTGGCTCGAAAACTAAAAAGTTTATTCCCCGGGCAGGGAAAAGGGAAGAGCGGCCATCTTGTTTTTCTAACAGTCAACTCTGGAAATCGCGTTTTGACGGTGCAAATCGCCCAAGTTGATCATCCTGAACAACTTTCCTGTATGGAGTCATGCAAAATTCGCAAAACCTTGGGAATTACAACTTTTTGGTGCAAAAGTGACGTCATAATTTGACCAAAAATCGTCGATTATCGCCAAAGTAAAACATTGAAGGGGTTCAAATTTGCACCGGCACAGTCGGGTGGGGTATCCGCAAGAAGTAATCACGCTAATTTGGCTTTTCGGGTTGGCTCGAAAACTAAAAAGTTTATTCCCCGGGCAGGGAAAAGGGAAGAGCGGCCATCTTGTTTTTCTAATAGTCAACTCTGGAAATCGCGTTTTGACGGTGCAAATCGACCAAGTTGAGCATCCTGAACAACTTTCCTGTATGGAGTCATGCAAAATTCGCTAAACCTTGGGAATTACAACGTTTTGGTGCAAAAGTGACGTCATAATTTGACCAAAAATCGTCAATTACCGCCAAAGTAAAACATAAACGGGCTTCAAATTTGCACCGGCTCACTCGGGTGGGGTATCCGCAAGAAGTAATCACGCTAATTTGGCTTTTCGGGTTGGCTCGAAAACTAAAAAGTTTATTCCCCGGGCAGGGAAAAGGGAAGAGCGGCCATCTTGTTTTTCTAATAGTCAACTCTGGAAATCGCGTTTTGACGGTGCAAATCAACCAAGTTGAGCATCCTGAACAACTTTCCTGTATGGAGTCATGCAAAATTCGCAAAACCTTGGGAATTACAACTTTTTGGTGCAAAAGTGACGTCATAATTTGACCAAAAATCGTCGATTTCCGCCAAAGTAAAACATTAAAGGGGTTCAAATTTGCACGGCACACTCGGGTGGGGTATCCGCAAGAAGTAATCACGCTAATTTGGCTTTTCGGGTTGGCTCGAAAACTAAAAAGTTTATTCCCCGGGCAGGGAAAAGGGAAGAGCGGCCATCTTGTTTTTCTAATAGTCAACTCTGGAAATCGCGTTTTGACGGTGCAAATCGACCAAGTTGATCATCCTGAACAACTTTCCTGTATGGAGTCATGCAAAATTCGCAAAACCTTGGGAATTACAACTTTTTAGTGCAAAAGGGACGTCATAATTTGACCAAAAATCGTCGATTACCGCCAAAGTTAAACATAGACGGGCTTCAAATTTGCACCGGCACACTCGGGTGGGGTATCCGCAAGAAGTAATCACGCTAATTCGGCTTTTCGGGGTGGCTCGAAAATTAAAAAGTTTATTCCCCGGGCAGGGAAAATGGAAGAGCGGACATCTTGTTTTTCTAATAGTCAACTCTGGAAATCGCGTTTTGACGGTGCAGATCGACCAAGTTGAGCATCCTGAACAACTTTCCTGTGTGGAGTCATGCAAAATTCGCAAAACCTTCGGAATTACAACTTTTTGGTGCAAAAGTGACGTCATAATTTGACCAAAAATCGTCGATTACCGCCAAAGTAAAACATTAAAGGGGTTCAAATTTGCACCGGCACACTCGGGTGGGGTATCCGCAAGAAGTAATCACGCTAATTCGGCTTTTCGGGGTGGCTCGAAAACTAAAAAGTTTATTCCCCGGGCATGGAAAAGGGAAGAGCGACCATCTTGTTTTTCTAATAGTTAACTCTGGAAATCGCGTTTTGACGGTGCAAATCGCCCAAGTTGAGCATCCTGAACAACTTTCCTGTGTGGAGTCATGCAAAATTCGCAAAACCTTGGAAATTACAACTTTTTGGTGCAAAAGTGACGTCATAATTTAACCAAAAATCGTCGATTACCGCCAAAGTAAAACATTAAAGGGGTTCAAATTTGCACCGGCACACTCGGGTTGGGTATCCGCAAGAAGTAATCACGCTAATTCGGCTTTTCTGGGTGGCTCGAAAATTAAAAAGTTTATTCCCCGGGCAGGGAAAAGGGAAGAGCGGCCATCTTGTTTTTCTAACAGTCAACTCTGGAAATCGCGTTTTGACGGTGCAAATCGACCAAGTTGAGCATCCTGAACAACTTTCCTGTGTGGAGTCATGCAAAATTCGCAAAACCTTGGAAATTACAACTTTTTGGTGCAAAAGTGACGTCATAATTTGACCAAAAATCGTCGATTACCGCCAAAGTAAAACATTAAAGGGGTTCAAATTTGCACCGGCACACTCGGGTGGGGTATCCGCAAGAAGTAATCACGCTAATTCGGCTTTTCGGGGTGGCTCGAAAACTAAAAAGTTTATTCCCCGGGCAGGGAAAAGGGAAGAGCGGCCATCTTGTTTTTCTAACAGTCAACTCTGGAAATCGCGTTTTGACGGTGCAAATCGCCCAAGTTGATCATCCTGAACAACTTTCCTGTATGGAGTCATGCAAAATTCGCAAAACCTTGGGAATTACAACTTTTTGGTGCAAAAGTGACGTAATAATTTGACCAAAAATCGTCGATTATCGCCAAAGTAAAACATTAAAGGGGTTCAAATTTGCACCGGCACACTCGGGTGGGGTATCCGCAAGAAGTAATCACGCTAATTTGGCTTTTCGGGTTGGCTCGAAAACTAAAAAGTTTATTCCCCGGGCAGGGAAAAGGGAAGAGCGGCCATCTTGTTTTTCTAATAGTCAACTCTGGAAATCGCGTTTTGACGGTGCAAATCGACCAAGTTGAGCATCCTGAACAACTTTCCTGTATGGAGTCATGCAAAATTCGCTAAACCTTGGGAATTACAACTTTTTGGTGCAAAAGTGACGTCATAATTTGACCAAAAATCGTCGATTACCGCCAAAGTAAAACATAAACGGGCTTCAAATTTGCACCGGCTCACTCGGGTGGGGTATCCGCAAGAAGTAATCACGCTAATTTGGCTTTTCGGGTTGGCTCGAAAACTAAAAAGTTTATTCCCCGGGCAGGGAAAAGGGAAGAGCGGCCATCTTGTTTTTCTAATAGTCAACTCTGGAAATCGCGTTTTGACGGTGCAAATCAACCAAGTTGAGCATCCTGAACAACTTTCCTGTATGGAGTCATGCAAAATTCGCAAAACCTTGGGAATTACAACTTTTTGGTGCAAAAGTGACGTCATAATTTGACCAAAAATCGTCGATTTCCGCCAAAGTAAAACATTAAAGGGGTTCAAATTTGCACGGCACACTCGGGTGGGGTATCCGCAAGAAGTAATCACGCTAATTTGGCTTTTCGGGTTGGCTCGAAAACTAAAAAGTTTATTCCCCGGGCAGGGAAAAGGGAAGAGCGGCCATCTTATTTTTCTAATAGTCAACTCTGGAAATCGCGTTTTGACGGTGCAAATCGACCAAGTTGATCATCCTGAACAACTTTCCTGTGTGGAGTCATGCAAAATTCGCAAAACCTTGGGAATTACAACTTTTTAGTGCAAAAGGGACGTCATAATTTGACCAAAAATCGTCGATTACCGCCAAAGTTAAACATAGACGGGCTTCAAATTTGCACCGGCACACTCGGGTGGGGTATCCGCAAGAAGTAATCACGCTAATTCGGCTTTTCGGGGTGGCTCGAAAATTAAAAAGTTTATTCCCCGGGCAGGGAAAATGGAAGAGCGGACATCTTGTTTTTCTAATAGTCAACTCTGGTAATCGCGTTTTGACGGTGCAGATCGACCAAATTGAGCATCCTGAACAACTTTCCTGTGTGGAGTCAGTCATGCAAAATTCTCAAAACCTTGGGAATTACAACTTTTTGGTGCAAAAGTGACGTCATAATTTGACCAAAAATCGTCGATTACCGCCAAAGTAAAACATTAAAGGGGTTCAAATTTGCACCGGCACACTCGGGTGGGGTATCCGCAAGAAGTAATCACGCTAATTCGGCTTTTCGGGGTGGCTCGAAAACTAAAAAGTTTATTCCCCGGGCATGGAAAAGGGAAGAGCGGCCATCTTGTTTTTCTAATAGTTAACTCTGGAAATCGCGTTTTGACGGTGCAAATCGCCCAAGTTGAGCATCCTGAACAACTTTCCTGTGTGGAGTCATGCAAAATTCGCAAAACCTTGGAAATTAAAACTTTTTGGTGCAAAAGTGACGTCATAATTTAACCAAAAATCGTCGATTACCGCCAAAGTAAAACATTAAAGGGGTTCAAATTTGCACCGGCACACTCGGGTTGGGTATCCGCAAGAAGTAATCACGCTAATTCGGCTTTTCGGGGTGGCTCGAAAATTAAAAAGTTTATTCCCCGGGCAGGGAAAATGGAAGAGCGGACATCTTGTTTTTCTAATAGTCAACTCTGGAAATCGCGTTTTGACGGTGCAAATCGACCAAGTTGAGCATCCTGAACAACTTTCCTGTGTGGAGTCATGCAAAATTCGCAAAACCTTGGGAATTACAACTTTTTGGTGCAAAAGTGACGTCATAATTTGACCAAAAATCGTCGATTACCGCCAAAGTAAAACATTAAAGGGGTTCAAATTTGCACCGGCACACTCGGGTGGGGTATCCGCAAGAAGTAATCACGCTAATTCGGCTTTTCGGGGTGGCTCGAAAACTAAAAAGTTTATTCCCCGGGCATGGAAAAGGGAAGAGCGGCCATCTTGTTTTTCTAATAGTTAACTCTGGAAATCGCGTTTTGACGGTGCAAATCGCCCAAGTTGAGCATCCTGAACAACTTTCCTGTGTGGAGTCATGCAAAATTCGCAAAACCTTGGAAATTACAACTTTTTGGTGCAAAAGTGACGTCATAATTTAACCAAAAATCGTCGATTACCGCCAAAGTAAAACATTAAAGGGGTTCAAATTTGCACCGGCACACTCGGGTTGGGTATCCGCAAGAAGTACTCACGCTAATTCGGCTTTTCTGGGTGGCTCGAAAATTAAAAAGTTTATTCCCCGGGCAGGGAAAAGGGAAGAGCGGCCATCTTGTTTTTCTAACAGTCAACTCTTGAAATCGCGTTTTGACGGTGCAAATCGACCAAGTTGAGCATCCTGAACAACTTTCCTGTGTGGAGTCATGCAAAATTCGCAAAACCTTGGAAATTACAACTTTTTGGTGCAAAAGTGACGTCATAATTTGACCAAAAATCGTCGATTACCGCCAAAGTAAAACATTAAAGGGGTTCAAATTTGCACCGGCACACTCGGGTGGGGTATCCGCAAGAAGTAATCACGCTAATTCGGCTTTTCGGGGTGGCTCGAAAACTAAAAAGTTTATTCCCCGGGCAGGGAAAAGGGAAGAGCGGCCATCTTGTTTTTCTAACAGTCAACTCTGGAAATTGCGTTTTGACGGTGCAAATCGCCCAAGTTGATCATCCTGAACAACTTTCCTGTATGGAGTCATGCAAAATTCGCAAAACCTTGGGAATTACAACTTTTTGGTGCAAAAGTGACGTCATAATTTGACCAAAAATCGTCGATTATCGCCAAAGTAAAACATTAAAGGGGTTCAAATTTGCACCGGCACACTCGGGTGGGGTATCCGCAAGAAGTAATCACGCTAATTTGGCTTTTCGGGTTGGCTCGAAAACTAAAAAGTTTATTCCCCGGGCAGGGAAAAGGGAAGAGCGGCCATCTTGTTTTTCTAATAGTCAACTCTGGAAATCGCGTTTTGACGGTGCAAATCGACCAAGTTGAGCATCCTGAACAACTTTCCTGTGTGGAGTCATGCAAAATTCGCAAAACGTTGGGAATTACAACTTTTGGTGCAAAAGTGACGTCATAATTTGACCAAAAATCGTCGATTTCCGCCAAAGTAAAACATTAAAGGGGTTCAAATTTGCACGGCACACTCGGGTGGGGTATCCGCAAGAAGTAATCACGCTAATTTGGCTTTTCGGGTTGGCTCGAAAACTAAAAAGTTTATTCCCCGGGCAGGGAAAAGGGAAGAGCGGCCATCTTGTTTTTCTAATAGTCAACTCTGGAAATCGCGTTTTGACGGTGCAAATCGACCAAGTTGATCATCCTGAACAACTTTCCTGTATGGAGTCATGCAAAATTCGCAAAACCTTGGGAATTACAACTTTTTAGTGCAAAAGGGACGTCATAATTTGACCAAAAATCGTCGATTACCGCCAAAGTTAAACATAGACGGGCTTCAAATTTGCACCGGCACACTCGGGTGGGGTATCCGCAAGAAGTAATCACGCTAATTCGGCTTTTCGGGGTGGCTCGAAAATTAAAAAGTTTATTCCCCGGGCAGGGAAAATGGAAGAGCGGACATCTTGTTTTTCTAATAGTCAACTCTGGAAATCGCGTTTTGACGGTGCAGATCGACCAAGTTGAGCATCCTGAACAACTTTCCTGTGTGGAGTCATGCAAAATTCGCAAAACCTTGGGAATTACAACTTTTTGGTGCAAAAGTGACGTCATAATTTGACCAAAAATCGTCGATTACCGCCAAAGTAAAACATTAAAGGGGTTCAAATTTGCACCGGCTCACTCGGGTGGGGTATCCGCAAGAAGTAATCACGCTAATTCGGCTTTTCGGGGTGGCTCGAAAACTAAAAAGTTTATTCCCCGGGCATGGAAAAGAGAAGAGCGGCCATCTTGTTTTTCTAATAGTTAACTCTGGAAATCGCGTTTTGACGGTGCAAATCGCCCAAGTTGAGCATCCTGAACAACTTTCCTGTGTGGAGTCATGCAAAATTCGCAAAACCTTGGAAATTACAACTTTTTGGTGCAAAAGTGACGTCATAATTTAACCAAAAATCGTCGATTACCGCCAAAGTAAAACATTAAAGGGGTTCAAATTTGCACCGGCACACTCGGGTTGGGTATCCGCAAGAAGTAATCACGCTAATTCGGCTTTTCTGGGTGGCTCGAAAATTAAAAAGTTTATTCCCCGGGCAGGGAAAAGGGAAGAGCGGCCATCTTGTTTTTCTAACAGTCAACTCTGGAAATCGCGTTTTGACGGTGCAAATCGACCAAGTTGAGCATCCTGAACAACTTTCCTGTGTGGAGTCATGCAAAATTCGGAAAACCTTGGAAATTACAACTTTTTGGTGCAAAAGTGACGTCATAATTTGACCAAAAATCGTCGATTACCGCCAAAGTAAAACATTAAAGGGGTTCAAATTTGCACCGGCACACTCGGGTGGGGTATCCGCAAGAAGTAATCACGCTAATTCGGCTTTTCGGGGTGGCTCGAAAACTAAAAAGTTTATTCCCCGGGCAGGGAAAAGGGAAGAGCGGCCATCTTGTTTTTCTAACAGTCAACTCTGGAAATCGCGTTTTGACGGTGCAAATCGCCCAAGTTGAGCATCCTGAACAACTTTCCTGTGTGGAGTCATGCAAAATTCGCAAAACCTTGGAAATTACCACTTTTTGGTGCAAAAGTGACGTCATAATTTGACCAAAAATCGTCGATTACCGCCAAAGTAAAACATTAAAGGGGTTCAAATTTGCACCGGCACACTCGGGTTGGGTATCCGCAAGAAGTATTCACGCTAATTCGGCTTTTCTGGGTGGCTCGAAAATTAAAAAGTTTATTCCTAGGGCAGGGAAAAGGGAAGAGCGGCCATCTTGTTTTTCTAATAGTCAACTCTGGAAATCGCGTTTTGACGGTGCAAATCGACCAAGTTGAGCATCCTGAACAACTTTCCTGTGTGGAGTCATGCAAAAATCGCAAAACCTTGGGAATTACAACTTTTTGGTGCAAAAGTGACGTCATAATTTGACCAAAAATCGTCGATTACCGCCAAAGTAAAACATAAACGGGCTTCAAATTTGCACCGGCTCACTCGGGTGGGGTATCCGCAAGAAGTAATCACGCTAATTTGGCTTTTCGGGTTGGCTCGAAAACTAAAAAGTTTATTCCCCGGGCAGGGAAAAGGGAAGAGCGGCCATCTTGTTTTTCTAATAGTCAACTCTGGAAATCGCGTTTTGACGGTGCAAATCGACCAAGTTGAGCATCCTGAACAACTTTCCTGTGTGGAGTCATGCAAAATTCGCAAAACCTTGGGAATTACAACTTTTTGGTGCAAAAGTGACGTCATAATTTGACCAAAAATCGTCGATTACCGCCAAAGTAAAACATTAAAGGGGTTCAAATTTGCACCGGCACACTCGGGTGGGGTATCCGCAAGAAGTAATCACGCTAGTTCGGCTTTTCGGGGTGGCTCGAAAACTAAAAAGTTTATTCCCCGGGCAGGGAAAAGGGAAGAGCGGCCATCTTGTTTTTCTAACAGTCAACTCTGGAAATCGCTTTTTGACGGTGCAAATCGCCCAAGTTGAGCATCCTGAACAACTTTCCTGTGTGGAGTCATGCAAAATTCGCAAAACCTTGGAAATTACCACTTTTTGGTGCAAAAGTGACGTCATAATTTGACCAAAAATCGTCGATTACCGCCAAAGTAAAACATTAAAGGGGTTCAAATTTGCACCGGCACACTCGGGTTGGCTATCCGCAAGAAGTATTCACGCTAATTCGGCTTTTCTGGGTGGCTCGAAAATTAAAAAGTTTATTCCCAGGGCAGGGAAAAGGGAAGAGCGGCCATCTTGTTTTTATAATAGTCAACTCTGGAAATCGCGTTTTGACGGTGCAAATCGACCAAGTTGAGCATCCTGAACAACTTTCCTGTGTGGAGTCATGCAAAAATCGCAAAACCTTGGGAATTACAACTTTTTGGTGCAAAAGTGACGTCATAATTTGACCAAAAATCGTCGATTACCGCCAAAGTAAAACATAAACGGGCTTCAAATTTGCACCGGCTCACTCGGGTGGGGTATCCGCAAGAAGTAATCACGCTAATTTGGCTTTTCGGGTTGGCTCGAAAACTAAAAAGTTTATTCCCCGGGCAGGGAAAAGGGAAGAGCGGCCATCTTGTTTTTCTAATAGTCAACTCTGGAAATCGCGTTTTGACAGTGCAAATCGACCAAGTTGAGCATCCTGAACAACTTTCCTGTGTGGAGTCATGCAAAATTCGCAAAACCTTGGGAATTACAACTTTTTGGTGCAAAAGTGACGTCATAATTTGACCAAAAATCGTCGATTACCGCCAAAGTAAAACATTAAAGGGGTTCAAATTTGCACCGGCACACTCGGGTGGGGTATCCGCAAGAAGTAATCACGCTAATTCGGCTTTTCGGGGTGGCTCGAAAACTAAAAAGTTTATTCCTCGGGCAGGGAAAAGGGAAGAGCGGCCATCTTGTTTTTCTAACAGTCAACTCTGGAAATCGCGTTTTGACGGTGCAAATCGCCCAAGTTGAGCATCCTGAACAACTTTCCTGTGTGGAGTCATGCAAAATTCGCAAAACCTTGGAAATTACCACTTTTTGGTGCAAAAGTGACGTCATAATTTGACCAAAAATCGTCGATTACCGCCAAAGTAAAACATTAAAGGGGTTCAAATTTGCACCGGCACACTCGGGTTGGGTATCCGCAAGAAGTATTCACGCTAATTCGGCTTTTCTGGGTGGCTCGAAAATTAAAAAGTTTATTCCCAGGGCAGGGAAAAGGGAAGAGCGGCCATCTTGTTTTTATAATAGTCAACCTTGGAAATCGCGTTTTGACGGTGCAAATCGACCAAGTTGAGCATCCTGAACAACTTTCCTGTGTGGAGTCATGCAAAATTCGCAAAACCTTGGGAATTACAACTTTTTGGTGCAAAAGTGACGTCATAATTTGACCAAAAATCGTCGATTACCGCCAAAGTAAAACATAAACGGGCTTCAAATTTGCACCGGCTCACTCGGGTGGGGTATCCGCAAGAAGTAATCACGCTAATTTGGCTTTTCGGGTTGGCTCGAAAACTAAAAAGTTTATTCCCCTGGCAGGGAAAAGGGAAGAGCGGCCATCTTGTTTTTCTAATAGTCAACTCTGGAAATCGCGTTTTGACGGTGCAAATCAACCAAGTTGAGCATCCTGAACAACTTTCCTGTATGGAGTCATGCAAAATTCGCAAAACCTTGGGAATTACAACTTTTTGGTGCAAAAGTGACGTCATAATTTGACCAAAAATCGTCGATTTCCGCCAAAGTAAAACATTAAAGGGGTTCAAATTTGCACCGGCACACTCGGGTGGGGTATCCGCAAGAAGTAATCACGCTAATTTGGCTTTTCGGGTTGGCTCGAAAACTAAAAAGTTTATTCCCCGGGCAGGGAAAAGGGAAGAGCGGCCATCTTGTTTTTCTAATAGTCAACTCTGGAAATCGCGTTTTGACGGTGCAAATCGACCAAGTTGATCATCCTGAACTACTTTCCTGTATGGAGTCATGCAAAATTCGCAAAACCTTGGGAATTACAACTTTTTAGTGCAAAAGGGACGTCATAATTTGACCAAAAATCGTCGATTACCGCCAAAGTTAAACATAGACGGGCTTCAAATTTGCACCGGCACACTCGGGTGGGGTATCCGCAAGAAGTAATCACGCTAATTCGGCTTTTCGGGGTGGCTCGAAAATTAAAAAGTTTATTCCCCGGGCAGGGAAAATGGAAGAGCGGACATCTTGTTTTTCTAATAGTCAACTCTGGAAATCGCGTTTTGACGGTGCAGATCGACCAAGTTGAGCATCCTGAACAACTTTCCTGTGTGGAGTCATGCAAAATTCGCAAAACCTTGGGAATTACAACTTTTTGGTGCAAAAGTGACGTCATAATTTGACCAAAAATCGTCGATTACCGCCAAAGTAAAACATTAAAGGGGTTCAAATTTGCACCGGCACACTCGGGTGGGGTATCCGCAAGAAGTAATCACGCTAGTTCGGCTTTTCGGGGTGGCTCGAAAACTAAAAAGTTTATTCCCCGGGCAGGGAAAAGGGAAGAGCGGCCATCTTGTTTTTCTAACAGTCAACTCTGGAAATCGCTTTTTGACGGTGCAAATCGCCCAAGTTGAGCATCCTGAACAACTTTCCTGTGTGGAGTCATGCAAAATTCGCAAAACCTTGGAAATTACCACTTTTTGGTGCAAAAGTGACGTCATAATTTGACCAAAAATCGTCGATTACCGCCAAAGTAAAACATTAAAGGGGTTCAAATTTGCACCGGCACACTCGGGTGGGGTATCCGCAAGAAGTAATCACTCTAATTCGGCTTTTCGGGGTGGCTCGAAAACTAAAAAGTTTATTCCCAGGGCAGGGAAAAGGGAAGAGCGGCCATCTTGTTTTTATAATAGTCAACTCTGGAAATCGCGTTTTGACGGTGCAAATCGCCCAAGTTGAGCATCCTGAACAACTTTCCTGTGTGGAGTCATGCAAAATTCGCAAAACCTTGGAAATTACCACTTTTTGGTGCAAAAGTGACGTCATAATTTGACCAAAAATCGTCGATTACCGCCAAAGTAAAACATTAAAGGGGTTCAAATTTGCACCGGCACACTCGGGTTGGGTATCCGCAAGAAGTATTCACGCTAATTCGGCTTTTCTGGGTGGCTCGAAAATTAAAAAGTTTATTCCCAGGGCAGGGAAAAGGGAAGAGCGGCCATCTTGTTTTTATAATAGTCAACCTTGGAAATCGCGTTTTGACGGTGCAAATCGACCAAGTTGAGCATCCTGAACAACTTTCCTGTGTGGAGTCATGCAAAATTCGCAAAACCTTGGGAATTACAACTTTTTGGTGCAAAAGTGACGTCATAATTTGACCAAAAATCGTCGATTACCGCCAAAGTAAAACATAAACGGGCTTCAAATTTGCACCGGCTCACTCGGGTGGGGTATCCGCAAGAAGTAATCACGCTAATTTGGCTTTTCGGGTTGGCTCGAAAACTAAAAAGTTTATTCCCCTGGCAGGGAAAAGGGAAGAGCGGCCATCTTGTTTTTCTAATAGTCAACTCTGGAAATCGCGTTTTGACGGTGCAAATCAACCAAGTTGAGCATCCTGAACAACTTTCCTGTATGGAGTCATGCAAAATTCGCAAAACCTTGGGAATTACAACTTTTTGGTGCAAAAGTGACGTCATAATTTGACCAAAAATCGTCGATTTCCGCCAAAGTAAAACATTAAAGGGGTTCAAATTTGCACCGGCACACTCGGGTGGGGTATCCGCAAGAAGTAATCACGCTAATTTGGCTTTTCGGGTTGGCTCGAAAACTAAAAAGTTTATTCCCCGGGCAGGGAAAAGGGAAGAGCGGCCATCTTGTTTTTCTAATAGTCAACTCTGGAAATCGCGTTTTGACGGTGCAAATCGACCAAGTTGATCATCCTGAACTACTTTCCTGTATGGAGTCATGCAAAATTCGCAAAACCTTGGGAATTACAACTTTTTAGTGCAAAAGGGACGTCATAATTTGACCAAAAATCGTCGATTACCGCCAAAGTTAAACATAGACGGGCTTCAAATTTGCACCGGCACACTCGGGTGGGGTATCCGCAAGAAGTAATCACGCTAATTCGGCTTTTCGGGGTGGCTCGAAAATTAAAAAGTTTATTCCCCGGGCAGGGAAAATGGAAGAGCGGACATCTTGTTTTTCTAATAGTCAACTCTGGAAATCGCGTTTTGACGGTGCAGATCGACCAAGTTGAGCATCCTGAACAACTTTCCTGTGTGGAGTCATGCAAAATTCGCAAAACCTTGGGAATTACAACTTTTTGGTGCAAAAGTGACGTCATAATTTGACCAAAAATCGTCGATTACCGCCAAAGTAAAACATTAAAGGGGTTCAAATTTGCACCGGCACACTCGGGTGGGGTATCCGCAAGAAGTAATCACGCTAATTCGGCTTTTCGGGGTGGCTCGAAAACTAAAAAGTTTATTCCCCGGGCATGGAAAAGGGAAGAGCGGCCATCTTGTTTTTCTAATAGTCAACTCTGGAAATCGCGTTTTGACGGTGCAAATCGACCAAGTTGAGCATCCTGAACAACTTTCCTGTATGGAGTCATGCAAAATTCGCAAAACCTTGGGAATTACAACTTTTTGGTGCAAAAGTGACGTCATAATTTGACCAAAAATCGTCGATTTCCGCCAAAGTAAAACATTAAAGGGGTTCAAATTTGCACCGGCACACTCGGGTGGGGTATCCGCAAGAAGTAATCACGCTAATTTGGCTTTTCGGGTTGGCTCGAAAACTAAAAAGTTTATTCCCCGGGCAGGGAAAAGGGAAGAGCGGCCATCTTGTTTTTCTAACAGTCAACTCTGGAAATCGCGTTTTGACGGTGCAAATCGCCCAAGTTGAGCATCCTGAACAACTTTCCTGTGTGGAGTCATGCAAAATTCGCAAAACCTTGGAAATTACCACTTTTTGGTGCAAAAGTGACGTCATAATTTGACCAAAAATCGTCGATTACCGCCAAAGTAAAACATTAAAGGGGTTCAAATTTGCACCGGCACACTCGGGTTGGGTATCCGCAAGAAGTATTCACGCTAATTCGGCTTTTCTGGGTGGCTCGAAAATTAAAAAGTTTATTCCCAGGGCAGGGAAAAGGGAAGAGCGGCCATCTTGTTTTTCTAATAGTCAACCTTGGAAATCGCGTTTTGACGGTGCAAATCGACCAAGTTGAGCATCCTGAACAACTTTCCTGTGTGGAGTCATGCAAAATTCGCAAAACCTTGGGAATTACAACTTTTTGGTGCAAAAGTGACGTCATAATTTGACCAAAAATCGTCGATTACCGCCAAAGTAAAACATAAACGGGCTTCAAATTTGCACCGGCTCACTCGGGTGGGGTATCCGCAAGAAGTAATCACGCTAATTTGGCTTTTCGGGTTGGCTCGAAAACTAAAAAGTTTATTCCCCGGGCAGGGAAAAGGGAAGAGCGGCCATCTTGTTTTTCTAATAGTCAACTCTGGAAATCGCGTTTTGACGGTGCAAATCAACCAAGTTGAGCATCCTGAACAACTTTCCTGTATGGAGTCATGCAAAATTCGCAAAACCTTGGGAATTACAACTTTTTGGTGCAAAAGTGACGTCATAATTTGACCAAAAATCGTCGATTTCCGCCAAAGTAAAACATTAAAGGGGTTCAAATTTGCACCGGCACACTCGGGTGGGGTATCCGCAAGAAGTAATCACGCTAATTTGGCTTTTCGGGTTGGCTCGAAAACTAAAAAGTTTATTCCCCGGGCAGGGAAAAGGGAAGAGCGGCCATCTTGTTTTTCTAATAGTCAACTCTGGAAATCGCGTTTTGACGGTGCAAATCGACCAAGTTGATCATCCTGAACAACTTTCCTGTATGGAGTCATGCAAAATTCGCAAAACCTTGGGAATTACAACTTTTTAGTGCAAAAGGGACGTCATAATTTGACCAAAAATCGTCGATTACCGCCAAAGTTAAACATAGACGGGCTTCAAATTTGCACCGGCACACTCGGGTGGGGTATCCGCAAGAAGTAATCACGCTAATTCGGCTTTTCGGGGTGGCTCGAAAATTAAAAAGTTTATTCCCCGGGCAGGGAAAATGGAAGAGCGGACATCTTGTTTTTCTAATAGTCAACTCTGGAAATCGCGTTTTGACGGTGCAAATCGACCAAGTTGATCATCCTGAACAACTTTCCTGTATGGAGTCATGCAAAATTCGCAAAACCTTGGGAATTACAACTTTTTAGTGCAAAAGGGACGTCATAATTTGACCAAAAATCGTCGATTACCGCCAAAGTTAAACATAGACGGGCTTCAAATTTGCACCGGCACACTCGGGTGGGGTATCCGCAAGAAGTAATCACGCTAATTCGGCTTTTCGGGGTGGCTCGAAAATTAAAAAGTTTATTCCCCGGGCAGGGAAAATGGAAGAGCGGACATCTTGTTTTTCTAATAGTCAACTCTGGAAATCGCGTTTTGACGGTGCAGATCGACCAAGTTGAGCATCCTGAACAACTTTCCTGTGTGGAGTCATGCAAAATTCGCAAAACCTTGGGAATTACAACTTTTTGGTGCAAAAGTGACGTCATAATTTGACCAAAAATCGTCGATTACCGCCAAAGTAAAACATTAAAGGGGTTCAAATTTGCACCGGCACACTCGGGTGGGGTATCCGCAAGAAGTAATCACGCTAATTCGGCTTTTCGGGGTGGCTCGAAAACTAAAAAGTTTATTCCCCGGGCAGGGAAAAGGGAAGAGCGGCCATCTTGTTTTTCTAACAGTCAACTCTGGAAATCGCGTTTTGACGGTGCAAATCGCCCAAGTTGAGCATCCTGAACAACTTTCCTGTGTGGAGTCATGCAAAATTCGCAAAACCTTGGAAATTACCACTTTTTGGTGCAAAAGTGACGTCATAATTTGACCAAAAATCGTCGATTACCGCCAAAGTAAAACATTAAAGGGGTTCAAATTTGCACCGGCACACTCGGGTTGGGTATCCGCAAGAAGTATTCACGCTAATTCGGCTTTTCTGGGTGGCTCGAAAATTAAAAAGTTTATTCCCAGGGCAGGGAAAAGGGAAGAGCGGCCATCTTGTTTTTCTAATAGTCAACCTTGGAAATCGCGTTTTGACGGTGCAAATCGACCAAGTTGAGCATCCTGAACAACTTTCCTGTGTGGAGTCATGCAAAATTCGCAAAACCTTGGGAATTACAACTTTTTGGTGCAAAAGTGACGTCATAATTTGACCAAAAATCGTCGATTACCGCCAAAGTAAAACATAAACGGGCTTCAAATTTGCACCGGCTCACTCGGGTGGGGTATCCGCAAGAAGTAATCACGCTAATTCGGCTTTTCGGGTTGGCTCGAAAACTAAAAAGTTTATTCCCCGGGCAGGGAAAAGGGAAGAGCGGCCATCTTGTTTTTCTAATAGTCAACTCTGGAAATCGCGTTTTGACGGTGCAAATCAACCAAGTTGAGCATCCTGAACAACTTTCCTGTATGGAGTCATGCAAAATTCGCAAAACCTTGGGAATTACAACTTTTTGGTGCAAAAGTGACGTCATAATTTGACCAAAAATCGTCGATTTCCGCCAAAGTAAAACATTAAAGGGGTTCAAATTTGCACCGGCACACTCGGGTGGGGTATCCGCAAGAAGTAATCACGCTAATTTGGCTTTTCGGGTTGGCTCGAAAACTAAAAAGTTTATTCCCCGGGCAGGGAAAAGGGAAGAGCGGCCATCTTGTTTTTCTAATAGTCAACTCTGGAAATCGCGTTTTGACGGTGCAAATCGACCAAGTTGATCATCCTGAACAACTTTCCTGTATGGAGTCATGCAAAATTCGCAAAACCTTGGGAATTACAACTTTTTAGTGCAAAAGGGACGTCATAATTTGACCAAAAATCGTCGATTACCGCCAAAGTTAAACATAGACGGGCTTCAAATTTGCACCGGCACACTCGGGTGGGGTATCCGCAAGAAGTAATCACGCTAATTCGGCTTTTCGGGGTGGCTCGAAAATTAAAAAGTTTATTCCCCGGGCAGGGAAAATGGAAGAGCGGACATCTTGTTTTTCTAATAGTCAACTCTGGAAATCGCGTTTTGACGGTGCAAATCGACCAAGTTGATCATCCTGAACAACTTTCCTGTATGGAGTCATGCAAAATTCGCAAAACCTTGGGAATTACAACTTTTTAGTGCAAAAGGGACGTCATAATTTGACCAAAAATCGTCGATTACCGCCAAAGTTAAACATAGACGGGCTTCAAATTTGCACCGGCACACTCGGGTGGGGTATCCGCAAGAAGTAATCACGCTAATTCGGCTTTTCGGGGTGGCTCGAAAATTAAAAAGTTTATTCCCCGGGCAGGGAAAATGGAAGAGCGGACATCTTGTTTTTCTAATAGTCAACTCTGGAAATCGCGTTTTGACGGTGCAGATCGACCAAGTTGAGCATCCTGAACAACTTTCCTGTGTGGAGTCATGCAAAATTCGCAAAACCTTGGGAATTACAACTTTTTGGTGCAAAAGTGACGTCATAATTTGACCAAAAATCGTCGATTACCGCCAAAGTAAAACATTAAAGGGGTTCAAATTTGCACCGGCACACTCGGGTGGGGTATCCGCAAGAAGTAATCACGCTAATTCGGCTTTTCGGGGTGGCTCGAAAACTAAAAAGTTTATTCCCCGGGCATGGAAAAGGGAAGAGCGGCCATCTTGTTTTTCTAATAGTCAACTCTGGAAATCGCGTTTTGACGGTGCAAATCGACCAAGTTGAGCATCCTGAACAACTTTCCTGTATGGAGTCATGCAAAATTCGCAAAACCTTGGGAATTACAACTTTTTAGTGCAAAAGGGACGTCATAATTTGACCAAAAATCGTCGATTACCGCCAAAGTTAAACATAGACGGGCTTCAAATTTGCACCGGCACACTCGGGTGGGGTATCCGCAAGAAGTAATCACGCTAATTCGGCTTTTCGGGGTGGCTCGAATATTAAAAAGTTTATTCCCCGGGCATGGAAAAGGGAAGAGCGGCCATCTTGTTTTTCTAATAGTTAACTCTGGAAATCGCGTTTTGACGGTGCAAATCGCCCAAGTTGAGCATCCTGAACAACTTTCCTGTGTGGAGTCATGCAAAATTCGCAAAACCTTGGAAATTACAACTTTTTGGTGCAAAAGTGACGTCATAATTTAACCAAAAATCGTCGATTACCGCCAAAGTAAAACATTAAAGGGGTTCAAATTTGCACCGGCACACTCGGGTTGGGTATCCGCAAGAAGTAATCACGCTAATTCGGCTTTTCTGGGTGGCTCGAAAATTAAAAAGTTTATTCCCCGGGCAGGGAAAAGGGAAGAGCGGCCATCTTGTTTTTCTAATAGTCAACTCTGGAAATCGCGTTTTGACGGTGCAAATCGACCAAGTTAAGCATCCTGAACAACTTTCCTGTGTGGAGTCATGCAAAATTCGCAAAACCTTGGAAATTACCACTTTTTGGTGCAAAAGTGACGTCATAATTTGACCAAAAATCGTCGATTACCGCCAAAGTAAAACATTAAAGGGGTTCAAATTTGCACCGGCACACTCGGGTTGGGTATCCGCAAGAAGTATTCACGCTAATTCGGCTTTTCTGGGTGGCTCGAAAATTAAAAAGTTTATTCCTAGGGCAGGGAAAAGGGAAGAGCGGCCATCTTGTTTTTCTAATAGTCAACTCTGGAAATCGCGTTTTGACGGTGCAAATCGACCAAGTTGAGCATCCTGAACAACTTTCCTGTGTGGAGTCATGCAAAATTCACAAAACCTTGGGAATTACAACTTTTTGGTGCAAAAGTGACGTCATAATTTGACCAAAAATCGTCGATTACCGCCAAAGTAAAACATAAACGGGCTTCAAATTTGCACCGGCTCACTCGGGTGGGGTATCCGCAAGAAGTAATCACGCTAATTTGGCTTTTCGGGTTGGCTCGAAAACTAAAAAGTTTATTCCCCGGGCAGGGAAAAGGGAAGAGCGGCCATCTTGTTTTTCTAATAGTCAACTCTGGAAATCGCGTTTTGACGGTGCAAATCGCCCAAGTTGAGCATCCTGAACAACTTTCCTGTGTGGAGTCATGCAAAATTCGCAAAACTTTGGAAATTACCACTTTTTGGTGCAAAAGTGACGTCATAATTTGACCAAAAATCGTCGATTACCGCCAAAGTAAAACGTTAAAGGGGTTCAAATTTGCACCGGCACACTCGGGTTGGGTATCCGCAAGAAGTAATCACGCTAATTCGGCTTTTCTGGGTGGCTCGAAAATTAAAAAGTTTATTCCCCGGGCAGGGAAAAGGGAAGAGCGGCCATCTTGTTTTTCTAATAGTCAACTCTGGAAATCGCGTTTTGACGGTGCAAATCGACCAAGTTGAGCATCCTGAACAACTTTCCTGTGTGGAGTCATGCAAAATTCGCAAAACCTTGGGAATTACAACTTTTTGGTGCAAAAGTGACGTCATAATTTGACCAAAAATCGTCGATTACCGCCAAAGTAAAACATTAAAGGGGTTCAAATTTGCACCGGCACACTCGGGTGGGGTATCCGCAAGAAGTAATCACGCTAATTCGGCTTTTCGGGGTGGCTCGAAAACTAAAAAGTTTCTTCCCCGGGCAGGGAAAAGGGAAGAGCGGCCATCTTGTTCTAATAGTCAACTCTGGAAATCGCGTTTTGACGGTGCAAATCGACCAAGTTGAGCATCCTGAACAACTTTCCTGTGTGGAGTCATGCAAAATTCGCAAAACCTTGGAAATTACAACTTTTTGGTGCAAAAGTGACGTCATAATTTGACCCCAAATCGTCGATTACCGCCAAAGTAAAACATAGACGGGCTTCAAATTTGCACCGGCACACTCGGGTGGGGTATCCGCAAGAAGTAATCATGCTAATTCGGCTTTTCGGGTTGGCTCGAAAACTAAAAAGTTTATTCCCCGGGCAGGGAAAAGGGAAGAGCGGCCATCTTGTTTTTCTAATAGTCAACTCTGGAAATCGCGTTTTGACGGTGCAAATCGACCAAGTTGAGCATCCTGAACAACTTTCCTGTATGGAGTCATGCAAAATTCGCAAAACCTTGGGAATTACAACTTTTTGGTGCAAAAGTGACGTCATAATTTGACCAAAAATCGTCGATTACCGCCAAAGTAAAACGTTAAAGGGGTTCAAATTTGCACCGGCACACTCGGGTGGGGTATCCGCAAGAAGTAATCACATTTATTCGGCTTTTCTGGGTGGCTCGAAAATTAAAAAGTTTATTCCCCGGGCAGGGAAAAGGGAAGAGCGGCTATCTTGTTTTTCTAATAGTCAACTCTGGAAATCGCGTTTTGACGGTGCAAATCGACCAAGTTGAGCATCCTGAACAACTTTCCTGTGTGGAGTCATGCAAATTCGCAAAACCTTGGGAATTACAACTTTTTGGTGCAAAAGTGACGTCATAATTTGACCAAAAATCGTCGATTAACGCCAAAGTAAAACATTAAAGGGGTTCAAATTTGCACCGGCACACTCGGGTGGGGTATCCGCAAGAAGTAATCACGCTAATTCGGCTTTTCGGGGTGGCTCGAAAACTAAAAAGTTTCTTCCCCGGGCAGGGAAAAGGGAAGAGCGGCCATCTTGTTTTTCTAATAGTCAACTCTGGAAATCGCGTTTTGACGGTGCAAATCGCCCAAGTTGAGCATCCTGAACAACTTTCCTGTGTGGAGTCATGCAAAACTGGCAAAACCTTGGAAATTACAACTTTTTGGTGCAAAAGTGACGTCATAATCTGACCAAAAATTGTCGATTACCGCCAAAGTAAAACATTAAAGGGGTTCAAAATTGCACCGGCACACTCGGTGGGGTATCCGCAAGAAGTAATCACGCTAATTTGGCTTTTCGGGGTGGCTCGAAAATTAAAAAGTTTATTCCCCGGGCAGGGAAAATGGAAGAGCGGCCATCTTGTTTTTCTAACAGTCAACTCTGGAAATCGCGTTTTGACGGTGCAAATCGACCAAGTTGAGCATCCTGAACAACTTTCCTGTGTGGAGTCATGCAAAATTCGCAAAACCTTGGAAATTACAACTTTTTGGTGCAAAAGTGACGTCATAATTTGACCCAAAATCGTCGATTACCGCCAAAGTAAAACATAGACGGGCTTCAAATTTGCACCGGCACACTCGGGTGGGGTATCCGCAAGAAGTAATCATGCTAATTCGGCTTTTCGGGTTGGCTCGAAAACTAAAAAGTTTATTCCCCGGGCAGGGAAAAGGGAAGAGCGGCCATCTTGTTTTTCTAATAGTCAACTCTGGAAATCGCGTTTTGACGGTGCAAATCGACCAAGTTGAGCATCCTGAACAACTTTCCTGTATGGAGTCATGCAAAATTCGCTAAACCTTGGGAATTACAACTTTTTGGTGCAAAAGTGACGTCATAATTTGACCAAAAATCGTCGATTACCGCCAAAGTAAAACATAAACGGGCTTCAAATTTGCACCGGCTCACTCGGGTGGGGTATCCGCAAGAAGTAATCACGCTAATTTGGCTTTTCGGGTTGGCTCGAAAACTAAAAAGTTTATTCCCCGGGCAGGGAAAAGGGAAGAGCGGCCATCTTGTTTTTCTAATAGTCAACTCTGGAAATCGCGTTTTGACGGTGCAAATCGACCAAGTTGATCATCCTGAACAACTTTCCTGTATGGAGTCATGCAAAATTCGCAAAACCTTGGGAATTACAACTTTTTAGTGCAAAAGGGACGTCATACATTGACCAAAAATCGTCGATTACCGCCAAAGTTAAACATAGACGGGCTTCAAATTTGCACCGGCACACTCGGGTGGGGTATCCGCAAGAAGTAATCACGCTAATTCGGCTTTTCGGGGTGGCTCGAAAATTAAAAAGTTTATTCCCCGGGCAGGGAAAATGGAAGAGCGGACATCTTGTTTTTCTAATAGTCAACTCTGGAAATCGCGTTTTGACGGTGCAGATCGACCAAGTTGAGCATCCTGAACAACTTTCCTGTGTGGAGTCATGCAAAATTCGCAAAACCTTGGGAATTACAACTTTTTGGTGCAAAAGTGACGTCATAATTTGACCAAAAATCGTCGATTACCGCCAAAGTAAAACATTAAAGGGGTTCAAATTTGCACCGGCACACTCGGGTGGGGTATCCGCAAGAAGTAATCACGCTAATTCGGCTTTTCGGGGTGGCTCGAAAACTAAAAAGTTTATTCCCCGGGCATGGAAAAGGGAAGAGCGGCCATCTTGTTTTTCTAATAGTCAACTCTGGAAATCGCGTTTTGACGGTGCAAATCGACCAAGTTGAGCATCCTGAACAACTTTCCTGTATGGAGTCATGCAAAATTCGCAAAACCTTGGGAATTACAACTTTTTAGTGCAAAAGGGACGTCATAATTTGACCAAAAATCGTCGATTACCGCCAAAGTTAAACATAGACGGGCTTCAAATTTGCACCGGCACACTCGGGTGGGGTATCCGCAAGAAGTAATCACGCTAATTCGGCTTTTCGGGGTGGCTCGAATATTAAAAAGTTTATTCCCCGGGCATGGAAAAGGGAAGAGCGGCCATCTTGTTTTTCTAATAGTTAACTCTGGAAATCGCGTTTTGACGGTGCAAATCGCCCAAGTTGAGCATCCTGAACAACTTTCCTGTGTGGAGTCATGCAAAATTCGCAAAACCTTGGAAATTACAACTTTTTGGTGCAAAAGTGACGTCATAATTTAACCAAAAATCGTCGATTACCGCCAAAGTAAAACATTAAAGGGGTTCAAATTTGCACCGGCACACTCGGGTTGGGTATCCGCAAGAAGTAATCACGCTAATTCGGCTTTTCTGGGTGGCTCGAAAATTAAAAAGTTTATTCCCCGAGCAGGGAAAAGGGAAGAGCGGCCATCTTGTTTTTCTAACAGTCAACTCTGGAAATCGCGTTTTGACGGTGCAAATCGACCAAGTTAAGCATCCTGAACAACTTTCCTGTGTGGAGTCATGCAAAATTCGCAAAACCTTGGAAATTACCACTTTTTGGTGCAAAAGTGGCGTCATAATTTGACCAAAAATCGTCGATTACCGCCAAAGTAAAACATTAAAGGGGTTCAAATTTGCACCTTCACACTCGGGTGGGGTATCCGCAAGAAGTAATCACGCTAATTCGGCTTTTCGGGTTGGCTCGAAAATTAAAAAGTTTATTCCCCGGGCAGGGAAAAGGGAAGAGCGGCCATCTTGTTTTTCTAACAGTCAACTCTGGAAATCGCGTTTTGACGGTGCAAATCGCCCAAGTTGAGCATCCTGAACAACTTTCCTGTGTGGAGTCATGCAAAATTCGCAAAACTTTGGAAATTACCACTTTTTGGTGCAAAAGTGACGTCATAATTTGACCAAAAATCGTCGATTACCGCCAAAGTAAAACGTTAAAGGGGTTCAAATTTGCACCGGCACACTCGGGTGGGGTATCCGCAAGAAGTAATCACATTTATTCGGCTTTTCTGGGTGGCTCGAAAATTAAAAAGTTTATTCCCCGGGCAGGGAAAAGGGAAGAGCGGCTATCTTGTTTTTCTAATAGTCAACTCTTGAAATCGCGTTTTGACGGTGCAAATCGACCAAGTTGAGCATCCTGAACAACTTTCCTGTGTGGAGTCATGCAAATTCGCAAAACCTTGGGAATTACAACTTTTTGGTGCAAAAGTGACGTCATAATTTGACCAAAAATCGTCGATTAACGCCAAAGTAAAACATTAAAGGGGTTCAAATTTGCACCGGCACACTCGGGTGGGGTATCCGCAAGAAGTAATCACGCTAATTCGGCTTTTCGGGGTGGCTCGAAAATTAAAAAGTTTATTCCCCGGGCAGGGAAAATGGAAGAGCGGCCATCTTGTTTTTCTAACAGTCAACTCTGGAAATCGCGTTTTGACGGTGCAAATCGACCAAGTTGAGCATCCTGAACAACTTTCCTGTGTGGAGTCATGCAAAATTCGCAAAACCTTGGAAATTACAACTTTTTGGTGCAAAAGTGACGTCATAATTTGACCCAAAATCGTCGATTACCGCCAAAGTAAAACATAGACGGGCTTCAAATTTGCACCGGCACACTCGGGTGGGGTATCCGCAAGAAGTAATCATGCTAATTCGGCTTTTCGGGTTGGCTCGAAAACTAAAAAGTTTATTCCCCGGGCAGGGAAAAGGGAAGAGCGGCCATCTTGTTTTTCTAATAGTCAACTCTGGAAATCGCGTTTTGACGGTGCAAATCGACCAAGTTGAGCATCCTGAACAACTTTCCTGTATGGAGTCATGCAAAATTCGCTAAACCTTGGGAATTACAACTTTTTGGTGCAAAAGTGACGTCATAATTTGACCAAAAATCGTCGATTACCGCCAAAGTAAAACATAAACGGGCTTCAAATTTGCACCGGCTCACTCGGGTGGGGTATCCGCAAGAAGTAATCACGCTAATTTGGCTTTTCGGGTTGGCTCGAAAACTAAAAAGTTTATTCCCCGGGCAGGGAAAAGGGAAGAGCGGCCATCTTGTTTTTCTAATAGTCAACTCTGGAAATCGCGTTTTGACGGTGCAAATCGACCAAGTTGATCATCCTGAACAACTTTCCTGTATGGAGTCATGCAAAATTCGCAAAACCTTGGGAATTACAACTTTTTAGTGCAAAAGGGACGTCATAATTTGACCAAAAATCGTCGATTACCGCCAAAGTTAAACATAGACGGGCTTCAAATTTGCACCGGCACACTCGGGTGGGGTATCCGCAAGAAGTAATCACGCTAATTCGGCTTTTCGGGGTGGCTCGAAAATTAAAAAGTTTATTCCCCGGGCAGGGAAAATGGAAGAGCGGACATCTTGTTTTTCTAATAGTCAACTCTGGAAATCGCGTTTTGACGGTGCAGATCGACCAAGTTGAGCATCCTGAACAACTTTCCTGTGTGGAGTCATGCAAAATTCGCAAAACCTTGGGAATTACAACTTTTTGGTGCAAAAGTGACGTCATAATTTGACCAAAAATCGTCGATTACCGCCAAAGTAAAACATTAAAGGGGTTCAAATTTGCACCGGCACACTCGGGTGGGGTATCCGCAAGAAGTAATCACGCTAATTCGGCTTTTCGGGGTGGCTCGAAAACTAAAAAGTTTATTCCCCGGGCATGGAAAAGGGAAGAGCGGCCATCTTGTTTTTCTAATAGTCAACTCTGGAAATCGCGTTTTGACGGTGCAAATCGACCAAGTTGAGCATCCTGAACAACTTTCCTGTATGGAGTCATGCAAAATTCGCAAAACCTTGGGAATTACAACTTTTTAGTGCAAAAGGGACGTCATAATTTGACCAAAAATCGTCGATTACCGCCAAAGTTAAACATAGACGGGCTTCAAATTTGCACCGGCACACTCGGGTGGGGTATCCGCAAGAAGTAATCACGCTAATTCGGCTTTTCGGGGTGGCTCGAATATTAAAAAGTTTATTCCCCGGGCATGGAAAAGGGAAGAGCGGCCATCTTGTTTTTCTAATAGTTAACTCTGGAAATCGCGTTTTGACGGTGCAAATCGCCCAAGTTGAGCATCCTGAACAACTTTCCTGTGTGGAGTCATGCAAAATTCGCAAAACCTTGGAAATTACAACTTTTTGGTGCAAAAGTGACGTCATAATTTAACCAAAAATCGTCGATTACCGCCAAAGTAAAACATTAAAGGGGTTCAAATTTGCACCGGCACACTCGGGTTGGGTATCCGCAAGAAGTAATCACGCTAATTCGGCTTTTCTGGGTGGCTCGAAAATTAAAAAGTTTATTCCCCGAGCAGGGAAAAGGGAAGAGCGGCCATCTTGTTTTTCTAACAGTCAACTCTGGAAATCGCGTTTTGACGGTGCAAATCGACCAAGTTAAGCATCCTGAACAACTTTCCTGTGTGGAGTCATGCAAAATTCGCAAAACCTTGGAAATTACCACTTTTTGGTGCAAAAGTGGCGTCATAATTTGACCAAAAATCGTCGATTACCGCCAAAGTAAAACATTAAAGGGGTTCAAATTTGCACCGTCACACTCGGGTGGGGTATCCGCAAGAAGTAATCACGCTAATTCGGCTTTTCGGGTTGGCTCGAAAACTAAAAAGTTTATTCCCCGGGCAGGGAAAAGGGAAGAGCGGCCATCTTGTTTTTCTAACAGTCAACTCTGGAAATCGCGTTTTGACGGTGCAAATCGCCCAAGTTGAGCATCCTGAACAACTTTCCTGTGTGGAGTCATGCAAAATTCGCAAAACCTTGGAAATTACCACTTTTTGGTGTAAAAGTGACGTCATAATTTGACCAAAAATCGTCGATTACCGCCAAAGTAAAACATTAAAGGGGTTCAAATTTGCACCGGCACACTCGGGTTGGGTATCCGCAAGAAGTATTCACGCTAATTCGGCTTTTCTGGGTGGCTCGAAAATTAAAAAGTTTATTCCCAGGGCAGGGAAAAGGGAAGAGCGGCCATCTTGTTTTTCTAATAGTCAACTCTGGAAATCGCGTTTTGACGGTGCAAATCGACCAAGTTGAGCATCCTGAACAACTTTCCTGTGTGGAGTCATGCAAAATTCACAAAACCTTGGGAATTACAACTTTTTGGTGCAAAAGTGACGTCATAATTTGACCAAAAATCGTCGATTACCGCCAAAGTAAAACATAAACGGGCTTCAAATTTGCACCGGCTCACTCGGGTGGGGTATCCGCAAGAAGTAATCACGCTAATTTGGCTTTTCGGGTTGGCTCGAAAACTAAAAAGTTTATTCCCCGGGCAGGGAAAAGGGAAGAGCGGCCATCTTGTTTTTCTAACAGTCAACTCTGGAAATCGCGTTTTGACGGTGCAAATCGCCCAAGTTGAGCATCCTGAACAACTTTCCTGTTTGGAGTCATGCAAAATTCGCAAAACTTTGGAAATTACCACTTTTTGGTGCAAAAGTGACGTCATAATTTGACCAAAAATCGTCGATTACCGCCAAAGTAAAACGTTAAAGGGGTTCAAATTTGCACCGGCACACTCGGGTTGGGTATCCGCAAGAAGTAATCACGCTAATTCGGCTTTTCTGGGTGGCTCGAAAATTAAAAAGTTTATTCCCCGGGCAGGGAAAAGGGAAGAGCGGCCATCTTGTTTTTCTAATAGTCAACTCTGGAAATCGCGTTTTGACGGTGCAAATCGACCAAGTTGAGCATCCTGAACAACTTTCCTGTGTGGAGTCATGCAAAATTCGCAAAACCTTGGGAATTACAACTTTTTGGTGCAAAAGTGACGTCATAATTTGACCAAAAATCGTCGATTACCGCCAAAGTAAAACATTAAAGGGGTTCAAATTTGCACCGGCACACTCGGGTGGGGTATCCGCAAGAAGTAATCACGCTAATTCGGCTTTTCGGGGTGGCTCGAAAACTAAAAAGTTTCTTCCCCGTGCGGAAAAGGTAAGAGCGGCCATCTTGTTTTTCTAATAGTCAACTCTGGAAATCGCGTTTTGACGGTGCAAATCGCCCAAGTTGAGCATCCTGAACAACTTTCCTGTGTGGAGTCATGCAAAACTGGCAAAACCTTGGAAATTACAACTTTTTGGTGCAAAAGTGACGTCATAATCTGACCAAAAATTGTCGATTACCGCCAAAGTAAAACATTAAAGGGGTTCAAAATTGCACCGGCACACTCGGTGGGGTATCCGCAAGAAGTATTCACGCTAATTTGGCTTTTCGGGGTGGCTCGAAAATTAAAAAGTTTATTCCCCGGGCAGGGAAAATGGAAGAGCGGCCATCTTGTTTTTCTAACAGTCAACTCTGGAAATCGCGTTTTGACGGTGCAAATCGACCAAGTTGAGCATCCTGAACAACTTTCCTGTGTGGAGTCATGCAAAATTCGCAAAACCTTGGAAATTACAACTTTTTGGTGCAAAAGTGACGTCATAATTTGACCCAAAATCGTCGATTACCGCCAAAGTAAAACATAGACGGGCTTCAAATTTGCACCGGCACACTCGGGTGGGGTATCCGCAAGAAGTAATCATGCTAATTCGGCTTTTCGGGTTGGCTCGAAAACTAAAAAGTTTATTCCCCGGGCAGGGAAAAGGGAAGAGCGGCCATCTTGTTTTTCTAATAGTCAACTCTGGAAATCGCGTTTTGACGGTGCAAATCGACCAAGTTGAGCATCCTGAACAACTTTCCTGTATGGAGTCATGCAAAATTCGCTAAACCTTGGGAATTACAACTTTTTGGTGCAAAAGTGACGTCATAATTTGACCAAAAATCGTCGATTACCGCCAAAGTAAAACATAAACGGGCTTCAAATTTGCACCGGCTCACTCGGGTGGGGTATCCGCAAGAAGTAATCACGCTAATTTGGCTTTTCGGGTTGGCTCGAAAACTAAAAAGTTTATTCCCCGGGCAGGGAAAAGGGAAGAGCGGCCATCTTGTTTTTCTAATAGTCAACTCTGGAAATCGCGTTTTGACGGTGCAAATCAACCAAGTTGAGCATCCTGAACAACTTTCCTGTATGGAGTCATGCAAAATTCGCAAAACCTTGGGAATTACAACTTTTTGGTGCAAAAGTGACGTCATAATTTGACCAAAAATCGTCGATTTCCGCCAAAGTAAAACATTAAAGGGGTTCAAATTTGCACCGGCACACTCGGGTGGGGTATCCGCAAGAAGTAATCACGCTAATTTGGCTTTTCGGGTTGGCTCGAAAACTAAAAAGTTTATTCCACGGGCAGGGAAAAGGGAAGAGCGGCCATCTTGTTTTTCTAATAGTCAACTCTGGAAATCGCGTTTTGACGGTGCAAATCGACCAAGTTGAGCATCCTGAACAACTTTCCTGTGTGGAGTCATGCAAAATTCGCAAAACCTTGGATATTACAACTTTTTGGTGCAAAAGTGACGTCATAATTTGACCAAAAATCGTCGATTACCGCCAAAGTAAAACATAGACGGGCTTCAAATTTGCACCGGCACACTCGGGTGGGGTATCCGCAAGAAGTAATCATGGTAATTCGGCTTTTCGGGGTGGCTCTAAAATTAAAAAGTTTATTCCCCGGGCAGGGAAAATGAAAGAGCGGCCATCTTGTTTTTCTAATAGTCAACTCTGGAAATCGCGTTTTGACGGTGCAAATCGACCAAGTTGAGCATCCTGAACAACTTTCCTGTGTGGAGTCATGCAAAATTCGCAAAACCTTGGGAATTACAACTTTTTGGTGCAAAAGTGACGTCATAATTTGACCAAAAATCGTCGATTACCGCCAAAGTAAAACATTAAAGGGGTTCAAATTTGCACCGGCACACTCGGGTGGGGTATCCGCAAGAAGTAATCACGCTAATTCGGCTTTTCGGGGTGGCTCGAAAATAAAAAAGTTTATTCCCCGGGCAGGGAAAAGGGAAGAGCGGCCATCTCGTTTTTTTAACAGTCAACTCTGGAAATCGCGTTTTGACGGTGCAAATCGACCAAGTTGAGCATCCTGAACAACTTTCCTGTGTGGAGTCATGCAAAATTCGCAAAACCTTGGAAATTACAACTTTTTGGTGCAAAAGTGACGTCATAATTTGACCAAAAATCGTCGATTACCGCCAAAGTAAAACATTAAAGGGGTTCAAATTTGCACCGGCACACTCGGGTGGGGTATCCGCAAGAAGTAATCACGCTAATTCGGCTTTTCGGGGTGGCTCGAAAACTAAAAAGTTTATTCCCCGGGCAGGGAAAAGGGAAGAGCGGCCATCTTGTTTTTCTAACAGTCAACTCTGGAAATCGCGTTTTGACGGTGCAAATCGCCCAAGTTGAGCATCCTGAACAACTTTCCTGTGTGGAGTCATGCAAAATTCGCAAAACTTTGGAAATTACCACTTTTTGGTGCAAAAGTGACGTCATAATTTGACCAAAAATCGTCGATTACCGCCAAAGTAAAACGTTAAAGGGGTTCAAATTTGCACCGGCACACTCGGGTTGGGTATCCGCAAGAAGTAATCACGCTAATTCGGCTTTTCTGGGTGGCTCGAAAATTAAAAAGTTTATTCCCCGGGCAGGGAAAAGGGAAGAGCGGCTATCTTGTTTTTCTAATAGTCAACTCTGGAAATCGCGTTTTGACGGTGCAAATCGACCAAGTTGAGCATCCTGAACAACTTTCCTGTGTGGAGTCATGCAAAATTCGCAAAACCTTGGGAATTACAACTTTTTGGTGCAAAAGTGACGTCATAATTTGACCAAAAATCGTCGATTACCGCCAAAGTAAAACATTAAAGGGGTTCAAATTTGCACCGGCACACTCGGGTGGGGTATCCGCAAGAAGTAATCACGCTAATTCGGCTTTTCGGGGTGGCTCGAAAACTAAAAAGTTTCTTCCCCGGGCAGGGAAAAGGGAAGAGCGGCCATCTTGTTTTTCTAATAGTCAACTCTGGAAATCGCGTTTTGACGGTGCAAATCGACCAAGTTGAGCATCCTGAACAACTTTCCTGTGTGGAGTCATGCAAAATTCGCAAAACCTTGGAAATTACAACTTTTTGGTGCAAAAGTGACGTCATAATTTGATTCAAAATCGTCGATTACCGCCAAAGTAAAACATAGACGGGCTTCAAATTTGCACCGGCACACTCGGGTGGGGTATCCGCAAGAAGTAATCATGCTAATTCGGCTTTTCGGGTTGGCTCGAAAACTAAAAAGTTTATTCCCCGGGCAGGGAAAAGGGAAGAGCGGCCATCTTGTTTTTCTAATAGTCAACTCTGGAAATCGCGTTTTGACGGTGCAAATCGACCAAGTTGAGCATCCTGAACAACTTTCCTGTATGGAGTCATGCAAAATTCGCAAAACCTTGGGAATTACAACTTTTTGGTGCAAAAGTGACGTCATAATTTGACCAAAAATCGTCGATTACCGCCAAAGTAAAACATTAAAGGGGTTCAAATTTGCACCGGCACACTCGGGTGGGGTATCCGCAAGAAGTAATCACGCTAATTCGGCTTTTCGGGGTGGCTCGAAAACTAAAAAGTTTATTCCCCGGGCAGGGAAAAGGGAAGAGCGGCCATCTTGTTTTTCTAACAGTCAACTCTGGAAATCGCGTTTTGACGGTGCAAATCGCCCAAGTTGAGCATCCTGAACAACTTTCCTGTGTGGAGTCATGCAAAATTCGCAAAACTTTGGAAATTACCACTTTTTGGTGCAAAAGTGACGTCATAATTTGACCAAAAATCGTCGATTACCGCCAAAGTAAAACGTTAAAGGGGTTCAAATTTGCACCGGCACACTCGGGTTGGGTATCCGCAAGAAGTAATCACGCTAATTCGGCTTTTCTGGGTGGCTCGAAAATTAAAAAGTTTATTCCCCGGGCAGGGAAAAGGGAAGAGCGGCTATCTTGTTTTTCTAATAGTCAACTCTGGAAATCGCGTTTTGACGGTGCAAATCGACCAAGTTGAGCATCCTGAACAACTTTCCTGTGTGGAGTCATGCAAAATTCGCAAAACCTTGGGAATTACAACTTTTTGGTGCAAAAGTGACTTCATAATTTGACCAAAAATCGTCGATTAACGCCAAAGTAAAACATTAAAGGGGTTCAAATTTGCACCGGCACACTCGGGTGGGGTATCCGCAAGAAGTAATCACGCTAATTCGGCTTTTCGGGGTGGCTCGAAAACTAAAAAGTTTCTTCCCCGGGCAGGGAAAATGGAAGAGCGGCCATCTTGTTTTTCTAATAGTCAACTCTGGAAATCGCGTTTTGACGGTGCAAATCGCCCAAGTTGAGCATCCTGAACAACTTTCCTGTGTGGAGTCATGCAAAACTGGCAAAACCTTGGAAATTACAACTTTTTGGTGCAAAAGTGACGTCATAATCTGACCAAAAATTGTCGATTACCGCCAAAGTAAAACATTAAAGGGGTTCAAAATTGCACCGGCACACTCGGTGGGGTATCCGCAAGAAGTAATCACGCTAATTTGGCTTTTCGGGGTGGCTCGAAAATTAAAAAGTTTATTCCCCGGGCAGGGAAAATGGAAGAGCGGCCATCTTGTTTTTCTAACAGTCAACTCTGGAAATCGCGTTTTGACGGTGCAAATCGACCAAGTTGAGCATCCTGAACAACTTTCCTGTGTGGAGTCATGCAAAATTCGCAAAACCTTGGAAATTACAACTTTTTGGTGCAAAAGTGACGTCATAATTTGACCCAAAATCGTCGATTACCGCCAAAGTAAAACATAGACGGGCTTCAAATTTGCACCGGCACACTCGGGTGGGGTATCCGCAAGAAGTAATCATGCTAATTCGGCTTTTCGGGTTGGCTCGAAAACTAAAAAGTTTATTCCCCGGGCAGGGAAAAGGGAAGAGCGGCCATCTTGTTTTTCTAATAGTCAACTCTGGAAATCGCGTTTTGACGGTGCAAATCGACCAAGTTGAGCATCCTGAACAACTTTCCTGTATGGAGTCATGCAAAATTCGCAAAACCTTGGGAATTACAACTTTTTGGTGCAAAAGTGACGTCATAATTTGACCAAAATTCGTCGATTACCGCCAAAGTAAAACATAAACGGGCTTCAAATTTGCACCGGCTCACTCGGGTGGGGTATCCGCAAGAAGTAATCATGCTAATTTGGCTTTTCGGGTTGGCTCGAAAACTAAAAAGTTTATTCCCCGGGCAGGGAAAAGGGAAGAGCGGCCATCTTGTTTTTCTAATAGTCAACTCTGGAAATCGCGTTTTGACGGTGCAAATCGACCAAGTTGAGCATCCTGAACACCTTTCGTGTGTGGAGTCATGCAAAACTGGCAAAACCTTGGAAATTACAACTTTTTGGTGCAAAAGTGACGTCATAATCCGACCAAAAATTGTCGATTACCGCCAAAGTAAAACATTAAAGGGGTTCAAAATTGCACCGGCACACTCGGTGGGGTATCCGCAAGAAGTAATCACGCTAATTTGGCTTTTCGGGGTGGCTCGAAAATTAAAAAGTTTATTCCCCGGGCAGGGAAAATGGAAGAGCGGCCATCTTGTTTTTCTAACAGTCAACTCTGGAAATCGCGTTTTGACGGTGCAAATCGACCAAGTTGAGCATCCTGAACAACTTTCCTGTGTGGAGTCATGCAAAATTCGCAAAACCTTGGAAATTACAACTTTTTGGTGCAAAAGTGACGTCATAATTTGACCCAAAATCGTCGATTACCGCCAAAGTAAAACATAGACGGGCTTCAAATTTGCACCGGCACACTCGGGTGGGGTATCCGCAAGAAGTAATCATGCTAATTCGGCTTTTCGGGTTGGCTCGAAAACTAAAAAGTTTATTCCCCGGGCAGGGAAAAGGGAAGAGCGGCCATCTTGTTTTTCTAATAGTCAACTCTGGAAATCGCGTTTTGACGGTGCAAATCGACCAAGTTGAGCATCCTGAACAACTTTCCTGTATGGAGTCATGCAAAATTCGCTAAACCTTGGGAATTACAACTTTTTGGTGCAAAAGTGACGTCATAATTTGACCAAAAATCGTCGATTACCGCCAAAGTAAAACATAAACGGGCTTCAAATTTGCACCGGCTCACTCGGGTGGGGTATCCGCAAGAAGTAATCACGCTAATTTGGCTTTTCGGGTTGGCTCGAAAACTAAAAAGTTTATTCCCCGGGCAGGGAAAAGGGAAGAGCGGCCATCTTGTTTTTCTAATAGTCAACTCTGGAAATCGCGTTTTGACGGTGCAAATCAACCAAGTTGAGCATCCTGAACAACTTTCCTGTATGGAGTCATGCAAAATTCGCAAAACCTTGGGAATTACAACTTTTTGGTGCAAAAGTGACGTCATAATTTGACCAAAAATCGTCGATTTCCGCCAAAGTAAAACATTTAAGGGGTTCAAATTTGCACCGGCACACTCGGGTGGGGTATCCGCAAGAAGTAATCACGCTAATTTGGCTTTTCGGGTTGGCTCGAAAACTAAAAAGTTTATTCCACGGGCAGGGAAAAGGGAAGAGCGGCCATCTTGTTTTTCTAATAGTCAACTCTGGAAATCGCGTGTTGACGGTGCAAATCGACCAAGTTGAGCATCCTGAACAACTTTCCTGTGTGGAGTCATGCAAAATTCGCAAAACCTTGGGAATTACAACTTTTTGGTGCAAAAGTGACGTCATAATTTGACCAAAAATCGTCGATTACCGCCAAAGTAAAACATAGACGGGCTTCAAATTTGCTCGGCACACTCGGGTGGGGTATCCGCAAGAAGTAATCATGGTAATTCGGCTTTTCGGGGTGGCTCTAAAATTAAAAAGTTTATTCCCCGGGCAGGGAAAATGAAAGAGCGGCCATCTTGTTTTTCTAATAGTCAACTCTGGAAATCGCGTTTTGACGGTGCAAATCGACCAAGTTGAGCATCCTGAACAACTTTCCTGTGTGGAGTCATGCAAAATTCGCAAAACCTTGGATATTACAACTTTTTGGTGCAAAAGTGACGTCATAATTTGACCAAAAATCGTCGATTACCGCCAAAGTAAAACATTAAAGGGGTTCAAATTTGCACCGGCACACTCGGGTGGGGTATCCGCAAGAAGTAATCACGCTAATTCGGCTTTTCGGGGTGGCTCGAAAATTAAAAAGTTTATTCCCCGGGCAGGGAAAAGGGAAGAGCGGCCATCTTGTTTTTTTAACAGTCAACTCTGGAAATCGCGTTTTGACGGTGCAAATCGACCAAGTTGAGCATCCTGAACAACTTTCCTGTGTGGAGTCATGCAAAATTCGCAAAACCTTGGAAATTACAACTTTTTTGGTGCAAAAGTGACGTCATAATTTGACCAAAAATCGTCGATTACCGCCAAAGTAAAACATAGACGGGCTTCAAATTTGCTCGGCACACTCGGGTGGGGTATCCGCAAGAAGTAATCATGGTAATTCGGCTTTTCGGGGTGGCTCTAAAATTAAAAAGTTTATTCCCCGGGCAGGGAAAATGAAAGAGCGGCCATCTTGTTTTTCTAATAGTCAACTCTGGAAATCGCGTTTTGACGGTGCAAATCGACCAAGTTGAGCATCCTGAACAACTTTCCTGTGTGGAGTCATGCAAAATTCGCAAAACCTTGGATATTACAACTTTTTGGTGCAAAAGTGACGTCATAATTTGACCAAAAATCGTCGATTACCGCCAAAGTAAAACATTAAAGGGGTTCAAATTTGCACCGGCACACTCGGGTGGGGTATCCGCAAGAAGTAATCACGCTAATTCGGCTTTTCGGGGTGGCTCAAAAATTAAAAAGTTTATTCCCCGGGCAGGGAAAAGGGAAGAGCGGCCATCTTGTTTTTTTAACAGTCAACTCTGGAAATCGCGTTTTGACGGTGCAAATCGACCAAGTTGAGCATCCTGAACAACTTTCCTGTGTGGAGTCATGCAAAATTCGCAAAACCTTGGAAATTACAACTTTTTTGGTGCAAAAGTGACGTTATAATTTGACCAAAAATCGTCGATTACCGCCAAAGTAAAACGTTAAAGGGGTTCAAATTTGCACCGGCACACTCGGGTTGGGTATCCGCAAGAAGTAATCACGCTAATTCGGCTTTTCTGGGTGGCTCGAAAATTAAAAAGTTTATTCCCCGGGCAGGGAAAAGGGAAGAGCGGCCATCTTGTTTTTCTAATAGTCAACTCTGGAAATCGCGTGTTGACGGTGCAAATCGACCAAGTTGAGCATCCTGAACAACTTTCCTGTGTGGAGTCATGCAAAATTCGCAAAACCTTGGGAATTACAACTTTTTGGTGCAAAAGTGACGTCATAATTTGACCAAAAATCGTCGATTACCGCCAAAGTAAAACATTAAAGGGGTTCAAATTTGCACCGGCACACTCGGGTGGGGTATCCGCAAGAAGTAATCACGCTAATTCGGCTTTTCGGGGTGGCTCGAAAACTAAAAAGTTTATTCCCCGGGCAGGGAAAAGGGAAGAGCGGCCATCTTGTTTTTCTAACAGTCAACTCTGGAAATCGCGTTTTGACGGTGCAAATCGCCCAAGTTGAGCATCCTGAACAACTTTCCTGTGTGGAGTCATGCAAAATTCGCAAAACGTTGGAAATTACAACTTTTTTGTGCAAAATTGACGTCATAATTTGACCAAAAATCGTCGATTACCGCCAAAGTAAAACATTAAAGGGGTTCAAATTTGCACCGGCACACTCGGGTTGGGTATCCACAAGAAGTAATCACGCTAATTCGGCTTTTCTGGGTGGCTCGAAAATTAAAAAGTTTATTCCCCGGGCAGGGAAAAGGGAAGAGCGGCCATCTTGTTTTTCTAATAGTCAACTCTGGAAATCGCGTTTTGACGGTGCAAATCGACCAAGTTGAGCATCCTGAACAACTTTCCTGTGTGGAGTCATGCAAAATTCGCAAAACTTTGGAAATTACAACTTTTTGGTGCAAAAGTGACGTCATAATTTGACCAAAAATCGTCGATTACCGCCAAAGTAAAACATAGACGGGCTTCAAATTTGCACCGGCACACTCGGGTGGGGTATCCGCAAGAAGTAATCATGGTAATTCGGCTTTTCGGGGTGGCTCGAAAATTAAAAAGTTTATTCCCCGGGCAGGGAAAATGAAATAGCGGCCATCTTGTTTTTCTAATAGTCAACTCTGGAAATCGCGTTTTGACGGTGCAAATCGACCAAGTTGAGCATCCTGAACAACTTTCCTGTGTGGAGTCATGCAAAACTGGCAAAACCTTGGAAATTACAACTTTTTGGTGCAAAAGTGACGTCATAATCTGACCAAAAATTGTCGATTACCGCCAAAGTAAAACATTAAAGGGGTTCAAATTTGCACCGGCACACTCGGTGGGGTATCCGCAAGAAGTAATCACGCTAATTTGGCTTTTCGGGGTAGCTCGAAAATTAAAAAGTTTATTCCCCGGGCAGGGAAAATGGAAGAGCGGCCATCTTGTTTTTCTAACAGTCAACTCTGGAAATCGCGTTTTGACGGTGCAAATCGACCAAGTTGAGCATCCTGAACAACTTTCCTGTGTGGAGTCATGCAAAATTCGCAAAACCTTGGAAATTACAACTTTTTGGTGCAAAAGTGACGTCATAATTTGACCAAAAATCGTCGATTACCGCCAAAGTAAAACATTAAAGGGGTTCAAATTTGCACCGGCACACTCGGGTGGGGTATCCGCAAGAAGTAATCATGCTAGTTCGGCTTTTCGGGGTGGCTCGAAAATTAAAAAGTTTATTCCCCGGGCAGGGAAAATGGAAGAGCGGACATCTTGTTTTTCTAATAGTCAACTCTGGAAATCGCGTTTTGACGGTGCAAATCGACCAAGTTGAGCATCCTGAACAACTTTCCTGTGTGGAGTCATGCAAAATTCGCAAAACCTTGGGAATTACAATTTTTTGGTGCAAAAGTGACGTCATAATTTGACCAAAAATCGTCGATTACCGCCAAAGTAAAACATAAACGGGCTTCAAATTTGCACCGGCTCACTCGGGTGGGGTTATCCGCAAGAAGTAATCACGCTAATTTGGCTTTTCGGGTTGGCTCGAAAACTAAAAAGTTTATTCCCCGGGCAGGGAAAAGGGAAGAGCGGCCAGCTTATTTTTCTAACAGTCAACTCTGGAAATCGCGTTTTGACGGTGCAAATCGCCCAAGTTGAGCATCCTGAACAACTTTCCTGTGTGGAGTCATGCAAAATTCGCAAAACCTTGGGAATTACAACTTTTTGGTGCAAAAGTGACGTCATAATTTGACCAAAAATCGTCGATTACCGCCAAAGTAAAACATTAAAGGGGTTCAAATTTGCACCGGCACACTCGGGTGGGGTATCCGCAAGAAGTAATCACGCTAATTCGGCTTTTCTGGGCGGCTCGAAAATTAAAAAGTTTATTCCCCGGGCAGGGAAAAGGGAAGAGCGGCCATCTTGTTTTTATAATAGTCAACTCTGGAAATCGCGTTTTGACGGTGCAAATCGACCAAGTTGAGCATCCTGAACAACTTTCCTGTGTGGAGTCATGCAAAATTCGCAAAACCTTGGAAATTACAACTTTTTGGTGCAAAAGTGACGTCATAATTTGACCAAAAAGCGTCGATTACCGCCAAAGTTAAACATTAACGGGGTTCAAATTTGCACCGGCACAGTCGGGTGAGGTATCCGCAAGAAGTAATCACGCCAATTCGGCTTTTCGGGGTGGCTCGAAAATTAAAAAGTTTATTCCCCGGGCAGGGAAAATGGAAGAGCGGCCATCTTGTTTTTCTAATAGTCAACTCTGGAAATCTCGTTTTGACGGTGCAAACCGACCAAGTTGAGCATCCTGAACAACTTTCCTGTATGGAGTCATACAAAACTGGCAAAACCTTTGAAATTACAACTTTTTGGTGCAAAAGTGACGTCATAATCTGACCAAAAATCGTCGATTACCGCCAAAGTAAAACATTAAAGGGGTTCAAATTTGCACCGGCACACTCGGTGGGGTATCCGCAAGAAGTAATCACGCTAATTTGGCTTTTCGGGGTGGCTCGAAAATTAAAAAGTTTATTCCCCGGGCAGGGAAAAGGGAAGAGCGGCCATCTTGTTTTTTTAACAGTCAACTCTGGAAATCGCGTTTTGACGGTGCAAATCGACCAAGTTGAGCATCCTGAACAACTTTCCTGTGTGGAGTCATGCAAAATTCGCAAAACCTTGGAAATTACAACTTTTTGGTGCACAAGTGACGTCATAATTTGACCAAAAATCGTTGATTACCGCCAAAGTAAAACATTAAAGGGCTTCAAATTTGCACCGGCACACTCGGGTTGGGTATCCGCAAGAAGTAATCACGCTAATTCGGCTTTTCGGGGTGAAAACTAAAAAGTTTATTCCCCGGGCAGGGAAAAGAGAAGAGCGGCCATCTTGTTTTTCTAACAGTCAACTCTGGAAATCGCGTTTTGACGGTGCAAATCGCCCAAGTTGAGCATCCTGAACAACTTTCCTGTGTGGAGTCATGCAAAATTCGCAAAACCTTGGGAATTACAACTTTTTGGTGCAAAAGTGACGTCATAATTTGACCAAAAATCGTGGATTACCGCCAAAGTAAAACATAAACGGGCTTCAAATTTGCACCGGCTCACTCGGGTGGGGTATCCGCAAGAAGTAATCACGCTTATTCGGCTTTTCGGGGTGGCTCGAAAACTAAAAAGTTTATTCCCCGGGCAGGGAAAAGGGAAGAGCGGCCATCTTGTTTTTCTAACAGTCAACTCTGGAAATCGCGTTTTGACGGTGCAAATCGCCCAAGTTGAGCATCTTGAACAACTTTCCTGTGTGGAGTCATGCAAAATTCGCAAAACCTTGGGAATTACAACTTTTTGGTGCAAAAGTGACGTCATAATTTGACCAAAAATCGTTGATTACCGCCAAAGTAAAACATTAAAGGGCTTCAAATTTGCACCGGCACACTCGGGTGGGGTATCCGCAAGAAGTAATCACGCTAATTCGGCTTTTCGGGGTGGCTCGAAAACTAAAAAGTTTATTCCCCGGGCAGGGAAAAGAGAAGAGCGGCCATCTTATTTTTCTAACAGTCAACTCTGGAAATCGCGTTTTGACGGTGCAAATCGCCCAAGTTGAGCATCCTGAACAACTTTCCTGTGTGGAGTCATGCAAAATTCGCAAAACCTTGGAAATTACAACTTTTTGGTGCAAAAGTGACGTCATAATTTGACCAAAAATCGTCGATTACCGCCAAAGTAAAACATTAAAGGGGTTCAAATTTGCACCGGCACACTCGGGTTGGGTATCCGCAAGAAGTAATCACGCTAATTCGGCTTTTCGGGGTGGCTCGAAAATTAAAAAGTTTATTCCCCGGGCAAGGAAAATGGAAGAGCGGACATCTTGTTTTTCTAATAGTCAACTCTGGAAATCGCGTTTTGACGGTGCAAATCGACCAAGTTGAGCATCCTGAACAACTTTCCTGTGTGGAGTCATGCAAAATTCGCAAAACCTTGGGAATTACAACTTTTTGGTGCAAAAGTGACGTCATAATTTGACCAAAAATCGTTGATTACCGCCAAAGTAAAACATTAAAGGGCTTCAAATTTGCACCGGCACACTCGGGTGGGGTATCCGCAAGAAGTAATCACGCTAATTCGGCTTTTCGGGGTGGCTCGAAAACTAAAAAGTTTATTCCCCGGGCAGGGAAAAGGGAAGAGCGGCCATCTTGTTTTTCTAACAGTCAACTCTGGAAATCGCGTTTTGACGGTGCAAATCGCCCAAGTTGAGCATCCTGAACAACTTTCCTGTGTGGAGTCATGCAAAATTCGCAAAACCTTGGGAATTACAATTTTTTGGTGCAAAAGTGACGTCATAATTTGACCAAAAATCGTCGATTACCGCCAAAGTAAAACATAAACGGGCTTCAAATTTGCACCGGCTCACTCGGGTGGGGTTATCCGCAAGAAGTAATCACGCTAATTTGGCTTTTCGGGTTGGCTCGAAAACTAAAAAGTTTATTCCCCGGGCAGGGAAAAGGGAAGAGCGGCCAGCTTATTTTTCTAACAGTCAACTCTGGAAATCGCGTTTTGACGGTGCAAATCGCCCAAGTTGAGCATCCTGAACAACTTTCCTGTGTGGAGTCATGCAAAATTCGCAAAACCTTGGGAATTACAACTTTTTGGTGCAAAAGTGACGTCATAATTTGACCAAAAATCGTCGATTACCGCCAAAGTAAAACATTAAAGGGGTTCAAATTTGCACCGGCACACTCGGGTTGGGTATCCGCAAGAAGTAATCACGCTAATTCGGCTCTTCGGGGTGGCTCGAAAATTAAAAAGTTTATTCCCCGGGCAAGGAAAATGGAAGAGCGGACATCTTGTTTTTCTAATAGTCAACTCTGGAAATCGCGTTTTGACGGTGCAAATCGACCAAGTTGAGCATCCTGAACAACTTTCCTGTGTGGAGTCATGCAAAATTCGCAAAACCTTGGGAACTACAACTTTTTGGTGCAAAAGTGACGTCATAATTTGACCAAAAATCGTTGATTACCGCCAAAGTAAAACATTAAAGGGCTTCAAATTTGCACCGGCACCCTCGGGTGGGGTATCCGCAAGAAGTAATCACGCTAATTCGGCTTTTCGGGGTGGCTCGAAAACTAAAAAGTTTATTCCCCGGGCAGGGAAAAGGGAAGAGCGGCCAGCTTATTTTTCTAACAGTCAACTCTGGAAATCGCGTTTTGACGGTGCAAATCGCCCAAGTTGAGCATCCTGAACAACTTTCCTGTGTGGAGTCATGCAAAATTCGCAAAACCTTGGGAATTACAACTTTTTGGTGCAAAAGTGACGTCATAATTTGACCAAAAATCGTCGATTACCGCCAAAGTAAAACATTAAAGGGGTTCAAATTTGCACCGGCACACTCGGGTTGGGTATCCGCAAGAAGTAATCACGCTAATTCGGCTCTTCGGGGTGGCTCGAAAATTAAAAAGTTTATTCCCCGGGCAAGGAAAATGGAAGAGCGGACATCTTGTTTTTCTAATAGTCAACTCTGGAAATCGCGTTTTGACGGTGCAAATCGACCAAGTTGAGCATCCTGAACAACTTTCCTGTGTGGAGTCATGCAAAATTCGCAAAACCTTGGGAATTACAACTTTTTGGTGCAAAAGTGACGTCATAATTTGACCAAAAATCGTTGATTACCGCCAAAGTAAAACATTAAAGGGCTTCAAATTTGCACCGGCACCCTCGGGTGGGGTATCCGCAAGAAGTAATCACGCTAATTCGGCTTTTCGGGGTGGCTCGAAAACTAAAAAGTTTATTCCCCGGGCAGGGAAAAGGGAAGAGCGGCCATCTTGTTTTTCTAACAGTCAACTCTGGAAATCGCGTTTTGACGGTGCAAATCGCCCAAGTTGAGCATCCTGAACAACTTTCCTGTGTGGAGTCATGCAAAATTCGCAAAACCTTGGGAATTACAATTTGTTGGTGCAAAAGTGACGTCATAATTTGACCAAAAATCGTCGATTACCGCCAAAGTAAAACATAAACGGGCTTCAAATTTGCACCGGCTCACTCGGGTGGGGTTATCCGCAAGAAGTAATCACGCTAATTTGGCTTTTCGGGTTGGCTCGAAAACTAAAAAGTTTATTCCCCGGGCAGGGAAAAGGGAAGAGCGGCCAGCTTATTTTTCTAACAGTCAACTCTGGAAATCGCGTTTTGACGGTGCAAATCGCCCAAGTTGAGCATCCTGAACAACTTTCCTGTGTGGAGTCATGCAAAATTCGCAAAACCTTGGGAATTACAACTTTTTGGTGCAAAAGTGACGTCATAATTTGACCAAAAATCGTCGATTACCGCCAAAGTAAAACATTAAAGGGGTTCAAATTTGCACCGGCACACTCGGGTGGGGTATCCGCAAGAAGTAATCACGCTAATTCGGCTTTTCTGGGCGGCTCGAAAATTAAAAAGTTTATTCCCCGGGCAGGGAAAAGGGAAGAGCGGCCATCTTGTTTTTATAATAGTCAACTCTGGAAATCGCGTTTTGACGGTGCAAATCGACCAAGTTGAGCATCCTGAACAACTTTCCTGTGTGGAGTCATGCAAAATTCGCAAAACCTTGGAAATTACAACTTTTTGGTGCACAAGTGACGTCATAATTTGACCAAAAATCGTCGATTACCGCCAAAGTAAAACATTAAAGGGGTTCAAATTTGCACCGGCACACTCGGGTGGGGTATCCGCAAGAAGTAATCACGCTAATTCGGCTTTTTGGGGTGGCTCGAAAACTAAAAAGTTTATTCCCCGGGCAGGGAAAAGGGAAGAGCGGCCATCTTGTTTTTCTAACAGTCAACTCTGGAAATCGCGTTTTGACGGTGCAAATCGCCCAAGTTGAGCATCCTGAACAACTTTCCTGTGTGGAGTCAAGCAAAATTCGCAAAACCTTGGGAATTACAACTTTTTGGTGCAAAAGTGACGTCATAATTTGACCAAAAATCGTTGATTACCGCCAAAGTAAAACATTAAAGGGCTTCAAATTTGCACCGGCACACTCGGGTGGGGTATCCGCAAGAAGTAATCACGCTAATTCGGCTTTTCGGGGTGGCTCGAAAACTAAAAAGTTTATTCCCCGGGCAGGGAAAAGAGAAGAGCGGCCATCTTGTTTTTCTAACAGTCAACTCTGGAAATCGCGTTTTGACGGTGCAAATCGCCCAAGTTGAGCATCCTGAACAACTTTCCTGTGTGGAGTCATGCAAAATTCGCAAAACCTTGGGAATTACAACTTTTTGGTGCAAAAGTGACGTCATAATTTGACCAAAAATCGTGGATTACCGCCAAAGTAAAACATAAACGGGCTTCAAATTTGCACCGGCTCACTCGGGTGGGGTATCCGCAAGAAGTAATCACGCTTATTCGGCTTTTCGGGGTGGCTCGAAAACTAAAAAGTTTATTCCCCGGGCAGGGAAAAGGGAAGAGCGGCCATCTTGTTTTTCTAACAGTCAACTCTGGAAATCGCGTTTTGACGGTGCAAATCGCCCAAGTTGAGCATCCTGAACAACTTTCCTGTGTGGAGTCATGCAAAATTCGCAAAACCTTGGAAATTACAACTTTTTGGTGCAAAAGTGACGTCATAATTTGACCAAAAATCGTCGATTACCGCCAAAGTAAAACATTAAAGGAGTTCAAATTTGCACCGGCACACTCGGGTTGGGTATCCGCAAGAAGTAATCACGCCAATTCGGCTTTTCTGGGTGGCTCGAAAATTAAAAAGTTTATTCCCCGGGCAGGGAAAAGGGAAGAGCGGCCATCTTGTTTTTATAATAGTCAACTCTGGAAATCGCGTTTTGACGGTGCAAATCGACCAAGTTGAGCATCCTGAACAACTTTCCTGTGTGGAGTCATGCAAAATTCGCAAAACCTTGGGAATTACAACTTTTTGGTGCAAAAGTGACGTCATAATTTGACCAAAAATCGTCGATTACCGCCAAAGTAAAACATTAAAGGGGTTCAAATTTGCACCGGCACACTCGGGTTGGGTATCCGCAAGAAGTAATCACGCTAATTCGGCTTTTCGGGGTGGCTCGAAAATTAAAAAGTTTATTCCCCGGGCAAGGAAAATGGAAGAGCGGACATCTTGTTTTTCTAATAGTCAACTCTGGAAATCGCGTTTTGACGGTGCAAATCGACCAAGTTGAACATCCTGAACAACTTTCCTGTGTGGAGTCATGCAAAATTCGCAAAACCTTGGGAATTACAACTTTTTGGTGCAAAAGTGACGTCATAATTTGACCAAAAATCGTCGATTACCGCCAAAGTAAAACATTAAAGGGGTTCAAATTTGCACCGGCACACTCGGGTGGGGTATCCGCAAGAAGTAATCACGCTTATTCGGCTTTTCGGGGTGGCTCGAAAACTAAAAAGTTTATTCCCCGGGCAGGGAAAAGGGAAGAGCGGCCATCTTGTTTTTCTGACAGTCAACTCTGGAAATCGTGTTTTGACGGTGCAAATCGCCCAAGTTGAGCATCATGAACAACTTTCCTGTGTGGAGTCATGCAAAATTCGCAAAACCTTGGGAATTACAACTTTTTGGTGCAAAAGTGACGTCATAATTTGACCAAAAATCGTTGATTACCGCCAAAGTAAAACATTAAAGGTCTTCAAATTTGCACCGGCACACTCGGGTGGGGTATCCGCAAGAAGTAATCACGCTAATTCGGCTTTTCGGGGTGGCTCGAAAACTAAAAAGTTTATTCCCCGGGCAGGGAAAAGAGAAGAGCGGCCATCTTGTTTTTCTAACAGTCAACTCTGGAAATCGCGTTTTGACGGTGCAAATCGCCCAAGTTGAGCATCCTGAACAACTTTCCTGTGTGGAGTCATGCAAAATTCGCAAAACCTTGGAAATTACAACTTTTTGGTGCAAAAGTGACGTCATAATTTGACCAAAAATCGTCGATTACCGCCAAAGTAAAACATTAAAGGGGTTCAAATTTGCACCGGCACACTCGGGTTGGGTATCCGCAAGAAGTAATCACGCTAATTCGGCTTTTCTGGGTGGCTCGAAAATTAAAAAGTTTATTCCCCGGGCAGGGAAAAGGGAAGAGCGGCCATCTTGTTTTTCTAACAGTCAACTCTGGAAATCGCGTTTTGACGGTGCAAATCGACCAAGTTGAGCATCCTGAACAACTTTCCTGTGTGGAGTCATGCAAAATTCGCAAAACCTTGGGAATTACAACTTTTTGGTGCAAAAGTGACGTCATAATTTGACCAAAAATCGTCGATTACCGCCAAAGTAAAACATTAAAGGGGTTCAAATTTGCACCGGCACACTCGGGTTGGGTATCCGCAAGAAGTAATCACGCTAATTCGGCTTTTCTGGGTGGCTCGAAAATTAAAAAGTTTATTCCCCGGGCAGGGAAAAGGGAAGAGCGGCCATCTTGTTTTTATAATAGTCAACTCTGGAAATCGCGTTTTGACGGTGCAAATCGACCAAGTTGAGCATCCTGAACAACTTTCCTGTGTGGAGTCATGCAAAATTCGCAAAACCTTGGAAATTACAACTTTTTGGTGCAAAAGTGACGTCATAATTTGACCAAAAAGCGTCGATTACCGCCAAAGTAAAACATAGACGGGCTTCAAATTTGCACCGGCACACTCGGGTGGGGTATCCGCAAGAAGTAATCATGGTTATTCGGCTTTTCGGAGTGGCTCGAAAATTAAAAAGTTTATTCCCCGGGCAGGGAAAATGGAAGAGCGGCCATCTTGTTTTTCTAATAGTCAACTCTGGAAATCGCGTTTTGACGGTGCAAATCGACCAAGTTGAGCATCCTGAACAACTTTCCTGTGTGGAGTCATGCAAAACTGGCAAAACCTTGGAAATTACAACTTTTTGGTGCAAAAGTGACGTCATAATCTGACCAAAAATCGTCGATTACCGCCAAAGTAAAACATTAAAGGGGTTCAAATTTGCACCGGCACACTCGGTGGGGTATCCGCAAGAAGTAATCACGCTAATTTGGCTTTTCGGGGTGGCTCGAAAATTAAAAAGTTTATTCCCCGGGCAGGGAAAATGGAAGAGCGGCCATCTTGTTTTTCTAACAGTCAACTCTGGAAATCGCGTTTTGACGGTGCAAATCGACCAAGTTGAGCATCCTGAACAACTTTCCTGTGTGGAGTCATGCAAAATTCGCAAAACCTTGGAAACTACAACTTTTTGGTGCAAAAGTGACGTCATAATTTGACCAAAAATCGTCGATTACCGCCAAAGTAAAACATAGACGGGCTTCAAATTTGCACCGGCACACTCGGGTGGGGTATCTGCAAGAAGTAATCATGCTAATTCGGCTTTTCGGGATGGCTCGAAAACTAAAAAGTTTATTCCCCGGGCAGGGAAAATGGAAGAGCGGCCATCTTGTTTTTCTAATAGTCAACTCTGGAAATCGCGTTTTGACGGTGCAAATCGACCAAGTTGAGCATCCTGAACAACTTTCCTGTGTGGAGTCATGCAAAATTCGCAAAACCTTGGAAATTACAACTTTTTGGTGCAAAAGTGACGTCATAATTTGACCAAAAATCGTCGATTACCGCCAAAGTAAAACATAGACGGGCTTCAAATTTGCACCGGCACACTCGGGTGGGGTATCCGCAAGAAGTAATCATGGTTATTCGGCTTTTCGGGGTGGCTCGAAAATTAAAAAGTTTATTCCCCGGGCAGGGAAAATGGAAGAGCGGCCATCTTGGTTTTCTAACAGTCAACTCTGGAAATCGCGTTTTGACGGTGCAAATCGACCAAGTTGAGCATCCTGAACAACTTTCCTGTGTGGAGTCATGCAAAATTCGCAAAACCTTGGAAATTACATTTTTTTGGTGCAAAAGTGACGTCATAATTTGACCAAAAATCGTCGATTACCGCCAAAGTAAAACATAGACGGGCTTCAAATTTGCACCGGCACACTCGGGTGGGGTATCCGCAAGAAGTAATCATGCTAATTCGGCTTTTCGGGGTGGCTCGAAAATTAACAAGTTTATTCCCCGGGCAGGGAAAATGGAAGAGCGGTCATCTTGTTTTTCTAATAGTCAACTCTGGAAATCGCGTTTTGACGGTGCAAATCGACCAAGTTGAGCATCCTGAACAACTTTCCTGTGTGGAGTCATGCAAAATTCGCAAAACCTTGGAAATTACAACTTTTTGGTGCAAAAGTGACGTCATAATTTGACCAAAAATCGTCGATTACCGCCAAAGTAAAACATTAAAGGGGTTCAAATTTGCACCGGCACACTCGGTGGGGTATCCGCAAGAAGTAATCACGCTAATTCGGCTTTTCGGGGTGGCTCGAAAACTAAAAAGTTTATTCCCCGGGCAGGGAAAAGGGAAGAGCGGCCATCTTGTTTTTCTAACAGTCAACTCTGGAAATCGCGTTTTGACGGTGCAAATCGCCCAAGTTGAGCATCCTGAACAACTTTCCTGTGTGGAGTCATGCAAAATTCGCAAAACCTTGGAAATTACCACTTTTTGGTGCAAAAGTGACGTCATAATTTGACCAAAAATCGTCGATTACCGCCAAAGTAAAACATTAAAGGGGTTCAAATTTGCACCGGCACACTCGGGTTGGGTATCCGCAAGAAGTAATCACGCTAATTCGGCTTTTCTGGGTGGCTCGAAAATTAAAAAGTTTATTCCCCGGGCAAGGAAAAGGGAAGAGCGGCCATCTTGTTTTTCTAATAGTCAACTCTGGAAATCGCGTTTTGACGGTGCAAATCGACCAAGTTGAGCATCCTGAACAACTTTCCTGTGTGGAGTCATGCAAAATTCGCAAAACCTTGGGAATTACAACTTTTTGGTGCAAAAGTGACGTCATAATTTGACCAAAAATCGTCGATTACCGCCAAAGTAAAACATTAAAGGGGTTCAAATTTGCACCGGCACACTCGGGTGGGGTATCCGCAAGAAGTAATCACGCTAATTCGGCTTTTCGGGATGGCTCGAAAACTAAAAAGTTTATTCCCCGGGCAGGGAAAAGGGAAGAGCGGCCATCTTGTTTTTCTAACAGTCAACTCTGGAAATCGCGTTTTGACGGTGCAAATCGACCAAGTTGAGCATCCTGAACAACTTTCCTGTGTGGAGTCATGCAAAATTCGCAAAACCTTGGAAATTACAACTTTTTGGTGCAAAAGTGACGTCATAATTTGACCAAAAAACGTCGAATACCGCCAAAGTAAAACATTAAAGGGGTTCAAATTTGCACCGGCACACTCGGGTTTGGTATCCGCAAGAAGTAATCACGCTAATTCGGCATTTCTGGGTGGCTCGAAAATTAAAAAGTTTATTCCCCGGGCAGGGAAAAGGGAAGAGCGGCCATCTTGTTTTTATAATAGTCAACTCTGGAAATCGCGTTTTGACGGTGCAAATCGACCAAGTTGAGCATCCTGAACAACTTTCCTGTGTGGAGTCATGCAAAATTCGCAAAACCTTGGAAATTACAACTTTTTGGTGCAAAAGTGACGTCATAATTTGACCAAAAAGCGTCGATTACCGCCAAAGTAAAACATAGACGGGCTTCAAATTTGCACCGGCACACTCGGGTGGGGTATCCGCAAGAAGTAATCATGGTTATTCGGCTTTTCGGGGTGGCTCGAAAATTAAAAAGTTTATTCCCCGGGCAGGGAAAATGGAAGAGCGGCCATCTTGTTTTTCTAATAGTCAACTCTGGAAATCGCGTTTTGACGGTGCAAATCGACCAAGTTGAGCATCCTGAACAACTTTCCTGTGTGGAGTCATGCAAAACTGGCAAAATCTTGGAAATTACAACTTTTTGGTGCAAAAGTGACGTCATAATCTGACCAAAAATCGTCGATTACCGCCAAAGTAAAACATTAAAGGGGTTCAAATTTGCACCGGCACACTCGGTGGGGTATCCACAAGAAGTAATCACGCTAATTTGGCTTTTCGGGGTGGCTCGAAAATTAAAAAGTTTATTCCCCGGGCAGGGAAAATGGAAGAGCGGCCATCTTGTTTTTCTAACAGTCAACTCTGGAAATCCCGTTTTGACGGTGCAAATCGACCAAGTTGAGCATCCTGAACAACTTTCCTGTGTGGAGTCATGCAAAATTCGCAAAACCTTGGAAATTACAACTTTTTGGTGCAAAAGTGACGTCATAATTTGACCAAAAATCGTTGATTACCGCCAAAGTAAAACATTAAAGGGCTTCAAATTTGCACCGGCACACTCGGGTGGGGTATCCGCAAGAAGTAATCACGCTAATTCGGCTTTTCGGGGTGGCTCGAAAATTAAAAAGTTTATTCCCCGGGCAGGGAAAAGGGAAGAGCGGCCATCTTGTTTTTATAATAGTCAACTCTGGAAATCGCGTTTTGACGGTGCAAATCGACCAAGTTGAGCATCCTGAACAACTTTCCTGTGTGGAGTCATGCAAAATTCGCAAAACCTTGGGAATTACAACTTTTTGGTGCAAAAGTGACGTCATAATTTGACCAAAAATCGTCGATTACCGCCAAAGTAAAACATTAAAGGGGTTCAAATTTGCACCGGCACACTCGGGTGGGGTATCCGCAAGAAGTAATCACGCTAATTCGGCTTTTCTGTGTGGCTCGAAAATTAAAAAGTTTATTCCCCGGGCAAGGAAAAGGGAAGAGCGGCCATCTTGTTTTTCTAATAGTCAACTCTGGAAATCGCGTTTTGACGGTGCAAATCGACCAAGTTGAGCATCCTGAACAACTTTCCTGTGTGGAGTCATGCAAAACTGGCAAAATCTTGGAAATTACAACTTTTTGGTGCAAAAGTGACGTCATAATCTGACCAAAAATCCTCGATTACCGCCAAAGTAAAACATTAAAGGGGTTCAAATTTGCACCGGCACACTCGGTGGGGTATCCACAAGAAGTAATCACGCTAATTTGGCTTTTCGGGGTGGCGCGAAAATTAAAAAGTTTATTCCCCGGGCAGGGAAAATGGAAGAGCGGCCATCTTGTTTTTCTAACAGTCAACTCTGGAAATCGCGTTTTGACGGTGCAAATCGACCAAGTTGAGCATCCTGAACAACTTTCCTGTGTGGAGTCATGCAAAATTCGCAAAACCTTGGAAATTACAACTTTTTGGTGCAAAAGTGACGTCATAATTTGACCAAAAATCGTCGATTACCGCCAAAGTAAAACATACACGGGCTTCAAATTTGCACCGGCACACTCGGGTGGGGTATCCGCAAGAAGTAATCATGCTAGTTCGGCTTTTCGGGGTGGCTCGAAAATTAAAAAGTTTATTCCCCGGGCAGGGAAAATGGAAGAGCGGCCATCTTGTTTTTCTAATAGTCAACTCTGGAAATCGCGTTTTGACGGTGCAAATCGCCCAAGTTGAGCATCCTTAACAACTTTCCTGTGTGGAGTCATGCAAAATTCGCAAAACCTTGGAAATTACAACTTTTTGGTGCAAAAGTGACGTCATAATTTGACCAAAAATCGTCGATTACCGCCAAAGTAAAACATTAAAGGGGTTCAAATTTGCACCGGCACACTCGGGTGGGGTATCCGCAAGAAGTAATCATGCTAGTTCGGCTTTTCGGGGTGGCTCGAAAATTAAAAAGTTTATTCCCCGGGCAGGGAAAATGGAAGAGCGGACATCTTGTTTTTCTAACAGTCAACTCTGGAAATCGCGTTTTGACGGTGCAAATCGACCAAGTTGAGCATCCTGAACAACTTTCCTGTGTGGAGTCATGCAAAATTCGCAAAACCTTGGAAATTACAACTTTTTGGTGCAAAAGTGACGTCATAATTTGACCAAAAATCGTCGATTACCGCCAAAGTAAAACATTAAAGGGGTTCAAATTTGCACCGGCACACTTGGGTTGGGTATCCGCAAGAAGTAATCACGCTAATTCGGCTTTTCTGGGTGGCTCGAAAATTAAAAAGTTTATTCCCCGGGCAGGGAAAAGGGAAGAGCGGCCATCTTGTTTTTATAATAGTCAACTCTGGAAATCGCGTTTTGACGGTGCAAATCGACCAAGTTGAGCATCCTGAACAACTTTCCTGTGTGGAGTCATGCAAAATTCGCAAAACCTTGGAAATTACAACTTTTTGGTGCAAAAGTGACGTCATAATTTGACCAAAAATCGTCGATTACCGCCAAAGTAAAACATTAAAGGGGTTCAAATTTGCACCGGCACACTCGGGTTGGGTATCCGCAAGAAGTAATCACGCTAATTCGGCTTTTCTGGGTGGCTCGAAAATTAAAAAGTTTATTCCCCGGGCAGGGAAAAGGGAAGAGCGGCCATCATGTTTTTATAATAGTCAACTCTGGAAATCGCGTTTTGACGGTGCAAATCGACCAAGTTGAGCATCCTGAACAACTTTCCTGTGTGGAGTCATGCAAAATTCGCAAAACCTTGGAAATTACAACTTTTTGGTGCAAAAGTGACGTCATAATTTGACCAAAAATCGTCGATTACCGCCAAAGTAAAACATTAAAGGGGTTCAAATTTGCACCGGCACACTCGGGTGGGGTATCCGCAAGAAGTAATCATGCTAGTTCGGCTTTTCGGGGTGGCTCGAAAATTAAAAAGTTTATTCCCCGGGCAGGGAAAATGGAAGAGCGGACATCTTGTTTTTCTAATAGTCAACTCTGGAAATCGCGTTTTGACGGTGCAAATCGACCAAGTTGAGCATCCTGAACAACTTTCCTGTGTGGAGTCATGCAAAATTAGCAAAACCTTGGGAATTACAACTTTTTGGTGCAAAAGTGACGTCATAATTTGACCAAAAATCGTTGATTACCGCCAAAGTAAAACATTAAAGGGCTTCAAATTTGCACCGGCACACTCGGGTGGGGTATCCGCAAGAAGTAATCACGCTAATTCGGCTTTTCGGGGTGGCTCGAAAACTAAAAAGTTTATTCCCCGGGCAGGGAAAAGGGAAGAGCGGCCATCTTGTTTTTCTAACAGTCAACTCTGGAAATCGCGTTTTGACGGTGCAAATCGCCCAAGTTGAGCATCCTGAACAACTTTCCTGTGTGGAGTCATGCAAAATTCGCAAAACCTTGGAAATTACAACTTTTTGGTGCAAAAGTGACGTCATAATTTGACCAAAAATCGTCGATTACCGCCAAAGTAAAACATTAAAGGGGTTCAAATTTGCACCGGCACACTCGGGTGGGGTATCCGCAAGAAGTAATCACGCTAATTCGGCTTTTCGGGGTGGCTCGAAAATTAAAAAGTTTATTCCCCGGGCAGGGAAAAGGGAAGAGCGGCCATCTTGTTTTTATAATAGTCAACTCTGGAAATCGCGTTTTGACGGTGCAAATCGACCAAGTTGAGCATCCTGAACAACTTTCCTGTGTGGAGTCATGCAAAATTCGCAAAACCTTGGGAATTACAACTTTTTGGTGCAAAAGTGACGTCATAATTTGACCAAAAATCGTCGATTACCGCCAAAGTAAAACATTAAAGGGGTTCAAATTTGCACCGGCACACTCGGGTGGGGTATCCGCAAGAAGTAATCACGCTAATTCGGCTTTTCTGTGTGGCTCGAAAATTAAAAAGTTTATTCCCCGGGCAAGGAAAAGGGAAGAGCGGCCATCTTGTTTTTCTAATAGTCAACTCTGGAAATCGCGTTTTGACGGTGCAAATCGACCAAGTTGAGCATCCTGAACAACTTTCCTGTGTGGAGTCATGCAAAACTGGCAAAATCTTGGAAATTACAACTTTTTGGTGCAAAAGTGACGTCATAATCTGACCAAAAATCCTCGATTACCGCCAAAGTAAAACATTAAAGGGGTTCAAATTTGCACCGGCACACTCGGTGGGGTATCCACAAGAAGTAATCACGCTAATTTGGCTTTTCGGGGTGGCGCGAAAATTAAAAAGTTTATTCCCCGGGCAGGGAAAATGGAAGAGCGGCCATCTTGTTTTTCTAACAGTCAACTCTGGAAATCGCGTTTTGACGGTGCAAATCGACCAAGTTGAGCATCCTGAACAACTTTCCTGTGTGGAGTCATGCAAAATTCGCAAAACCTTGGAAATTACAACTTTTTGGTGCAAAAGTGACGTCATAATTTGACCAAAAATCGTCGATTACCGCCAAAGTAAAACATACACGGGCTTCAAATTTGCACCGGCACACTCGGGTGGGGTATCCGCAAGAAGTAATCATGCTAGTTCGGCTTTTCGGGGTGGCTCGAAAATTAAAAAGTTTATTCCCCGGGCAGGGAAAATGGAAGAGCGGCCATCTTGTTTTTCTAATAGTCAACTCTGGAAATCGCGTTTTGACGGTGCAAATCGCCCAAGTTGAGCATCCTTAACAACTTTCCTGTGTGGAGTCATGCAAAATTCGCAAAACCTTGGAAATTACAACTTTTTGGTGCAAAAGTGACGTCATAATTTGACCAAAAATCGTCGATTACCGCCAAAGTAAAACATTAAAGGGGTTCAAATTTGCACCGGCACACTCGGGTGGGGTATCCGCAAGAAGTAATCATGCTAGTTCGGCTTTTCGGGGTGGCTCGAAAATTAAAAAGTTTATTCCCCGGGCAGGGAAAATGGAAGAGCGGACATCTTGTTTTTCTAACAGTCAACTCTGGAAATCGCGTTTTGACGGTGCAAATCGACCAAGTTGAGCATCCTGAACAACTTTCCTGTGTGGAGTCATGCAAAATTCGCAAAACCTTGGAAATTACAACTTTTTGGTGCAAAAGTGACGTCATAATTTGACCAAAAATCGTCGATTACCGCCAAAGTAAAACATTAAAGGGGTTCAAATTTGCACCGGCACACTTGGGTTGGGTATCCGCAAGAAGTAATCACGCTAATTCGGCTTTTCTGGGTGGCTCGAAAATTAAAAAGTTTATTCCCCGGGCAGGGAAAAGGGAAGAGCGGCCATCTTGTTTTTATAATAGTCAACTCTGGAAATCGCGTTTTGACGGTGCAAATCGACCAAGTTGAGCATCCTGAACAACTTTCCTGTGTGGAGTCATGCAAAATTCGCAAAACCTTGGAAATTACAACTTTTTGGTGCAAAAGTGACGTCATAATTTGACCAAAAATCGTCGATTACCGCCAAAGTAAAACATTAAAGGGGTTCAAATTTGCACCGGCACACTCGGGTTGGGTATCCGCAAGAAGTAATCACGCTAATTCGGCTTTTCTGGGTGGCTCGAAAATTAAAAAGTTTATTCCCCGGGCAGGGAAAAGGGAAGAGCGGCCATCATGTTTTTATAATAGTCAACTCTGGAAATCGCGTTTTGACGGTGCAAATCGACCAAGTTGAGCATCCTGAACAACTTTCCTGTGTGGAGTCATGCAAAATTCGCAAAACCTTGGAAATTACAACTTTTTGGTGCAAAAGTGACGTCATAATTTGACCAAAAATCGTCGATTACCGCCAAAGTAAAACATTAAAGGGGTTCAAATTTGCACCGGCACACTCGGGTGGGGTATCCGCAAGAAGTAATCATGCTAGTTCGGCTTTTCGGGGTGGCTCGAAAATTAAAAAGTTTATTCCCCGGGCAGGGAAAATGGAAGAGCGGACATCTTGTTTTTCTAATAGTCAACTCTGGAAATCGCGTTTTGACGGTGCAAATCGACCAAGTTGAGCATCCTGAACAACTTTCCTGTGTGGAGTCATGCAAAATTAGCAAAACCTTGGGAATTACAACTTTTTGGTGCAAAAGTGACGTCATAATTTGACCAAAAATCGTTGATTACCGCCAAAGTAAAACATTAAAGGGCTTCAAATTTGCACCGGCACACTCGGGTGGGGTATCCGCAAGAAGTAATCACGCTAATTCGGCTTTTCGGGGTGGCTCGAAAACTAAAAAGTTTATTCCCCGGGCAGGGAAAAGGGAAGAGCGGCCATCTTGTTTTTCTAACAGTCAACTCTGGAAATCGCGTTTTGACGGTGCAAATCGCCCAAGTTGAGCATCCTGAACAACTTTCCTGTGTGGAGTCATGCAAAATTCGCAAAACCTTGGAAATTACAAGTTTTTGGTGCAAAAGTAACGTCATAATTTGACCAAAAATCGTCGATTACCGCCAAAGTAAAACATTAAAGGGGTTCAAATTTGCACCGGCACACTCGGGTTGGGTATCCGCAAGAAGTAATCACGCTAATTCGGCTTTTCTGGGTGGCTCGAAAATTAAAAAGTTTATTCCCCGGGCAGGGAAAAGGGAAGAGCGGCCATCTTGTTTTTATAATAGTCAACTCTGGAAATCGCGTTTTGACGGTGCAAATCGACCAAGTTGAGCATCCTGAACAACTTTCCTGTGTGGAGTCATGCAAAATTCGCAAAACCTTGGGAATTACAACTTTTTGGTGCAAAAGTGACGTCATAATTTGACCAAAAAGCGTCGATTACCGCCAAAGTAAAACATAGACGGGCTCCAAATTTGCACCGGCACACTCGGGTGGGGTATCCGCAAGAAGTAATCATGGTTATTCGGCTTTTCGGGGTGGCTCGAAAATTAAAAAGTTTATTCCCCGGGCAGGGAAAAGGGAAGAGCGGCCATCTTGTTTTTCTAATAGTCAACTCTGGAAATCGCGTTTTGACGGTGCAAATCGACCAAGTTGAGCATCCTGAACAACTTTCCTGTGTGGAGTCATGCAAAACTGGCAAAACCTTGGAAATTACAACTTTTTGGTGCAAAAGTGACGTCATAATCTGACCAAAAATCGTCGATTACCGCCAAAGTAAAACATTAAAGGGGTTCAAATTTGCACCGGCACACTCGATGGGGTATCCGCAAGAAGTAATCACGCTAATTTGGCTTTTCGGGGTGGCTCGAAAATTAAAAAGTTTATTCCCCGGGCAGGGAAAATGGAAGAGCGGCCATCTTGTTTTTCTAACAGTCAACTCTGGAAATCGCGTTTTGACGATGCAAATCGACCAAGTTGAGCATCCTGAACAACTTTCCTGTGTGGAGTCATGCAAAATTAGCAAAACCTTGGAAATTACAACTTTTTGGTGCAAAAGTGACGTCATAATTTGACCAAAAATCGTTGATTACCGCCAAAGTAAAACATTAAAGGGCTTCAAATTTGCACCGGCACACTCGGGTGGGGTATCCGCAAGAAGTAATCACGCTAATTCGGCTTTTCGGGGTGGCTCGAAAACTAAAAAGTTTATTCCCCGGGCAGGGAAAAGGGGAGAGCGGCCATCTTGTTTTTCTAACAGTCAACTCTGGAAATCGCGTTTTGACGGTGCAAATCGACCAAGTTGAGCATCCTGAACAACTTTCCTGTGTGGAGTCATGCAAAATTCGCAAAACCTTGGAAATTACAAGTTTTTGGTGCAAAAGTAACGTCATAATTTGACCAAAAATCGTCGATTACCGCCAAAGTAAAACATTAAAGGGGTTCAAATTTGCACCGGCACACTCGGGTTGGGTATCCGCAAGAAGTAATCACGCTAATTCGGCTTTTCTGGGTGGCTCGAAAATTAAAAAGTTTATTCCCCGGGCAGGGAAAAGGGAAGAGCGGCCATCTTGTTTTTATAATAGTCAACTCTGGAAATCGCGTTTTGACGGTGCAAATCGACCAAGTTGAGCATCCTGAACAACTTTCCTGTGTGGAGTCATGCAAAATTCGCAAAACCTTGGGAATTACAACTTTTTGGTGCAAAAGTGACGTCATAATTTGACCAAAAAGCGTCGATTACCGCCAAAGTAAAACATAGACGGGCTTCAAATTTGCACCGGCACACTCGGGTGGGGTATCCGCAAGAAGTAATCATGGTTATTCGGCTTTTCGGGGTCCCAGTAAACAAAGGAACGTTAAAAACACGTGAAAAACACGTGAAATTCGAGAAAAGGTTTGGTGCGAATCACGTTCTTGAAAAACGTGAAAATCTCCTCGGAGGCGTTAATGCGTTTTTGCTAAATATTCACGTTATACCCTGAACGTGAATGTCACGTGAATTTCACTTCCATAATAACGTTACCAGTCCAATCCTAAAAAACGCGCATTCCAAACCAGAAAATAACGTAAAATACCCGTTATTGAATCGCTATTACCCTGCGTTATATTCACGTGTTTTATCCGTTGTTGATTCAAGTTTGTTTTACACTTAAAGGTCACGTTATGGTCAGCTATACAGATAACGTTTTTCAAAGCACGGGATAATCTCGTTGGAGGCCTCAATGGAATACACTGGACATTTCCTTATTATAATAACGTTATTTGCCGGTTGTTTATCAACGTGTTTTGGACACCTGATAATCACGTTCTTATTCTATTATAAAAGAACTGTTTTTTTTCTCATTTAATGAAAACGTCATTATCCCGACATATGAACTCCCTTTTTGCATACCTAATAATCACGTTCATAACTGGTTGTAGAAACCCCTTTTGTGCACGCCCAGTAAATCACGTTCTTAAAAAACGTGAAAATCTCTTCGGAGGCGTTAATGCGTTTTTGCTAAATAATCACGTCATACCCTGCACGTGAATGCCACGTGAATTTCACTTTCATAATCACGTTCTTAACTGGTTGTAGAAACCCCTTTTTGCACACCTAATAATAACGTTCTTAGCTGGTTGTAGAAACCCATTTTTCACACCTAATAATCACGTGTTTAACCCTTTACAGAAAACCCTTTTTGCACACCTAATAATCGCGTTCTAAGCTGGTTGTAGAAACCCCTTTTGCACACCTAATAATCGCGTTCTAAGCTGGTTGTAGAAACCCCTTTTTGCACACCTAATAATAACGTTCTTAATCCTTTACAGAGACCCCTTTTCGCACGCTTGGTGTTCACGTTCTTAACCGGTTCTAGAAACCACTTTTTTATACCGAATAATCACGTTCTTGACCCGTTATAAACAGCCTTAACCAAACCTAATAATTACTGTTTCAGCCGGTTAGAGAAACCAATTGTTGAACACCTAATAACAACGTTATTATTCGGCATTAGAAATCCCCGTTTTCGCTCTAATACATGTAATCACTTTCTTCACCAGTTATAGAATACGGGTTTAGAATATAGAGCACCATTATTTAAAAATAAATTTACATTAGTAACTTACAGATCAACATTACAAAACGTATGCAAAACCTTTAATTTGTTTTACACTTTAATTGTTCACAACAAAAGTTAACACATAACCATAACTGTAACGAGATGCAAAACTATTCAGTCTCAATGAAAAGTTATTCCTAAGTATCCCACCAACTTTAACAAGTTTAATAATTAAAAATAAAATTATCCATTCCAATACACATTCCAAGGGATAATGACATCAGCATCCAAACTTCACAACAATGAAAATAATTACCAGAATTGTACATTCCTCACCAACATTTCCCTGCATATATGTTCATTTCCAAACTTGATGACTTTCCCTGAATATTTTTCCACTTAAAAGCACTGGACACCTTTGGAAATTCATTGTCAAAGAACAGTCTTCCCACTTATGCATAAAATAACAAACCTGTGTAAATTTGGACTCAATTGGTCGTCGAACTTGCGAGAAAAAGAAAAAACACACTTGTCGCACAAGTTGTGTGTTTTCAGACGCCTTATGAATTCGAGACCTCAAGTTTAGTTAAAATAATATTTCAGTGACAAATTATTTTTTTCTCAAAAACTACTTTACTTCAGAAGGAGCCGTTTCTCAACATGCGTTATACTATCAATAGCTCTCCATTGCTCTACACCAAGTAAGTTTTTATAACAATTTTGGGGCATTACTCAAAGTCATTGTTAGCATACAAAACTTACTTGGTAACAAGCAATGGAGAGCTGTTGATAGTATAAAACATTGTGGGAAACGGCTCTCTAAGAAGTAATGTAGTTTTTGAGAAAGTAATTTCTCACTAAAATATTTGAATTGAATTCGAGACCTCAGCTGAGGTCTCGAATTCAAGCATCTGAAAGCACACAAATTTTCTTCCATTATTCTCTCGCAACTTCGACGACCAATTGAGTTCAAATTTTCACAGGTTTGTTATTTTAAGCATATGTTGAGATACACCAAGTGAGAAGACTGGTCTTTGACAATTACCAAAGGTGTCCAGTGCCTTTAAAAGAAAACCTACTTACTCAGATGTTTAGATTGAGTTTTAATATTCCATCTACATCTACAAACATGAGTGTTTTCAGTAAACAGCTAAGCATAACTTCTCTTACAATTTATCAATTTGTTTCATTCTTTTTTTAGATAAGCAGGAAAGAATGCTTGTTTAATATGAGCTTCACTAGGGTTTTGAGTGTCAGTACAGTTGCTGTTTTGATTTTAAATCATAAATCTCAGTTAACTTCATTTTGACTTGCCCTGTACAGCTAAAATGCTTTGCTTGACATTTGTTTTGTCAAGTATTCCGTGGACAGCTTGCAAAATGAGTACCTTAATTCAGGAATGATCAATTTCTTTCATTCTTTTTTTTTCTAAGAAGCAGGAGAGAGTGCTTAAGCTATACATCTTATGCTTCCTCTTCACTGGTGTCCTCTCTTTCTGGTACACTCAATACTGGATGAAGTTTGACAACTTTTCGCTTAGGATAAGCTTTAAGTATATAAACAAGGTTGGAGTCTAACTCTGCCTGTTGGATAGGTCTTTCTCTATTAGCTCTTGATGCCCCTGGAAATATGTAGAAAAAAACAAAACATCATTATGCCTGTTAATTTATTTCATGTTGGTTAACAATCAACATTTTGTCACACTAGTAAACAAAACATGAATTGTTTTTTTCCATTCTGAAATCCAGATGTGATTTGTTTCACATGTGGCTCTAACATAACAAGCTTCACAAAATTAAAAAGTAAATGGCAAGAACTTGGGAAAAAAATTATGAAAAAAAAAATAGAAAATGAGGCAGGCCTTGTGTATGAATTTGATTAAGATACATAAAAAGAAAGTTGATATTATTTGGCAAATAAGGACACTGAAGTACTATTGAAAAAAAGTAGCACATAATAATTATGCTGCTAGTTTTCATTTTTTCTCCCTGAAGCAGTCCTTCGGTGAACAGGACCATCGAAAGTTTGGCGTAACAATAGGGTTGAAAAAATGTGGGGCCGGATGGCTGGAGTTTTTAAAACAATCAAAGAACAATGGAGCCCCCCTTTAAAAAAAAGGGTGAAAAGAAAGAACACCCACATAAGAGACCAAATGTACTTAACTGTCCCTTTGTTATAGACTCAACAAGGCAGTAAATATGAGGGCACACATACATAAACAAATACATGCAATCAGGGACATACTTTTTTGTTTGTACATTTTGGTCAACAACACCTAGGGTTTTGAATTTTTCCAACCAGGTACCTTTCCTGAGCAGGGGATCCTTGTGTTATAAGTCACAGGTTTGAATGTGTTTACCTGACTCTAGGTACATGTTTCTTTTTTCAGGAGTGCATACAATTTTAGGGCAAATTTTTATCACTCGCAGAAAGTATAGCTTTCGTTAATACGGTTTTTTAAGTTAGTAAAATTAATAAGTCGAGAGTTTACTTACTGATAATGATCGTATATAGAGCGAGACCCTGCAAGGATGTCTTGGCATCACACTTTTTCCTTTCCTGGCCACACTTTGAAAGCATTGCCAGTACTGGTACCGATGCCACTGCCTCTAACATTTTCCTTAGTACTGGCCTTGCCTCCTTTTCTCTAGCAGCCTTCACCACTAGATATTGTTTCTTAAAGAAAATTAGGCAAGCAATAAGAGAAAGGAAAACGTTTATTACCGTTTGATTCATGGTGTTGATTAGTTGTTGACTGGATTATTACAAAAGCGCCAAAATTGGCGGTTGCGAGCCTTATAACACTACAACACATATATAGCAGTAGTAGTGTAATGCTGGTGTTGAAACGAAGACAAAACCCGGTTTGTCCTTCATTCAGGGTTACAAAACAAATCGTCCCTGGATTTTGTATAGTTGATATCTAGATCTTCTTCATTGTTGAAATATTCACTTAAAGGTTCACGCTCAGTACATATATTGAAAAAAAACGTAATCAGGACAGCAGTGTATCTTATCAAAGGATGATTTCTTACCATATGGCTGCTAAATAATTTAGCATAACATGAAAAATGCCGTTTTCCCATAATGCTTTGCTGCTATAAAAGTGCATTGCCCTTCCCACATGTGGCAGCTCTAGTGGTAATGATGGCATTTTTAGATCAATAATGTGTGTAAGGGGAAAAGCGAAACCATACATGTAGGCCTGCGCCAACAGACCAGGAGATGAGAACATTGTGACAACAAAAAAACGTTTTGATGGTAATAAACATGTGCATCATATAAAACAAATTCGAGGACAAGCACAGAAAAATAGTAAAACCGGGACACACTCAAAACGTTCAAAAAACTTTAGGTTAAGTATTATAAAATTCTTCCCTTGTACATGGAGAATCATGTAATGGAAACCAAGGCTTTAAAGAGCGTATGAGGCGTTAATATGTGTACAGTTCTTAATTATGGAGGGGGGGGGGGCAAAGTCAAAGTGGAACAGTTGTTGGTAGGGGGTGGGGTTTGGAACTGAGGGAAGGTGCGAGGAAAAGAGATACACACTGCCCAGAAAGAACTAAAGCGGAAATAACCCTAGAGCAGGAAATTCGAAACCAAATCCGTGACAGCAACAGATAGGCAGAGAAAGGTGTGGGGGGGGGGGGGGTTGAAAAGGAAATCACATGTTATCGGTGTGGTCTCTGGTAATAAACCATTCCCTGACTGTTTGGATGTTGTTTTTGTGGGAGACAAAGGTCTTCGTTTTCCAAATAATCATAGCAATGGTTAGAACAGACCTAATGTTTGATGTTTTAATGCATCTTCACAGAAGAAAGTGTGGCGGGGGGGGGGGGGGGTTGGGTTTGAGAAAAAGGAAGGGTCGGGAGGATGGAAGGGGTTGTAAAACTCACTAAAAAGAACCTTTTTTTCCGGAGCAAATATTTGAGTTATATATAGAGAATGTGACTCACCATGACTTAAACATCTACATTTTGTACGTGGTGAACGCTCTTCATCGATTGAAGAATACATCACGTCTGCATTGTGCATATCAGCATCGGTCACCAGTACGACAGCTACAAAGAAAATAATAATGAAGTGTTAAGAAATTTGAAGTTTTTTATATACAAACAAAACAAATGGCTTACTTCGTCGAGAATGACAATGATGACGTGGGTCACAACGAGTGTGAAACACACACACATACATGTAATTGTTTTAATAACTGTATGACCGAGGACGAAAACAGATTTTTAACAATTACTCGAGTTACTCTTCTATTTAAACAGGACATGAAATTTGTATTATTTTTATCCTTTTTTTAGATGTTAAATTAATTGTCTTCATTCATGTGACCCTTAACGTTAATTGGTTGCAAACATGTGAAATGTACTGGAGTTTGCTACTTACATGTGTCCTCTTTCTGAAGGGATGCTCTCTCGTCAGATTCTTGTGTCTCGATGTTCTCCTCCTCCTCCTCCTCATTGTCCCCTTCCCGGCCTTCTTCGCCATCATCAATTCCTTTACCCCGCTTGTCACCATTCATTGTCTTTGATGACATTTTTGCTCCCCGACCTGCCCATCTTTGTTGCTTTCTTCTTCGGACTCGTATTTGTCTGACGTAGAGTTATAGCGTGATACGGCTTTATCAGCCTTCAGGTAAGTATCTGTCAAAAATGTGATGAAAATACTTTGTATAACGTCGGCTACAAACACAAACAGACAATCAATAAATGTGCCCCAAATAATTATAGTAATAATGTTCGGTTTTTATAAATTGCTTTATACACCGCATCTCAAAGCGCTTCCAACATTAGTACCCCTGGTCACTGGGCCATATTCATTCCTTAAACCATCTTAGCTCCCTGAGGAGTATACAGCCTGTGCTGCCAAATATGTAGTGCACTAAGCTAAACCAACCACAAGAACCATCTCTGCCCTCACAGGTGTCCATTTACCCCTGGACAGAGAGAAGCAATTATAGTAAAGTGTCGTGCTCAGGGACACAGTTCTCACAACCGGGATATGTACCTGTATTCATTCCAGTTCAATGTGTTAAAAGAAAAAAATGTACCTTTTTTTCGAACGCAGAAGTATTACAAAATAAATGTCATTATGATTTGAGTGTAAACTTACGGAACCGCTCATGCAACACACGGACATGGAACTTTTTCCATTTCGACGGGTTCAGCTTTTTGTGGTCAATGATGAGTCTTTTGATGTTGAAATTTTGCTCTGGCCACCAGCAAAAATCCTTTCGCTGCGAAAAAATTTGAATAATTTAAAAGAAGGAAGAAAAAAACAAAACAGTTTAAGGTAATACTATATCTCATTAAAATGCATCTCCATTTTCATAAACCATTTAACGTAGGGGGCGAGTTGAAAGGGATAATATATCCCATCTAACTGAGACAATAAGATAATGTGATCATACGCACTATTTAGGCCCACAAAGTTTATCGTGAACGAACATAAAACGATCAATAAAATCACACTAACCCTTCCTCCATGCACTAAAAACACACCCGGCATAGCTACATGCTACATGTAAATGTACATGTACATGATGTATAATATGTACATGTGCACAGTATAACCACATGGCCCGCTGCCACCCACGAACCACGGCACTCGACACACATGAACCGTTAAATCTTACGCGATACACAAAACACGTTGTTCTCTACGAACCTCTACAATTTGAATTTCCAAGACAAAAATCTCTCTGTATACTTCAATAGTATTAACAAAATATACACCCAGAGTAATCAGGAGGCAACTGCTGCTAATTTAAGTACATTTTAAAGTAATAAATACAAATGGAAAATATCAAAATCACAGATTTAAAAGTGAAAGTTTGAAAGAGTTTGATTTACCTGTTGGACGAAAAGCAGTCGTTGAGGTGAAAGGTCACTGGACCCCGCGAAACCAGTGAGCTAAAACAATGGAACGTGTAGTAGATGTTGGATCACAAGCAGATTACTGCTTTAATGAACTTTAAACATGAAATGTACGGAGAGAATAAAAAATAAAATAAAAACGATCATCTCGCTGTGCATCGCACGAGGGCGCAAAACGGCAAAGGCAAACTTATAACTTACATAATACAATTAGGTCATATTATGACGAACAAATAATGAATAAAAAAAAAGCCGAAGTCATAATCATGTGTGCATGAGGGCGAATTGAAAAAAAAAAAAAAACAGCTGAAAAACCAATACCAAATAAAATAGTTACAAAAATTGCGCAAATGCCCCGAAAACGAAAATTATTTCCAAATAGCGGGTACACTGGGGAAGATGGGACATTGCCTATAAACCAAATCAATTCTGGCAAACCCATCCTATGCATAACAGTTTTGTCCATAGCTGGTCTGTATGTGGAGGTTGCCCCTTTGCCGTTTTCTATTACCGTTGGCGTTGTTTCACGCGTCAGATTAAAAGTGCGGGTTAAAATCTTCCATTGGTAGGCCTATTATTTGTAAAACACAAGGTGGTTAGGTGACTACTTATTATTTTGTTTACAGCCTCGGACCTAAATAACTAAATAGTTCTGATAGAACGGCTGGATACAGAAAACAAGTTAACTGTGGAGAAACTGAAACCAGCTCTGCTTAGAAATAAATGATTAGGCTATCTCTCACACAGTTTAGGCCCTCTGTCCTAAACAGTAATTAGCTCGCCAAGCTATAGTAAGTTCGTAAGTTTTGTTTTTCTAATAGTAGGTTAATAGGCTGTCATATCCATTGGCTTTACTTGGGTATTTTGCAGTCGCCGCTAGTCAGGGGCGATTATTCCTTGTTTCACTTTTGTTCTGCCCTTATATTAATTAAAATCATTCAAATTTTGTGTTACAATGAATTTTATAAGCAAAATTTCCCAAATGGACTAACTGAAAAACGTCCGCTGCCGGAGTCAGCACCCGTATTGCCACACCCAGTAATTCACAGTTTAACTTAATTACAAACGTGTTGCTTACTTTTAAGATAATAACGGTATCCGTCTGTTTCTTATAGCAACCTCATATAATACGCTCAATAAAGTCGTCTGTTCTATGTCCTTACATAACCAAAGATTCCGTAGTCTTATATATTCAGATAATGGTAAAGAAAAAACCCAGTTTCAGTCAATGAACTTTCGGTTGCTGGACGTAGTAGAAAACTCATTACGAAACAAAACATCTGGTTATTTTTACCAGTCGGATGACTATGACTACGTGTGTATTTAGTCAAAAACACGTCAGTTTAACCAGTTTTTTGTGGTTAGTCTTTCAACAAAAATAATTAGTGTTCTGACAACGTAATAGTCAGTTATTTGAAGAACCAAAAATCATCTCATTATTCAAACAGGTAAGCTGACTGCGTGTGTATTTGGTGAAAAACACGTAACTTTGACCATAATTTTTGTGGTTAGTCTTCATCCAAAATAATTGGTGCTTTGACAACGTAAAAGTCAGTCTTTAAAAAAAGAAAATTATCTCTTTCTTTAAACCGGTAAGATGACTACGTTTGTATTAAGTCATAAATACGTAATTTTGACCAGTGTTTTTGTGGTAATTCTTTAACCAAAATAGGTGATGTTTTGACAACGTAATAGTCAGTTGTTTGAAACACCGAATCATCTCGTTATTTAAACCTGTAAGATGACTATACGTTCGTGTTTGGTAAAAAAAACACGTAATTTTGACCATAGTTTTTGTGGGTAGTCTTCAACCAAAATAAATGATGTTTTTACAACGTCATTTTTAGTTCTTTTGAGGATCAAATCATCTTGTTATTTAAACCAGTAAGACGACTACGTTTGTATTTGGTGGAAAACACGTAATTTTGACCAGTGTTTTGTGGTTAGTCTTAATCCAAAATAATTGATGTTTTGACAACGTAATTGTCAGTTATTTTAGGAACTAAATTATCTCGTTTTTTAAACCGGTAAGATGACTACGTATGTATTTGGTGGAAAACACGTAATATTGTCCAGTGTTTTGTCGCTAGTCTTCAACCCCCCCAAAATAGTGTATTGACAACGTTATTTTCAGTTATTTGAAAAAACTAAATCATCTCGTTATTTTAACTGGTGAGATGACTACGTTTGTATTTGGTGAAAAACACGTGATTTTGACCAGTGTTTTGTGGTTAGTCTTTAACCAAAATATCTGATGTTTGACAACGTAATTGTCAGTTATTTTAGGAACCAAATCATCTCGTTATTTTAAGTGGTAAGATGACTACGTTTGTATTTGGTGGAAAACACGTGATTTTGACCAGTGTTTTGTGGTTAGTCTTTAACCAAAATATCTGATGTTTGACAACGTAATTGTCAGTTATTTCAGGAACCAAATCATCTCGTTATTTTAAGTGGTAAGATGACTACGTTTGTATTTGGTGGAAAACGCGTAATTTTGACCAGTGTTTTGTGGTTAGTCTTTAACCAAAATAAATAGTGTATTGACAACGTAATTGTCAATTATTTTAAGAACCAAATCATCTCATCATTTTAAGTGGTAAGATGACTACGTTTGTATTTGGTGGAAAACGCGTAATTTTGACCAGTGTTTTGTGGTTAGTCTTCAACCAAAATAAATAGTGTTCTGACAACGTTATTTTTAGTCATTTGAAAAAACTAAATTGTCTCGTTATTTAAACCGGTAAGACGACTACGTATGTATTTGGTGGAAAACACGTAATATTGACCAGTGTTTTGTCGCTAGTCTTCAACCAAAACGAATAGTGTATTGACAACGTTATTTTCAGTCATTTGAAAAAACTAAATCATCTCGTTATTTTAACTGGTGAGATGACTACGTTTGTATTTGGTGAAAAACACGTGATTTTGACCAGTGTTTTGTGGTTAGTCTTTAACCAAAATTATTAGTGTATTGACAACGTTATTTTCAGTTATTTGAAAAAACTAAATTATCTCGTTATTTTAACTGGTGAGATGACTACGTTTGTATTTGGTGAAAAACACCTGATTTTGACCAGTGTTTTGTGGTTAGTATTTAACCAAAATAATTGATGTTTTGACAACGTAATTGTCAATTATTTTAGGAACCAAATCATCTCGTTATTTTAAGTGGTAAGATGACTACGCTTGTATTTGGTGGAAAACGCGTAATTGTGACCAGTGTTTTGTGGTTAGTCTTCAACCAAAATAAATAGTGTATTGACAACGTAATTGTCAGTTATTTTAGGAACCAAATCATCTCGTTATTTTAAGTGGTAAGAAAACTACGTTTGTATTTGGTGGAAAACGCGTAATTTTGACCAGTGTTTTGAGGTTAGTCTTCAACCACAATAAATAGTGTTTTGACAACGTTATTTTTAGTCATTTGAAAAAACTAACTTATCTCGTTATTTAAACCGGTAAGATGACTACGTATGTATTTGGTGGAAAACACGTAATATTGACCAGTGTTTTGTAGTTAGTCTTAATCCAAAATAATTGGTGTTTTGACAACGTAATTGTCAGTTATTTTAGGAACTTAATTATCTCGTTATTTTAACTGGTGAGATGACTACGTTTGTATTTGGTGAAAAACACGTGATTTTGACCAGTGTTTTGTGGTTAGTCTTTAACCAAAATGAATAGTGTATTGACAACGTTATTTTCAGTCATTTGAAAAACTTAAATCATCTTGTTATTTAAACCAGTAAGACGACTACGTTTGTATTTGGTGAAAAACACGTGATTTTGACCAGTGTTTTGTGGTTAGTCTTTAACCAAAATAATTGATGTTTTGGCAACGTAATTGTCAGTTATTTTAAAAACCAAATCATCTCGTCATTTTAAGTGGTATAATGATTACGTTTGTATTTGGTGGAAAACGCGTAATTTTGACCAGTGTTTTGTGGTTAGTCTTCAACCAAAATAAATTGTGTTTTGACAACGTTATTTTCAGTCATTTGAAAAACTAACTTATCTCGTTATTTAAACCGGTAAGATGACTACGTATGTATTTGGTGGAAAACACGTAATATTGACCAGTGTTTTGTGGTTAGTCTTAATCCAAAATAATTGGTGTTTTGACAACGTAATTGTCAGTTATTTTAGGAACTTAATTATCTCGTTATTTTAACTGGTGAGATGACTACGTTTGTATTTGGTGAAAAACACGTGATTTTGACCAGTGTTTTGTGGTTAGTCTTCAACCAAAATAAATAGTGTTCTGACAACGTTATTTTTAGTCATTTGAAAAAACTAAATTATCTCGTTATTTAAACCGGTAAGATGACTACGTTTGTATTTGGTGGAAAACACGTAATTTTTACCAGTGTTTTGTGGTTAGTCTTCAACCAAAATAAATAGTGTTCTGACAACGTTATTTTTAGTCATTTGAAAAAACTAAATTATCTCGTTATTTAAACCGGTAAGATGACTACGTTTGTATTTGGTGGAAAACACGTAATTTTGACCAGTGTTTTGTGGTTAGTCTTCAACCAAAATAAATTGTGTTTTGACAACGTTATTTTCAGTCATTTGAAAAACTTAATCATCTCGTTATTTTAACTGGTGAGATGACTACGTTTGTATTTGGTCACAAACACGTGATATTGACCAGTGTTGTTGTGGTTAGTCTTCACTCAAAGTAACTAGTGTTTGTACAACGTAATAGTCAGTTATTTGAGGAACCAAATCATCTCGTAATTTTTACTGGTAAGATGACTACGTTTGTATTTGGTGAAAAACACGTAATTTTGACCAGTGTTTTGTGGTTAGTCTTCAACCAAAATAAATAGTGTTCTGACAACGTTATTTTTAGTCATTTGAAAAAACTAAATTATCTCGTTATTTAAACCGGTAAGATGACTACGTTTGTATTTGGTGGAAAACACGTAATTTTTACCAGTGTTTTGTGGTTAGTCTTCAACCAAAATGAATAGTGTTCTGACAACGTTATTTTTAGTCATTTGAAAAAACTAAATTATCTCGTTATTTAAACCGGTAAGATGACTTCGTTTGTATTTGGTGGAAAACACGTAATTTTGACCAGTGTTTTGTGGTTAGTCTTCAACCAAAATAAATTGTGTTTTGACAACGTTATTTTCAGTCATTTGAAAAACTTAATCATCTCGTTATTTTAACTGGTGAGATGACTACGTTTGTATTTGGTCACAAACACGTGATATTGACCAGTGTTGTTGTGGTTAGTCTTCACTCAAAGTAACTAGTGTTTGTACAACGTAATAGTCAGTTATTTGAGGAACCAAATCATCTCGTAATTTTTACTGGTAAGATGACTACGTTTGTATTTGGTGAAAAACACGTAATTTTGACCAGTGTTTTGTGGTTAGTCTTTAACCAAAATAATTGGTGTGTATGAAAACGTAATAGTCAGTCATTTGAAAAACCAAATTATCTCGTTATTTAAACTGGTAAGATGACTACGTATGTTTTTGGTGAAAAACACGTTATATTTACCACTTTTTATTTAGTTAATCTTCAACGGAATTCGCCGATGCTCTGACGACCAAATATTCACGCTTTGTCGGCACCAGTAATTTACAGTTTGAATTCACGTTAGTTGTTTAGGTGAAAAATAGGAAATTTTTACCTTAAAATCACTTGTCAATCAAACGTTTGTAACTAACTTCGACTATTCACGTGATTAAGCGGTAATGTCGAAGGGGAAATATAACGTAAAAATTAGGTGCCCAGAAATCCTTACAAAAATCACGTGTTTGCAAGGTGACGATTTGGTTCGAAATTATTCATACCTAATTTTCACGTAAAATTCACCGACAAAACTGGTTACTTTTTGGTGTCTGTTTACTGGGGTGGCTCGAAAATTAAAAAGTTTATTCCCCGGGCAGGGAAAATGGAAGAGCGGACATCTTGTTTTTCTAATAGTCAACTCTGGAAATCGCGTTTTGACGGTGCAAATCGACCAAGTTGAGCATCCTGAACAACTTTCCTGTGTGGAGTCATGCAAAATTAGCAAAACCTTGGGAATTACAACTTTTTGGTGCAAAAGTGACGTCATAATTTGACCAAAAATCGTTGATTACCGCCAAAGTAAAACATTAAAGGGCTTCAAATTTGCACCGGCACACTCGGGTGGGGTATCCGCAAGAAGTAATCACGCTAATTCGGCTTTTCGGGGTTTGCTCGAAAACTAAAAAGTTTATTCCCCGGGCAGGGAAAAGGGAAGAGCGGCCATCTTGTTTTTCTAACAGTCAACTCTGGAAATCGCGTTTTGACGGTGCAAATCGCCCAAGTTGAGCATCCTGAACAACTTTCCTGTGTGGAGTCATGCAAAATTCGCAAAACCTTGGGAATTACAACTTTTTGGTGCAAAAGTGACGTCATAATTTGACCAAAAAGCGTCGATTACCGCCAAAGTAAAACATTAAAGGGCTTCAAATTTGCACCGGCACACTCGGGTGGGGTATCCGCAAGAAGTAATCATGGTTATTCGGCTTTTCGGGGTGGCTCGAAAATTAAAAAGTTTATTCCCCGGGCAGGGAAAAGGGAAGAGCGGCCATCTTGTTTTTCTAATAGTCAACTCTGGAAATCGCGTTTTGACGGTGCAAATCGACCAAGTTGAGCATCCTGAACAACTTTCCTGTGTGGAGTCATGCAAATCTGGCAAAACCTTGGAAATTACAACTTTTTGGTGCAAAAGTGACGTCATAATCTGACCAAAAATCGTCGATTACCGCCAAAGTAAAACATTAAAGGGGTTCAAATTTGCACCGGCACACTCGGTGGGGTATCCGCAAGAAGTAATCACGCTAATTTGGCTTTTCGGGGTGGCTCGAAAATTAAAAAGTTTATTCCCCGGGCAGGGAAAATGGAAGAGCGGCCATCTTGTTTTTCTAACAGTCAACTCTGGAAATCGCGTTTTGACGGTGCAAATCGACCAAGTTGAGCATCCTGAACAACTTTCCTGTGTGGAGTCATGCAAAATTAGCAAAACCTTGGAAATTACAACTTTTTGGTGCAAAAGTGACGTCATAATTTGACCAAAAATCGTCGATTACCGCCAAAGTAAAACATTAAAGGGGTTCAAATTTGCACCGGCACACTCGGGTGGGGTATCCGCAAGAAGTAATCACGCTAATTCGGCTTTTCGGGGTGGCTCGAAAATTAAAAAGTTTATTCCCCGGGCAGGGAAAATGGAAGAGCGGCCATCTTGTTTTTCTAACAGTCAACTCTGGAAATCGCGTTTTGACGGTGCAAATCGACCAAGTTGAGCATCCTGAACAACTTTCCTGTGTGGAGTCATGCAAAATTAGCAAAACCTTGGAAATTACAACTTTTTGGTGCAAAAGTGACGTCATAATTTGACCAAAAATCGTTGATTACCGCCAAAGTAAAACATTAAAGGGCTTCAAATTTGCACCGGCAAACTCGGGTGGGGTATCCGCAAGAAGTAATCACGCTAATTCGGCTTTTCGGGGTGGCTCGAAAACTAAAAAGTTTATTCCCCGGGCAGGGAAAAGGGAAGAGCGGCCATCTTGTTTTTCTAACAGTCAACTCTGGAAATCGCGTTTTGACGGTGCAAATCGACCAAGTTGAGCATCCTGAACAACTTTCCTGTGTGGAGTCATGCAAAATTCGCAAAACCTTGGAAATTACAAGTTTTTGGTGCAAAAGTAACGTCATAATTTGACCAAAAATCGTCGATTACCGCCAAAGTAAAACATTAAAGGGGTTCAAATTTGCACCGGCACACTCGGGTTGGGTATCCGCAAGAAGTAATCACGCTAATTCGGCTTTTCTGGGTGGCTCGAAAATTAAAAAGTTTATTCCCCGGGCAGGGAAAAGGGAAGAGCGGCCATCTTGTTTTTATAATAGTCAACTCTGGAAATCGCGTTTTGACGGTGCAAATCGACCAAGTTGAGCATCCTGAACAACTTTCCTGTGTGGAGTCATGCAAAATTCGCAAAACCTTGGGAATTACAACTTTTTGGTGCAAAAGTGACGTCATAATTTGACCAAAAAGCGTCGATTACCGCCAAAGTAAAACATAGACGGGCTTCAAATTTGCACCGGCACACTCGGGTGGGGTATCCGCAAGAAGTAATCATGGTTATTCGGCTTTTCGGGGTGGCTCGAAAATTAAAAAGTTTATTCCCCGGGCAGGGAAAAGGGAAGAGCGGCCATCTTGTTTTTCTAATAGTCAACTCTGGAAATCGCGTTTTGACGGTGCAAATCGACCAAGTTGAGCATCCTGAACAACTTTCCTGTGTGGAGTCATGCAAAACTGGCAAAACCTTGGAAATTACAACTTTTTGGTGCAAAAGTGACGTCATAATCTGACCAAAAATCGTCGATTACCGCCAAAGTAAAACATTAAAGGGGTTCAAATTTGCACCGGCACACTCGGTGGGGTATCCGCAAGAAGTAATCACGCTAATTTGGCTTTTCGGGGTGGCTCGAAAATTAAAAAGTTTATTCCCCGGGCAGGGAAAATGGAAGAGCGGCCATCTTGTTTTTCTAACAGTCAACTCTGGAAATCGCGTTTTGACGGTGCAAATCGACCAAGTTGAGCATCCTGAACAACTTTCCTGTGTGGAGTCATGCAAAATTAGCAAAACCTTGGAAATTACAACTTTTTGGTGCAAAAGTGACGTCATAATTTGACCAAAAATCGTCGATTACCGCCAAAGTAAAACATTAAAGGGGTTCAAATTTGCACCGGCACACTCGGGTGGGGTATCCGCAAGAAGTAATCACGCTAATTCGGCTGTTCGGGGTGGCTCGAAAATTAACAAGTTTATTCCCCGGGCAGGGAAAATGGAAGAGCGGCCATCTTGTTTTTCTAACAGTCAACTCTGGAAATCGCGTTTTGACGGTGCAAATCGACCAAGTTGAGCATCCTGAACAACTTTCCTGTGTGGAGTCATGCAAAATTCGCAAAACCTTGGAAATTACAACTTTTTGGTGCAAAAGTGACGTCATAATTTGACCAAAAAACGTCGATTACCGCCAAAGTAAAACATTAAAGGGGTTCAAATTTGCACCGGCACACTCGGTGGGGTATCCGCAAGAAGTAATCACGCTAATTTGGCTTTTCGGGGTGGCTCGAAAATTAAAAAGTTTATTCCCCGGGCAGGGAAAATGGAAGAGCGGCCATCTTGTTTTTCTAACAGTCAACTCTGGAAATCGCGTTTTGACGGTGCAAATCGACCAAGTTGAGCATCCTGAACAACTTTCCTGTGTGGAGTCATGCAAAATTAGCAAAACCTTGGAAATTACAACTTTTTGGTGCAAAAGTGACGTCATAATTTGACCAAAAATCGTTGATTACCGCCAAAGTAAAACATTAAAGGGCTTCAAATTTGCACCGGCAAACTCGGGTGGGGTATCCGCAAGAAGTAATCACGCTAATTCGGCTTTTCGGGGTGGCTCGAAAACTAAAAAGTTTATTCCCCGGGCAGGGAAAAGGGAAGAGCGGCCATCTTGTTTTTCTAACAGTCAACTCTGGAAATCGCGTTTTGACGGTGCAAATCGACCAAGTTGAGCATCCTGAACAACTTTCCTGTGTGGAGTCATGCAAAATTCGCAAAACCTTGGAAATTACAAGTTTTTGGTGCAAAAGTAACGTCATAATTTGACCAAAAATCGTCGATTACCGCCAAAGTAAAACATTAAAGGGGTTCAAATTTGCACCGGCACACTCGGGTTGGGTATCCGCAAGAAGTAATCACGCTAATTCGGCTTTTCTGGGTGGCTCGAAAATTAAAAAGTTTATTCCCCGGGCAGGGAAAAGGGAAGAGCGGCCATCTTGTTTTTATAATAGTCAACTCTGGAAATCGCGTTTTGACGGTGCAAATCGACCAAGTTGAGCATCCTGAACAACTTTCCTGTGTGGAGTCATGCAAAATTCGCAAAACCTTGGGAATTACAACTTTTTGGTGCAAAAGTGACGTCATAATTTGACCAAAAAGCGTCGATTACCGCCAAAGTAAAACATAGACGGGCTTCAAATTTGCACCGGCACACTCGGGTGGGGTATCCGCAAGAAGTAATCATGGTTATTCGGCTTTTCGGGGTGGCTCGAAAATTAAAAAGTTTATTCCCCGGGCAGGGAAAAGGGAAGAGCGGCCATCTTGTTTTTCTAATAGTCAACTCTGGAAATCGCGTTTTGACGGTGCAAATCGACCAAGTTGAGCATCCTGAACAACTTTCCTGTGTGGAGTCATGCAAAACTGGCAAAACCTTGGAAATTACAACTTTTTGGTGCAAAAGTGACGTCATAATCTGACCAAAAATCGTCGATTACCGCCAAAGTAAAACATTAAAGGGGTTCAAATTTGCACCGGCACACTCGGTGGGGTATCCGCAAGAAGTAATCACGCTAATTTGGCTTTTCGGGGTGGCTCGAAAATTAAAAAGTTTATTCCCCGGGCAGGGAAAATGGAAGAGCGGCCATCTTGTTTTTCTAACAGTCAACTCTGGAAATCGCGTTTTGACGGTGCAAATCGACCAAGTTGAGCATCCTGAACAACTTTCCTGTGTGGAGTCATGCAAAATTAGCAAAACCTTGGAAATTACACCTTTTTGGTGCAAAAGTGACGTCATAATTTGACCAAAAATCGTCGATTACCGCCAAAGTAAAACATTAAAGGGGTTCAAATTTGCACCGGCACACTCGGGTGGGGTATCCGCAAGAAGTAATCACGCTAATTCGGCTTTTCGGGGTGGCTCGAAAATTAACAAGTTTATTCCCCGGGCAGGGAAAATGGAAGAGCGGCCATCTTGTTTTTCTAACAGTCAACTCTGGAAATCGCGTTTTGACGGTGCAAATCGACCAAGTTGAGCATCCTGAACAACTTTCCTGTGTGGAGTCATGCAAAATTCGCAAAACCTTGGAAATTACAACTTTTTGGTGCAAAAGTGACGTCATAATTTGACCAAAAAACGTCGATTACCGCCAAAGTAAAACATTAAAGGGGTTCAAATTTGCACCGGCACACTCGGGTGGGGTATCCGCAAGAAGTAATCACGCTAATTCGGCTTTTCGGAGTGGCTCGAAAATTAAAAAGTTTATTCCCCGGGCAGGGAAAAGGGAAGAGCGGCCATCTTGTTTTTCTAATAGTCAACTCTGGAAGTTGCGTTCTGACGGTGCAAATCGACCAAGTTGAGCATCCTGAACAACTTTCCTGTGTGGAGTCATGCAAAATTAGCAAAACCTTGGAAATTACAACTTTTTGGTGCAAAAGTGACGTCATAATTAATTGACCAAAAATCGTCGATAACCGCCAATGTTAAACATTAACGGGGTTCAAATTTGCACCGGCACACTCGGTGGGGTATCCGCAAGAAGTAATCACGCTAGTTCGGCTTTTCGGGGTGGCTCGAAAATTAAAAAGTTTATTCCCCGGGCAGGGAAAATGGAAGAGCGGCCATCTTGTTTTTCTAATAGTCAACTCTGGAAATCGCGTTTTGACGGTGCAAATCGACCAAGTTGAGCATCCTGAACAACTTTCCTGTGTGGAGTCATGCAAAATTCGCAAAACCTTGGGAATTACATCTTTTTGGTGCAAAAGTGACGTCATAATCTGACCAAAAATCGTCGATTACCGCCAAAGCAAAACATTAAAGGGGTTCAAATTTGCACCGGCACACTCGGGTGGGGTATCCGCAAGAAGTAATCACGCTAATTCGGCTTTTCGGGATGGCTCGAAAATTAAAAAGTTTATTCCCCGGGCAGGGAAAAGGGAAGAGCGGCCATCTTGTTTTTCTAACAGTCAACTCTGGAAATCGCGTTTTGACGGTGCAATACGCCCAAGTTGAGCATCCTGAACAACTTTCCTGTGTGGAGTCATGCAAAATTCGCAAAACCTTGGAAATTACAACTTTTTGGTGCAAAAGTGACGTCATAATTTGACCAAAAATCGTCGATTACCGCCAAAGTAAAACATTAAAGGGGTTCAAATTTGCACCGGCACACTCGGGTTGGGTATCCGCAAGAAGTAATCACGCTAATTCGGCTTTTCTGGGTGGCTCGAAAATTAAAAAGTTTATTCCCCGGGCAGGGAAAAGGGAAGAGCGGCCATCTTGTTTTTATAATAGTCAACTCTGGAAATCGCGTTTTGACGGTGCAAATCGACCAAGTTGAGCATCCTGAACAACTTTCCTGTGTGGAGTCATGCAAAATTCGCAAAACCTTGGGAATTACAACTTTTTGGTGCAAAAGTGACGTCATAATTTGACCAAAAAGCGTCGATTACCGCCAAAGTAAAACATAGACGGGCTTCAAATTTGCACCGGCACACTCGGGTGGGGTATCCGCAAGAAGTAATCATGGTTATTCGGCTTTTCGGGGTGGCTCGAAAATTAAAAAGTTTATTCCCCGGGCAGGGAAAAGGGAAGAGCGGCCATCTTGTTTTTCTAATAGTCAACTCTGGAAATCGCGTTTTGACGGTGCAAATCGACCAAGTTGAGCATCCTGAACAACTTTCCTGTGTGGAGTCATGCAAAACTGGCAAAACCTTGGAAATTACAACTTTTTGGTGCAAAAGTGACGTCATAATCTGACCAAAAATCGTCGATTACCGCCAAAGTAAAACATTAAAGGGGTTCAAATTTGCACCGGCACACTCGGTGGGGTATCCGCAAGAAGTAATCACGCTAATTTGGCTTTTCGGGGTGGCTCGAAAATTAAAAAGTTTATTCCCCGGCAGGGAAAATGGAAGAGCGGCCATCTTGTTTTTCTAACAGTCAACTCTGGAAATCGCGTTTTGACGGTGCAAATCGACCAAGTTGAGCATCCTGAACAACTTTCCTGTGTGGAGTCATGCAAAATTAGCAAAACCTTGGAAATTACAACTTTTTGGTGCAAAAGTGACGTCATAATCTGACCAAAAATCGTCGATTACCGCCAAAGTAAAACATTAAAGGGGTTCAAATTTGCACCGGCACACTCGGTGGGGTATCCGCAAGAAGTAATCACGCTAATTTGGCTTTTCGGGGTGGCTCGAAAATTAAAAAGTTTATTCCCCGGGCAGGGAAAAGGGAAGAGCGGCCATCTTGTTTTTCTAATAGTCAACTCTGGAAGTTGCGTTCTGACGGTGCAAATCGACCAAGTTGAGCATCCTGAACAACTTTCCTGTGTGGAGTCATGCAAAATTAGCAAAACCTTGGAAATTACAACTTTTTGGTGCAAAAGTGACGTCATAATTAATTGACCAAAAATCGTCGATAACCGCCAATGTTAAACATTAACGGGGTTCAAATTTGCACCGGCACACTCGGTGGGGTATCCGCAAGAAGTAATCACGCTAGTTCGGCTTTTCGGGGTGGCTCGAAAATTAAAAAGTTTATTCCCCGGGCAGGGAAAATGGAAGAGCGGCCATCTTGTTTTTCTAATAGTCAACTCTGGAAATCGCGTTTTGACGGTGCAAATCGACCAAGTTGAGCATCCTGAACAAGTTTCCTGTGTGGAGTCATGCAAAATTCGCAAAACCTTGGGAATTACAACTTTTTGGTGCAAAAGTGACGTCATAATCTGACCAAAAATCGTCGATTACCGCCAAAGCAAAACATTAAAGGGGTTCAAATTTGCACCGGCACACTCGGGTGGGGTATCCGCAAGAAGTAATCACGCTAATTCGGCTTTTCGGGATGGCTCGAAAATTAAAAAGTTTATTCCCCGGGCAGGGAAAAGGGAAGAGCGGCCATCTTGTTTTTCTAACAGTCAACTCTGGAAATCGCGTTTTGACGGTGCAATACGCCCAAGTTGAGCATCCTGAACAACTTTCCTGTGTGGAGTCATGCAAAATTCGCAAAACCTTGGAAATTACAACTTTTTGGTGCAAAAGTGACGTCATAATTTGACCAAAAATCGTCGATTACCGCCAAAGTAAAACATTAAAGGGGTTCAAATTTGCACCGGCACACTCGGGTTGGGTATCCGCAAGAAGTAATCACGCTAATTCGGCTTTTCTGGGTGGCTCGAAAATTAAAAAGTTTATTCCCCGGGCAGGGAAAAGGGAAGAGCGGCCATCTTGTTTTTATAATAGTCAACTCTGGAAATCGCGTTTTGACGGTGCAAATCGACCAAGTTGAGCATCCTGAACAACTTTCCTGTGTGGAGTCATGCAAAATTCGCAAAACCTTGGGAATTACAACTTTTTGGTGCAAAAGTGACGTCATAATTTGACCAAAAAGCGTCGATTACCGCCAAAGTAAAACATAGACGGGCTTCAAATTTGCACCGGCACACTCGGGTGGGGTATCCGCAAGAAGTAATCATGGTTATTCGGCTTTTCGGGGTGGCTCGAAAATTAAAAAGTTTATTCCCCGGGCAGGGAAAAGGGAAGAGCGGCCATCTTGTTTTTCTAATAGTCAACTCTGGAAATCGCGTTTTGACGGTGCAAATCGACCAAGTTGAGCATCCTGAACAACTTTCCTGTGTGGAGTCATGCAAAACTGGCAAAACCTTGGAAATTACAACTTTTTGGTGCAAAAGTGACGTCACAATCTGACCAAAAATCGTCGATTACCGCCAAAGTAAAACATTAAAGGGGTTCAAATTTGCACCGGCACACTCGGTGGGGTATCCGCAAGAAGTAATCACGCTAATTTGGCTTTTCGGGGTGGCTCGAAAATTAAAAAGTTTATTCCCCGGGCAGGGAAAATGGAAGAGCGGCCATCTTGTTTTTCTAACAGTCAACTCTGGAAATCGCGTTTTGACGGTGCAAATCGACCAAGTTGAGCATCCTGAACAACTTTCCTGTGTGGAGTCATGCAAAATTAGCAAAACCTTGGAAATTACAACTTTTTGGTGCAAAAGTGACGTCATAATTTGACCAAAAATCGTTGATTACCGCCAAAGTAAAACATTAAAGGGCTTCAAGTTTGCACCGGCACACTCGGGTGGGGTATCCGCAAGAAGTAATCACGCTAATTCGGCTTTTCGGAGTGGTTCGAAAATTAAAAAGTTTATTCCCCGGGCAGGGAAAAGGGAAGAGCGGCCATCTTGTTTTTCTAATAGTCAACTCTGGAAGTTGCGTTCTGACGGTGCAAATCGACCAAGTTGAGCATCCTGAACAACTTTCCTGTGTGGAGTCATGCAAAATTAGCAAAACCTTGGAAATTACAACTTTTTGGTGCAAAAGTGACGTCATAATTAATTGATCAAAAATCGTCGATAACCGCCAATGTTAAACATTAACGGGGTTCAAATTTGCACCGGCACACTCGGTGGGGTATCCGCAAGAAGTAATCACGCTAGTTCGGCTTTTCGGGGTGGCGCGAAAATTAAAAAGTTTATTCCCCGGGCAGGGAAAATGGAAGAGCGGCCATCTTGTTTTTCTAATAGTCAACTCTGGAAATCGCGTTTTGACGGTGCAAATCGACCAAGTTGAGCATCCTGAACAACTTTCCTGTGTGGAGTCATGCAAAATTCGCAAAACCTTGGGAATTACAACTTTTTGGTGCAAAAGTGACGTCATAATCTGACCAAAAATCGTCGATTACCGCCAAAGCAAAACATTAAAGGGGTTCAAATTTGCACCGGCACACTCGGGTGGGGTATCCGCAAGAAGTAATCACGCTAATTCGGCTTTTCGGGATGGCTCGAAAATTAAAAAGTTTATTCCCCGGGCAGGGAAAAGGGAAGAGCGGCCATCTTGTTTTTCTAACAGTCAACTCTGGAAATCGCGTTTTGACGGTGCAATACGCCCAAGTTGAGCATCCTGAACAACTTTCCTGTGTGGAGTCATGCAAAATTCGCAAAACCTTGGAAATTACAACTTTTTGGTGCAAAAGTGACGTCATAATTTGACCAAAAATCGTCGATTACCGCCAAAGTAAAACATTAAAGGGGTTCAAATTTGCACCGGCACACTCGGGTTGGGTATCCGCAAGAAGTAATCACGCTAATTCGGCTTTTCTGGTTGGCTCGAAAATTAAAAAGTTTATTCCCCGGGCAGGGAAAATGGAAGAGCGGACATCTTGTTTTTCTAATAGTCAACTCTGGAAATCGCGTTTTGACGGTGCAAATCGACCAAGTTGAGCATCCTGAACAACTTTCCTGTGTGGAGTCATGCAAAATTAGCAAAACCTTGGGAATTACAACTTTTTGGTGCAAAAGTGACGTCATAATTTGACCAAAAATCGTTGATTACCGCCAAAGTAAAACATTAAAGGGCTTCAAATTTGCACCGGCACACTCGGGTGGGGTATCCGCAAGAAGTAATCACGCTATTTCGGCTTTTCGGGGTGGCTCGAAAACTAAAAAGTTTATTCCCCGGGCAGGGAAAAGGGAAGAGCGGCCATCTTGTTTTTCTAACAGTCAACTCTGGAAATCGCGTTTTGACGGTGCAAATCGCCCAAGTTGAGCATCCTGAACAACTTTCCTGTGTGGAGTCATGCAAAATTCGCAAAACCTTGGAAATTACAAGTTTTTGGTGCAAAAGTAACGTCATAATTTGACCAAAAATCGTCGATTACCGCCAAAGTAAAACATTAAAGGGGTTCAAATTTGCACCGGCACACTCGGGTTGGGTATCCGCAAGAAGTAATCACGCTAATTCGGCTTTTCTGGGTGGCTCGAAAATTAAAAAGTTTATTCCCCGGGCAGGGAAAAGGGAAGAGCGGCCATCTTGTTTTTATAATAGTCAACTCTGGAAATCGCGTTTTGACGGTGCAAATCGACCAAGTTGAGCATCCTGAACAACTTTCCTGTGTGGAGTCATGCAAAATTCGCAAAACCTTGGGAATTACAACTTTTTGGTGCAAAAGTGACGTCATAATTTGACCAAAAAGCGTCGATTACCGCCAAAGTAAAACATAGACGGGCTTCAAATTTGCACCGGCACACTCGGGTGGGGTATCCGCAAGAAGTAATCATGGTTATTCGGCTTTTCGGGGTGGCTCGAAAATTAAAAAGTTTATTCCCCGGGCAGGGAAAAGGGAAGAGCGGCCATCTTGTTTTTCTAATAGTCAACTCTGGAAATCGCGTTTTGACGGTGCAAATCGACCAAGTTGAGCATCCTGAACAACTTTCCTGTGTGGAGTCATGCAAAACTGGCAAAACCTTGGAAATTACAACTTTTTGGTGCAAAAGTGACGTCATAATCTGACCAAAAATCGTCGATTACCGCCAAAGTAAAACATTAAAGGGGTTCAAATTTGCACCGGCACACTCGGTGGGGTATCCGCAAGAAGTAATCACGCTAATTTGGCTTTTCGGGGTGGCTCGAAAATTAAAAAGTTTATTCCCCGGGCAGGGAAAATGGAAGAGCGGCCATCTTGTTTTTCTAACAGTCAACTCTGGAAATCGCGTTTTGACGGTGCAAATCGACCAAGTTGAGCATCCTGAACAACTTTCCTGTGTGGAGTCATGCAAAATTAGCAAAACCTTGGAAATTACAACTTTTTGGTGCAAAAGTGACGTCATAATTTGACCAAAAATCGTTGATTACCGCCAAAGTAAAACATTAAAGGGCTTCAAATTTGCACCGGCACACTCGGGTGGGGTATCCGCAAGAAGTAATCACGCTAATTCGGCTTTTCGGGGTGGCTCGAAAACTAAAAAGTTTATTCCCCGGGCAGGGAAAAGGGAAGAGCGGCCATCTTGTTTTTCTAACAGTCAACTCTGGAAATCGCGTTTTGACGGTGCAAATCGACCAAGTTGAGCATCCTGAACAACTTTCCTGTGTGGAGTCATGCAAAATTCGCAAAACCTTGGAAATTACAAGTTTTTGGTGCAAAAGTAACGTCATAATTTGACCAAAAGTCGTCGATTACCGCCAAAGTAAAACATTAAAGGGGTTCAAATTTGCACCGGCACACTCGGGTTGGGTATCCGCAAGAAGTAATCACGCTAATTCGGCTTTTCTGGGTGGCTCGAAAATTAAAAAGTTTATTCCCCGGGCAGGGAAAAGGGAAAAGCGGCCATCTTGTTTTTCTAATAGTCAACTCTGGAAATCGCGTTTTGACGGTGCAAATCGACCAAGTTGAGCATCCTGAACAACTTTCCTGTGTGGAGTCATGCAAAATTCGCAAAACCTTGGGAATTACAACTTTTTGGTGCAAAAGTGACGTCATAATTTGACCAAAAAGCGTCGATTACCGCCAAAGTAAAACATAGACGGGCTTCAAATTTGCACCGGCACACTCGGGTGGGGTATCCGCAAGAAGTAATCATGGTTATTCGGCTTTTCGGGGTGGCTCGAAAATTAAAAAGTTTATTCCCCGGGCAGGGAAAAGGGAAGAGCGGCCATCTTGTTTTTCTAATAGTCAACTCTGGAAATCGCGTTTTGACGGTGCAAATCGACCAAGTTGAGCATCCTGAACAACTTTCCTGTGTGGAGTCATGCAAAACTGGCAAAACCTTGGAAATTACAACTTTTTGGTGCAAAAGTGACGTCATAATCTGACCAAAAATCGTCGATTACCGCCAAAGTAAAACATTAAAGGGGTTCAAATTTGCACCGGCACACTCGGTGGGGTATCCGCAAGAAGTAATCACGCTAATTTGGCTTTTCGGGGTGGCTCGAAAATTAAAAAGTTTATTCCCCGGGCAGGGAAAATGGAAGAGCGGCCATCTTGTTTTTCTAACAGTCAACTCTGGAAATCGCGTTTTGACGGTGCAAATCGACCAAGTTGAGCATCCTGAACAACTTTCCTGTGTGGAGTCATGCAAAACTAGCAAAACCTTGGAAATTACAACTTTTTGGTGCAAAAGTGACGTCATAATTTGACCAAAAATCGTCGATTACCGCCAAAGTAAAACATTAAAGGGGTTCAAATTTGCACCGGCACACTCGGGTGGGGTATCCGCAAGAAGTAATCACGCTAATTCGGCTTTTCGGGGTGGCTCGAAAATTAAAAAGTTTATTCCCCGGGCAGGGAAAATGGAAGAGCGGCCATCTTGTTTTTCTAACAGTCAACTCTGGAAATCGCGTTTTGACGGTGCAAATCGACCAAGTTGAGCATCCTGAACAACTTTCCTGTGTGGAGTCATGCAAAATTCGCAAAACCTTGGAAATTACAACTTTTTGGTGCAAAAGTGACGTCATAATTTGACCAAAAAACGTCGATTACCGCCAAAGTAAAACATTAAAGGGGTTCAAATTTGCACCGGCACACACGGGTTGGGTATCCGCAAGAAGTAATCACGCTAATTCGGCTTTTCTGGGTGGCTCGAAAATTAAAAAGTTTATTCCCCGGGCAGGGAATAGGGAAGAGCGGCCATCTTGTTTTTCTAATAGTCAACTCTGGAAATCGCGTTTTGACGGTGCAAATCGACCAAGTTGAGCATCCTGAACAACTTTCCTGTGTGGAGTCATGCAAAATTCGCAAAACCTTGGGAATTACAACTTTTTGGTGCAAAAGTGACGTCATAATTTGACCAAAATCGTCGATTACCGCCAAAGTAAAACATTAAAGGGGTTCAAATTTGCACCGGCACACTCGGGTGGGGTATCCGCAAGAAGTAATCATGCTAATTCGGCGCATCGGGGTGGCTCGAAAATTAAAAAGTTTATTCCCCGGGCAGGGAAAATGGAAGAGCGGCCATCTTGTTTTTCTAATAGTCAACTCTGGAAATCGCGTTTTGACGGTGCAAGTCGTCCAAGTTGAGCATCCTGAACAACTTTCCTGTGTGGAGTCATGCAAAATTCGCAAAACCTTGGAAATTACAACTTTTTGGTGCAAAATTGACGTCATAATTTGACCAAAAATCGTCGATTACCGCCAAAGTAAAACATTAAAGGGGTTCAAATTTGCACCGGCACACTCGGGTGGGGTATCCGCAAGAAGTAATCACGCTAATTCGGCTTTTCGGGGCGGCTCGAAAATTAAAAAGTTTATTCCCCGGGCAGGGAAAAGGGAAGAGCGGCCATCTTGTTTTTCTAACAGTCAACTCTGGAAATCGCGTTTTGACGGTGCAAATCGACCAAGTTGAGCATCCTGAACAACTTTCCTGTGTGGAGTCATGCAAAATTCGCAAAACCTTGGAAATTACAACTTTTTGGTGCAAAAGTGACGTCATAATTTGACCAAAAATCGTCGATTACCGCCAAAGTAAAACATTAAAGGGGTTCAAATTTGCACCGGCACACTCGGGTTGGGTATCCGCAAGAAGTAATCACGCTAATTCGGCTTTTCTGGGTTGCTCGAAAATTAAAAAGTTTATTCCCCGGGCAGGGAAAAGGGAAGAGCGGCCATCTTGTTTTTCTAATATTCAACTCTGGAAATCGCGTTTTGACGATGCAAATCGACCAAGTTGAGCATCCTGAACAACTTTCCTGTGTGGAGTCATGCAAAATTCGCAAAACCTTGGGAATTACAACTTTTTGGTGCAAAAGTGACGTCATAATTTGACCAAAATCGTCGATTACCGCCAAAGTAAAACATTAAAGGGGTTCAAATTTGCACCGGCACACTCGGGTGGGGTATCCGCAAGAAGTAATCACGCTAATTCGGCTTTTCGGGATGGCTCGAAAACTAAAAAGTTTATTCCCCGGGCAGGGAAAAGGGAAGAGCGGCCATCTTGTTTTTCTAACAGTCAACTCTGGAAATCGCGTTTTGACGGTGCAAATCGCCCAAGTTGAGCATCCTGAACAACTTTCCTGTGTGGAGTCATGCAAAATTCGCAAAACCTTGGAAATTACAACTTTTTGGTGCAAAAGTGACGTCATAATTTGACCAAAAATCGTCGATTACCGCCAAACTAAAACATTAAAGGGGTTCAAATTTGCACCGGCACACTCGGGTTGGGTATCCGCAAGAAGTAATCACGCTAATTCAGCTTTTCTGGGTGGCTCGAAAATTAAAAAGTTTATTCCCCGGGCAGGGAAAATGGAAGAGCGGCCATCTTGTTTTTCTAATAGTCAACTCTGGAAATCGCGTTTTGATGGTGCAAATCGACCAAGTTGAGCATCCTGAACAACTTTCCTGTGTGGAGTCATGCAAAATCCGCAAAACCTTGGGAATTACAACTTTTTGGTGCAAAAGTGACGTCATAATTTGACCAAAAATCGTCGATTACCGCCAAAGTAAAACATTAAAGGGGTTCAAATTTGCACAGGCACATTCGGGTGGGGTATCCGCAAGAAGTAATCACGCTAATTCGGCTTTTCGGGGTGGCTCGAAAATTAAAAAGTTTATTCCCCGGGCAGGGAAAATGGAAGAGCGGCCATCTTGTTTTTCTAACAGTCAACTCTGGAAATCGCGTTTTGACGGTGCAAATCGACCAAGTTGAGCATCCTGAACAACTTTCCTGTGTGGAGTCATGCAAAATTCGCAAAACCTTGGAAATTACAACTTTTTGGTGCAAAAGTGACGTCATAATTTGACCAAAAAACGTCGATTACCGCCAAAGTAAAACATTAAAGGGGTTCAAATTTGCACCGGCACACTCGGGTGGGGTATCCGCAAGAAGTAATCACGCTAATTCGGCTTTTCGGAGTGGCTCGAAAATTAAAAAGTTTATTCCCCGGGCAGGGAAAAGGGAAGAGCGTCCATCTTGTTTTTCTAATAGTCAACTCTGGAAGTCGCGTTCTGACGGTGCAAATCGACCAAGTTGAGCATCCTGAACAACTTTCCTGTGTGGAGTCATGCAAAATTAGCAAAACCTTGGAAAATACAACTTTTTGGTGCAAAAGTGACGTCATAATTTGACCAAAAATCGTCGATAACCGCCAATGTTAAACATTAACGGGGTTCAAATTTGCACCGGCACACTCGGGTGGGGTATCCGCAAGAAGTAATCACGCTAGTTCGGCTTTTCGGGGTGGCTCGAAAATTAAAAAGTTTATTCCCCGGGCAGGGAAAATGGAAGAGCGGCCATCTTGTTTTTCTAATAGTCAACTCTGGAAATCGCGTTTTGACGGTGCAAATCGACCAAGTTGAGCATCCTGAACAACTTTCCTGTGTGGAGTCATGCAAAATTCGCAAAACCTTGGAAATTACAACTTTTTGGTGCAAAAGTGACGTCATAATTTGACCAAAAATCGTCGATTACCGCCAAAGTAAAACATTAAAGGGGTTCAAATTTGCACCGGCACACACGGGTTGGGTATCCGCAAGAAGTAATCACGCTAATTCGGCTTTTCTGGGTGGCTCGAAAATTAAAAAGTTTATTCCCCGGGCAGGGAAAAGGGAAGAGCGGCCATCTTGTTTTTCTAATAGTCAACTCTGGAAATCGCGTTTTGACGGTGCAAATCGACCAAGTTGAGCATCCTGAACAACTTTCCTGTGTGGAGTCATGCAAAATTCGCAAAACCTTGGGAATTACAACTTTTTGGTGCAAAAGTGACGTCATAATTTGACCAAAATCGTCGATTACCGCCAAAGTAAAACATTAAAGGGGTTCAAATTTGCACCGGCACACTCGGGTGGGGTATCCGCAAGAAGTAATCATGCTAATTCGGCGCATCGGGGTGGCTCGAAAATTAAAAAGTTTATTCCCCGGGCAGGGAAAATGGAAGAGCGGCCATCTTGTTTTTCTAATAGTCAACTCTGGAAATCGCGTTTTGACGGTGCAAGTCGTCCAAGTTGAGCATCCTGAACAACTTTCCTGTGTGGAGTCATGCAAAATTCGCAAAACCTTGGAAATTACAACTTTTTGGTGCAAAAGTGACGTCATAATTTGACCAAAAATCGTCGATTACCGCCAAAGTAAAACATTAAAGGGGTTCAAATTTGCACCGGCACACTCGGGTGGGGTATCCGCAAGAAGTAATCATGCTAGTTCGGCTTTTCGGGGTGGCTCGAAAATTAAAAAGTTTATTCCCCGGGCAGGGAAAATGGAAGAGCGGACATCTTGTTTTTCTAATAGTCAACTCTGGAAATCGCGTTTTGACGGTGCAAATCGACCAAGTTGAGCATCCTGAACAACTTTCCTGTGTGGAGTCATGCAAAATTCGCAAAACCTTGGGAATTACAACTTTTTGGTGCAAAAGTGACGTCATAATTTGACCAAAAATCGTTGATTACCGCCAAAGTAAAACATTAAAGGGCTTCAAATTTGCACCGGCACACTCGGGTGGGGTATCCGCAAGAAGTAATCACGCTAATTCGGCTTTTCGGGGTGGCTCGAAAACTAAAAAGTTTATTCCCCGGGCAGGGAAAAGAGAAGACCGGCCATCTTGTTTTTCTAACAGTCAACTCTGGAAATCGCGTTTTGACGGTGCAAATCGCCCAAGTTGAGCATCCTGAACAACTTTCCTGTGTGGAGTCATGCAAAATTCGCAAAACCTTGGGAATTACAACTTTTTGGTGCAAAAGTGACGTCATAATTTGACCAAAAATCGTCGATTACCGCCAAAGTAAAACATTAAAGGGGTTCAAATTTGCACCGGCACACTCGGGTGGGGTATCCGCAAGAAGTAATCATGCTAGTTCGGCTTTTCGGGGTGGCTCGAAAATTAAAAAGTTTATTCCCCGGGCAGGGAAAATGGAAGAGCGGCCATCTTGTTTTTCTAATAGTCAACTCTGGAAATCGCGTTTTGACGGTGCAAATCGACCAAGTTGAGCATCCTGAACAACTTTCCTGTGTGGAGTCATGCAAAATTCGCCAAACCTTGGAAATTACAACTTTTTGGTGCAAAAGTGACGTCATAATTTGACCAAAAAACGTCGATAACCGCCAAAGTAAAACATAGACGGGCTTCAAATTTGCACCGGCACACTCGGGTGGGGTATCCGCAAGAAGTAATCACGCTAATTCGGCTTTTCTGGGTTGCTCGAAAATTGAAAAGTTTATTCCCCGGGCAGGGAAAAGGGAAGAGCGGCCATCTTGTTTTTCTAATAGTCAACTCTGGAAATCGCGTTTTGACGGTGCAAATCGACCAAGTTGAGCATCCTGAACAACTTTCCTGTGTGGAGTCATGCAAAATTCGCAAAACCTTGGGAATTACAACTTTTTGGTGCAAAAGTGACGTCATAATTTGACCAAAATCGTCGATTACCGCCAAAGTAAAACATTAAAGGGGTTCAAATTTGCACCGGCACACTCGGGTGGGGTATCCGCAAGAAGTAATCACGCTAATTCGGCTTTTCGGGATGGCTCGAAAACTAAAAAGTTTATTCCCCGGGCAGGGAAAAGGGAAGAGCGGCCATCTTGTTTTTCTAACAGTCAACTCTGGAAATCGCGTTTTGACGGTGCAAATCGCCCAAGTTGAGCATCCTGAACAACTTTCCTGTGTGGAGTCATGCAAAATTCGCAAAACCTTGTAAATTACAACTTTTTGGTGCAAAAGTGACGTCATAATTTGACCAAAAATCGTCGATTACCGCCAAACTAAAACATTAAAGGGGTTCAAATTTGCACCGGCACACTCGGGTTGGGTATCCGCAAGAAGTAATCACGCTAATTCAGCTTTTCTGGGTGGCTCGAAAATTAAAAAGTTTATGCCCCGGGCAGGGAAAATGGAAGAGCGGCCATCTTGTTTTTCTAATAGTCAACTCTGGAAATCGCGTTTTGACGGTGCAAATCGACCAAGTTGAGCATCCTGAACAACTTTCCTGTATGGAGTCATGCAAAATCCGCAAAACCTTGGGAATTACAACTTTTTGGTGCAAAAGTGACGTCATAATTTGACCAAAAATCGTCGATTACCGCCAAAGTAAAACATTAAAGGGGTTCAAATTTGCACCGGCACATTCGGGTGGGGTATCCGCAAGAAGTAATCACGCTAATTCGGCTTTTCGGGGTGGCTCGAAAATTAAAAAGTTTATTCCCCGGGCAGGGAAAATGGAAGAGCGGCCATCTTGTTTTTCTAACAGTCAACTCTGGAAATCGCGTTTTGACGGTGCAAATCGACCAAGTTGAGCATCCTGAACAACTTTCCTATGTGGAGTCATGCAAAATTCGCCAAACTTCGGAAATTACAACTTTTTGGTGCAAAAGTGACGTCATAATTTGACCAAAAAACGTCGATTACCGCCAAAGTAAAACATTAAAGGGGTTCAAATTTGCACCGGCACACTCGGGTGGGGTATCCGCAAGAAGTAATCACGCTAATTCGGCTTTTCGGAGTGGCTCGAAAATTAAAAAGTTTATTCCCCGGGCAGGGAAAAGGGAAGAGCGGCCATCTTGTTTTTCTAATAGTCAACTCTGGAAGTCGCGTTCTGACGGTGCAAATCGACCAAGTTGAGCATCCTGAACAACTTTCCTGTGTGGAGTCATTCAAAATTAGCAAAACCTTGGAAATTACAACTTTTTGGTGCAAAAGTGACGTCATAATTTGACCAAAAATCGTCGATAACCGCCAATGTTAAACATTAACGGGGTTCAAATTTGCACCGGCACACTCGGGTGGGGTATCCGCAAGAAGTAATCACGCTAGTTCGGCTTTTCGGGGTGGCTCGAAAATTAAAAAGTTTATTCCCCGGGCAGGGAAAATGGAAGAGCGGCCATCTTGTTTTTCTAATAGTCAACTCTGGAAATCGCGTTTTGACGGTGCAAATCGACCAAGTTGAGCATCCTGAACAACTTTCCTGTGTGGAGTCATGCAAAATTCGCAAAACCTTGGAAATTACAACTTTTTGGTGCAAAAGTGACGTCATAATTTGACCAAAAATCGTCGATTACCGCCAAAGTAAAACATTAAAGGGGTTCAAATTTGCACCGGCACACTCGGGTGGGGTATCCGCAAGAAGTAATCATGCTAGTTCGGCTTTTCGGGGTGGCTCGAAAATTAAAAAGTTTATTCCCCGGGCAGGGAAAATGGAAGAGCGGCCATCTTGTTTTTCTAATAGTCAACTCTGGAAATCGCGTTTTGACGGTGCAAATCGACCAAGTTGAGCATCCTGAACAACTTTCCTGTGTGGAGTCATGCAAAATTCGCCAAACCTTGGAAATTACAACTTTTTGGTGCAAAAGTGACGTCATAATTTGACCAAAAAACGTCGATAACCGCCAAAGTAAAACATAGACGGGCTTCAAATTTGCACCGGCACACTCGGGTGGGGTATCCGCAAGAAGTAATCACGCTAATTCGGCTTTTCTGGGTTGCTCGAAAATTGAAAAGTTTATTCCCCGGGCAGGGAAAAGGGAAGAGCGGCCATCTTGTTTTTCTAATAGTCAACTCTGGAAATCGCGTTTTGACGGTGCAAATCGACCAAGTTGAGCATCCTGAACAACTTTCCTGTGTGGAGTCATGCAAAATTCGCAAAACCTTGGGAATTACAACTTTTTGGTGCAAAAGTGACGTCATAATTTGACCAAAATCGTCGATTACCGCCAAAGTAAAACATTAAAGGGGTTCAAATTTGCACCGGCACACTCGGGTGGGGTATCCGCAAGAAGTAATCACGCTAATTCGGCTTTTCGGGATGGCTCGAAAACTAAAAAGTTTATTCCCCGGGCAGGGAAAAGGGAAGAGCGGCCATCTTGTTTTTCTAACAGTCAACTCTGGAAATCGCGTTTTGACGGTGCAAATCGCCCAAGTTGAGCATCCTGAACAACTTTCCTGTGTGGAGTCATGCAAAATTCGCAAAACCTTGTAAATTACAACTTTTTGGTGCAAAAGTGACGTCATAATTTGACCAAAAATCGTCGATTACCGCCAAACTAAAACATTAAAGGGGTTCAAATTTGCACCGGCACACTCGGGTTGGGTATCCGCAAGAAGTAATCACGCTAATTCAGCTTTTCTGGGTGGCTCGAAAATTAAAAAGTTTATTCCCCGGGCAGGGAAAATGGAAGAGCGGCCATCTTGTTTTTCTAATAGTCAACTCTGGAAATCGCGTTTTGACGGTGCAAATCGACCAAGTTGAGCATCCTGAACAACTTTCCTGTGTGGAGTCATGCAAAATCCGCAAAACCTTGGGAATTACAACTTTTTGGTGCAAAAGTGACGTCATAATTTGACCAAAAATCGTCGATTACCGCCAAAGTAAAACATTAAAGGGGTTCAAATTTGCACCGGCACATTCGGGTGGGGTATCCGCAAGAAGTAATCACGCTAATTCGGCTTTTCGGGGTGGCTCGAAAATTAAAAAGTTTATTCCCCGGGCAGGGAAAATGGAAGAGCGGCCATCTTGTTTTTCTAACAGTCAACTCTGGAAATCGCGTTTTGACGGTGCAAATCGACCAAGTTGAGCATCCTGAACAACTTTCCTATGTGGAGTCATGCAAAATTCGCCAAACTTCGGAAATTACAACTTTTTGGTGCAAAAGTGACGTCATAATTTGACCAAAAAACGTCGATTACCGCCAAAGTAAAACATTAAAGGGGTTCAAATTTGCACCGGCACACTCGGGTGGGGTATCCGCAAGAAGTAATCACGCTAATTCGGCTTTTCGGAGTGGCTCGAAAATTAAAAAGTTTATTCCCCGGGCAGGGAAAAGGGAAGAGCGGCCATCTTGTTTTTCTAATAGTCAACTCTGGAAGTCGCGTTCTGACGGTGCAAATCGACCAAGTTGAGCATCCTGAACAACTTTCCTGTGTGGAGTCATTCAAAATTAGCAAAACCTTGGAAATTACAACTTTTTGGTGCAAAAGTGACGTCATAATTTGACCAAAAATCGTCGATAACCGCCAATGTTAAACATTAACGGGGTTCAAATTTGCACCGGCACACTCGGGTGGGGTATCCGCAAGAAGTAATCACGCTAGTTCGGCTTTTCGGGGTGGCTCGAAAATTAAAAAGTTTATTCCCCGGGCAGGGAAAATGGAAGAGCGGCCATCTTGTTTTTCTAATAGTCAACTCTGGAAATCGCGTTTTGACGGTGCAAATCGACCAAGTTGAGCATCCTGAACAACTTTCCTGTGTGGAGTCATGCAAAATTCGCAAAACCTTGGAAATTACAACTTTTTGGTGCAAAAGTGACGTCATAATTTGACCAAAAATCGTCGATTACCGCCAAAGTAAAACATTAAAGGGGTTCAAATTTGCACCGGCACACTCGGGTGGGGTATCCGCAAGAAGTAATCACGCTAATTTGGCTTTTCGGGGCGGCTCGAAAATTAAAAAGTTTATTCCCCGGGCAGGGAAAAGGGAAGAGCGGCCATCTTGTTTTTCTAACAGTCAACTCTGGAAATCGCGTTTTGACGGTGCAAATCGCCCAAGTTGAGCATCCTGAACAACTTTCCTGTGTGGAGTCATGCAAAATTCGCAAAACCTTGGAAATTACAACTTTTTGGTGCAAAAGTGACGTCATAATTTGACCAAAAAGCGTCGATTACCGCCAAAGTAAAACATAGACGGGCTTCAAATTTGCACCGGCACACTCGGGTGGGGTATCCGCAAGAAGTAATCATGGTTATTCGGTTTTTCGGGGTGGCTCGAAAATTAAAAAGTTTATTCCCCGGGCAGGGAAAAGGGAAGAGCGGCCATCTTGTTTTTCTAATAGTCAACTCTGGAAATCGCGTTTTGACGGTGCAAATCGACCAAGTTGAGCATCCTGAACAACTTTCCTGTGTGGAGTCATGCAAAACTGGCAAAACCTTGGAAATTACAACTTTTTGGTGCAAAAGTGACGTCATAATCTGACCAAAAATCGTCGATTACCGCCAAAGTAAAACATTAAAGGGGTTCAAATTTGCACCGGCACACTCGGTGGGGTATCCGCAAGAAGTAATCACGCTAATTTGGCTTTTCGGGGTGGCTCGAAAATTAAAAAGTTTATTCCCCGGGCAGGGAAAATGGAAGAGCGGCCATCTTGTTTTTCTAACAGTCAACTCTGGAAATCGCGTTTTGACGGTGCAAATCGACCAAGTTGAGCATCCTGAACAACTTTCCTGTGTGGAGTCATGCAAAATTAGCAAAACCTTGGAAATTACAACTTTTTGGTGCAAAAGTGACGTCATAATTTGACCAAAAATCGTCGATTACCGCCAAAGTAAAACATTAAAGGGGTTCAAATTTGCACCGGCACACTCGGGTGGGGTATCCGCAAGAAGTAATCACGCTAATTTGGCTTTTCGGGGCGGCTCGAAAATTAAAAAGTTTATTCCCCGGGCAGGGAAAAGGGAAGAGCGGCCATCTTGTTTTTCTAACAGTCAACTCTGGAAATCGCGTTTTGACGGTGCAAATCGCCCAAGTTGAGCATCCTGAACAACTTTCCTGTGTGGAGTCATGCAAAATTCGCAAAACCTTGGAAATTACAACTTTTTGGTGCAAAAGTGACGTCATAATTTGACCAAAAAGCGTCGATTACCGCCAAAGTAAAACATAGACGGGCTTCAAATTTGCACCGGCACACTCGGGTGGGGTATCCGCAAGAAGTAATCATGGTTATTCGGCTTTTCGGGGTGGCTCGAAAATTAAAAAGTTTATTCCCCGGGCAGGGAAAAGGGAAGAGCGGCCATCTTGTTTTTCTAATAGTCAACTCTGGAAATCGCGTTTTGACGGTGCAAATCGACCAAGTTGAGCATCCTGAACAACTTTCCTGTGTGGAGTCATGCAAAACTGGCAAAACCTTGGAAATTACAACTTTTTGGTGCAAAAGTGACGTCATAATCTGACCAAAAATCGTCGATTACCGCCAAAGTAAAACATTAAAGGGGTTCAAATTTGCACCGGCACACTCGGTGGGGTATCCGCAAGAAGTAATCACGCTAATTTGGCTTTTCGGGGTGGCTCGAAAATTAAAAAGTTTATTCCCCGGGCAGGGAAAATGGAAGAGCGGCCATCTTGTTTTTCTAACAGTCAACTCTGGAAATCGCGTTTTGACGGTGCAAATCGACCAAGTTGAGCATCCTGAACAACTTTCCTGTGTGGAGTCATGCAAAATTAGCAAAACCTTGGAAATTACAACTTTTTGGTGCAAAAGTGACGTCATAATTTGACCAAAAATCGTCGATTACCGCCAAAGTAAAACATTAAAGGGGTTCAAATTTGCACCGGCACACTCGGGTGGGGTATCCGCAAGAAGTAATCACGCTAATTCGGCTTTTCGGAGTGGCTCGAAAATTAAAAAGTTTATTCCCCGGGCAGGGAAAAGGGAAGAGCGGCCATCTTGTTTTTCTAATAGTCAACTCTGGAAGTCGCGTTCTGACGGTGCAAATCGACCAAGTTGAGCATCCTGAACAACTTTCCTGTGTGGAGTCATGCAAAATTAGCAAAACCTTGGAAATTACAACTTTTTGGTGCAAAAGTGACGTCATAATTTGACCAAAAATCGTCGATAACCGCCAATGTTAAACATTAACGGGGTTCAAATTTGCACCGGCACACTCGGTGGGGTATCCGCAAGAAGTAATCACGCTAGTTCGGCTTTTCGGGGTGGCTCGAAAATTAAAAAGTTTATTCCCCGGGCAGGGAAAATGGAAGAGCGGCCATCTTGTTTTTCTAATAGTCAACTCTGGAAATCGCGTTTTGACGGTGCAAATCGACCAAGTTGAGCATCCTGAACAACTTTCCTGTGTGGAGTCATGCAAAATTCGCAAAACCTAGGGAATTACAACTTTTTGGTGCAAAAGTGACGTCATAATCTGACCAAAAATCGTCGATTACCGCCAAAGTAAAACATTAAAGGGGTTCAAATTTGCACCGGCACACTCGGGTGGGGTATCCGCAAGAAGTAATCACGCTAATTCGGCTTTTCGGGATGGCTCGAAAATTAAAAAGTTTATTCCCCGGGCAGGGAAAAGGGAAGAGCGGCCATCTTGTTTTTCTAACAGTCAACTCTGGAAATCGCGTTTTGACGGTGCAAATCGACCAAGTTGAGCATCCTGAACAACTTTCCTGTGTGGAGTCATGCAAAATTAGCAAAACCTTGGAAATTACAACTTTTTGGTGCAAAAGTGACGTCATAATTTGACCAAAAATCGTCGATTACCGCCAAAGTAAAACATTAAAGGGGTTCAAATTTGCACCGGCACACTCGGGTGGGGTATCCGCAAGAAGTAATCACGCTAATTTGGCTTTTCGGGGCGGCTCGAAAATTAAAAAGTTTATTCCCCGGGCAGGGAAAAGGGAAGAGCGGCCATCTTGTTTTTCTAACAGTCAACTCTGGAAATCGCGTTTTGACGGTGCAAATCGCCCAAGTTGAGCATCCTGAACAACTTTCCTGTGTGGAGTCATGCAAAATTCGCAAAACCTTGGAAATTACAACTTTTTGGTGCAAAAGTGACGTCATAATTTGACCAAAAAGCGTCGATTACCGCCAAAGTAAAACATAGACGGGCTTCAAATTTGCACCGGCACACTCGGGTGGGGTATCCGCAAGAAGTAATCATGGTTATTCGGCTTTTCGGGGTGGCTCGAAAATTAAAAAGTTTATTCCCCGGGCAGGGAAAAGGGAAGAGCGGCCATCTTGTTTTTCTAATAGTCAACTCTGGAAATCGCGTTTTGACGGTGCAAATCGACCAAGTTGAGCATCCTGAACAACTTTCCTGTGTGGAGTCATGCAAAACTGGCAAAACCTTGGAAATTACAACTTTTTGGTGCAAAAGTGACGTCATAATCTGACCAAAAATCGTCGATTACCGCCAAAGTAAAACATTAAAGGGGTTCAAATTTGCACCGGCACACTCGGTGGGGTATCCGCAAGAAGTAATCACGCTAATTTGGCTTTTCGGGGTGGCTCGAAAATTAAAAAGTTTATTCCCCGGGCAGGGAAAATGGAAGAGCGGCCATCTTGTTTTTCTAACAGTCAACTCTGGAAATCGCGTTTTGACGGTGCAAATCGACCAAGTTGAGCATCCTGAACAACTTTCCTGTGTGGAGTCATGCAAAATTAGCAAAACCTTGGAAATTACAACTTTTTGGTGCAAAAGTGACGTCATAATTTGACCAAAAATCGTCGATTACCGCCAAAGTAAAACATTAAAGGGGTTCAAATTTGCACCGGCACACTCGGGTGGGGTATCCGCAAGAAGTAATCACGCTAATTCGGCTTTTCGGAGTGGCTCGAAAATTAAAAAGTTTATTCCCCGGGCAGGGAAAAGGGAAGAGCGGCCATCTTGTTTTTCTAATAGTCAACTCTGGAAGTCGCGTTCTGACGGTGCAAATCGACCAAGTTGAGCATCCTGAACAACTTTCCTGTGTGGAGTCATGCAAAATTAGCAAAACCTTGGAAATTACAACTTTTTGGTGCAAAAGTGACGTCATAATTTGACCAAAAATCGTCGATAACCGCCAATGTTAAACATTAACGGGGTTCAAATTTGCACCGGCACACTCGGTGGGGTATCCGCAAGAAGTAATCACGCTAGTTCGGCTTTTCGGGGTGGCTCGAAAATTAAAAAGTTTATTCCCCGGGCAGGGAAAATGGAAGAGCGGCCATCTTGTTTTTCTAATAGTCAACTCTGGAAATCGCGTTTTGACGGTGCAAATCGACCAAGTTGAGCATCCTGAACAACTTTCCTGTGTGGAGTCATGCAAAATTCGCAAAACCTAGGGAATTACAACTTTTTGGTGCAAAAGTGACGTCATAATCTGACCAAAAATCGTCGATTACCGCCAAAGTAAAACATTAAAGGGGTTCAAATTTGCACCGGCACACTCGGGTGGGGTATCCGCAAGAAGTAATCACGCTAATTCGGCTTTTCGGGATGGCTCGAAAATTAAAAAGTTTATTCCCGGGCAGGGAAAAGGGAAGAGCGGCCATCTTGTTTTTCTAACAGTCAACTCTGGAAATCGCGTTTTGACGGTGCAATACGCCCAAGTTGAGCATCCTGAACAACTTTCCTGTGTGGAGTCATGCAAAATTCGCAAAACCTTGGAAATTACAACTTTTTGGTGCAAAAGTGACGTCATAATTTGACCAAAAATCGTCGATTACCGCCAAAGTAAAACATTAAAGGGGTTCAAATTTGCACCGGCACACTCGGGTTGGGTATCCGCAAGAAGTAATCACGCTAATTCGGCTTTTCTGGGTGGCTCGAAAATTAAAAAGTTTATTCCCCGGGCAGGGAAAAAGGAAGAGCGGCCATCTTGTTTTTATAATAGTCAACTCTGGAAATCGCGTTTTGACGGTGCAAATCGACCAAGTTGAGCATCCTGAACAACTTTCCTGTGTGGAGTCATGCAAAATTTCCAAAACCTTGGAAATTACAACTTTTTGGTGCAAAAGTGACGTCATAATTTAACCAAAAAACGTCGATTACCGCCAAAGTAAAACATTAACGGGGTTCAAATTTGCACCGGCACACTCGGGTGGGGTATCCGCAAGAAGTAATCACGCTAATTCGGCTTTTCGGAGTGGCTCGAAAATTAAAAAGTTTATTCCCCGGGCAGGGAAAAGGGAAGAGCGGCCATCTTGTTTTTCTAATAGTCAACTCTGGAAGTCGCGTTCTGACGGTGCAAATCGACCAAGTTGAGCATCCTGAACAACTTTCCTGTGTGGAGTCATGCAAAATTAGCAAAACCTTGGAAATTACAACTTTTTGGTGCAAAAGTGACGTCATAATTTGACCAAAAATCGTCGATAACCGCCAATGTTAAACATTAACGGGGTTCAAATTTGCACCGGCACACTCGGGTGGGGTATCAGCAAGAAGTAATCACGTTAGTTCGGCTTTTCGGGGTGGCTCGAAAATTAAAAAGTTTATTCCCCGGGCAGGGAAAATGGAAGAGCGGCCATCTTGTTTTTCTAATAGTCAACTCTGGAAATCGCGTTTTGACGGTGCAAATCGACCAAGTTGAGCATCCTGAACAACTTTCCTGTGTGGAGTCATGCAAAATTCGCAAAACCTTGGAAATTACAACTTTTTGGTGCAAAAGTGACGTCATAATTTGACCAAAAATCGTCGATTACCGCCAAAGTAAAACATTAAAGGGGTTCAAATTTGCACCGGCACACTCGGGTGGGGTATCCGCAAGAAGTAATCACGCTAATTCGGCTTTTCGGGGCGGCTCGAAAATTAAAAAGTTTATTCCCCGGGCAGGGAAAAGGGAAGAGCGGCCATCTTGTTTTTCTAACAGTCAACTCTGGAAATCGCGTTTTGACGGTGCAAATCGACCAAGTTGAGCATCCTGAACAACTTTCCTGTGTGGAGTCATGCAAAATTCGCAAAACCTTGGAAATTACAACTTTTTGGTGCAAAAGTGACGTCATAATTTGACCAAAAAGCGTCGATTACCGCCAAAGTAAAACATAGACGGGCTTCAAATTTGCACCGGCACACTCGGGTGGGGTATCCGCAAGAAGTAATCATGGTTATTCGGCTTTTCGGGGTGGCTCGAAAATTAAAAAGTTTATTCCCCGGGCAGGGAAAAGGGAAGAGCGGCCATCTTGTTTTTCTAATAGTCAACTCTGGAAATCGCGTTTTGACGGTGCAAATCGACCAAGTTGAGCATCCTGAACAACTTTCCTGTGTGGAGTCATGCAAAATCCGCAAAACCTTGGGAATTACAACTTTTTGGTGCAAAAGTGACGTCATAATTTGACCAAAAATCGTCGATTACCGCCAAAGTAAAACATTAAAGGGGTTCAAATTTGCACCGGCACACTCGGGTGGGGTATCCGCAAGAAGTAATCACGCTAATTCGGCTTTTCGGGGCGGCTCGAAAATTAAAAAGTTTATTCCCCGGGCAGGGAAAAGGGAAGAGCGGCCATCTTGTTTTTCTAACAGTCAACTCTGGAAATCGCGTTTTGACGGTGCAAATCGACCAAGTTGAGCATCCTGAACAACTTTCCTGTGTGGAGTCATGCAAAATTCGCAAAACCTTGGAAATTACAACTTTTTGGTGCAAAAGTGACGTCATAATTTGACCAAAAAGCGTCGATTACCGCCAAAGTAAAACATAGACGGGCTTCAAATTTGCACCGGCACACTCGGGTGGGGTATCCGCAAGAAGTAATCATGGTTATTCGGCTTTTCGGGGTGGCTCGAAAATTAAAAAGTTTATTCCCCGGGCAGGGAAAAGGGAAGAGCGGCCATCTTGTTTTTCTAATAGTCAACTCTGGAAATCGCGTTTTGACGGTGCAAATCGACCAAGTTGAGCATCCTGAACAACTTTCCTGTGTGGAGTCATGCAAAATCCGCAAAACCTTGGGAATTACAACTTTTTGGTGCAAAAGTGACGTCATAATTTGACCAAAAATCGTCGATTACCGCCAAAGTAAAACATTAAAGGGGTTCAAATTTGCACCGGCACATTCGGGTGGGGTATCCGCAAGAAGTAATCACGCTAATTCGGCTTTTCGGGGTGGCTCGAAAATTAAAAAGTTTATTCCCCGGGCAGGGAAAATGGAAGAGCGGCCATCTTGTTTTTCTAACAGTCAACTCTGGAAATCGCGTTTTGACGGTGCAAATCGACCAAGTTGAGCATCCTGAACAACTTTCCTATGTGGAGTCATGCAAAATTCGCAAAACCTTGGAAATTACAACTTTTTGGTGCAAAAGTGACGTCATAATTTGACCAAAAAACGTCGATTACCGCCAAAGTAAAACATTAAAGGGGTTCAAATTTGCACCGGCACACTCGGGTGGGGTATCCGCAAGAAGTAATCACGCTAATTCGGCTTTTCGGAGTGGCTCGAAAATTAAAAAGTTTATTCCCCGGGCAGGGAAAAGGGAAGAGCGGCCATCTTGTTTTTCTAATAGTCAACTCTGGAAGTCGCGTTCTGACGGTGCAAATCGACCAAGTTGAGCATCCTGAACAACTTTCCTGTGTGGAGTCATGCAAAATTAGCAAAACCTTGGGAATTACAACTTTTTGGTGCAAAAGTGACGTCATAATTTGACCAAAAATCGTCGATAACCGCCAATGTTAAACATTAACGGGGTTCAAATTTGCACCGGCACACTCGGGTGGGGTATCCGCAAGAAGTAATCACGCTAGTTCGGCTTTTCGGGGTGGCTCGAAAATTAAAAAGTTTATTCCCCGGGCAGGGAAAATGGAAGAGCGGCCATCTTGTTTTTCTAATAGTCAACTCTGGAAATCGCGTTTTGACGGTGCAAATCGACCAAGTTGAGCATCCTGAACAACTTTCCTGTGTGGAGTCATGCAAAATTCGCAAAACCTTGGAAATTACAACTTTTTGGTGCAAAAGTGACGTCATAATTTGACCAAAAATCGTCGATTACCGCCAAAGTAAAACATTAAAGGGGTTCAAATTTGCACCGGCACACTCGGGTGGGGTATCCGCAAGAAGTAATCACGCTAATTTGGCTTTTCGGGGCGGCTCGAAAATTAAAAAGTTTATTCCCCGGGCAGGGAAAAGGGAAGAGCGGCCATCTTGTTTTTCTAACAGTCAACTCTGGAAATCGCGTTTTGACGGTGCAAATCGACCAAGTTGAGCATCCTGAACAACTTTCCTGTGTGGAGTCATGCAAAATTCGCAAAACCTTGGAAATGACAACTTTTTGGTGCAAAAGTGACGTCATAATTTGACCAAAAATCGTCGATTACCGCCAAAGTAAAACATTAAAGGGGTTCAAATTTGCACCGGCACACTCGGGTGGGGTATCCGCAAGAAGTAATCACGCTAATTCGGCTTTTCGGGGCGGCTCGAAAATTAAAAAGTTTATTCCCCGGGCAGGGAAAATGGAAGAGCGGCCATCTTGTTTTTCTAACAGTCAACTCTGGAAATCGCGTTTTGACGGTGCAAATCGACCAAGTTGAGCATCCTGAACAACTTTCCTATGTGGAGTCATGCAAAATTCGCAAAACCTTGGAAATTACAACTTTTTGGTGCAAAAGTGACGTCATAATTTGACCAAAAAACGTCGATTACCGCCAAAGTAAAACATTAAAGGGGTTCAAATTTGCACCGGCACACTCGGGTGGGGTATCCGCAAGAAGTAATCACGCTAATTCGGCTTTTCGGAGTGGCTCGAAAATTAAAAAGTTTATTCCCCGGGCAGGGAAAAGGGAAGAGCGGCCATCTTGTTTTTCTAATAGTCAACTCTGGAAGTCGCGTTCTGACGGTGCAAATCGACCAAGTTGAGCATCCTGAACAACTTTCCTGTGTGGAGTCATGCAAAATTCGCAAAACCTTGGAAATTACAACTTTTTGGTGCAAAAGTGACGTCATAATTTGACCAAAAATCGTCGATTACCGCCAAAGTAAAACATTAAAGGGGTTCAAATTTGCACCGGCACACTCGGGTGGGGTATCCGCAAGAAGTAATCACGCTAATTCGGCTTTTCGGGGCGGCTCGAAAATTAAAAAGTTTATTCCCCGGGCAGGGAAAAAGGAAGAGCGGCCATCTTGTTTTTCTAACAGTCAACTCTGGAAATCGCGTTTTGACGGTGCAAATCGACCAAGTTGAGCATCCTGAACAACTTTCCTGTGTGGAGTCATGCAAAATTCGCAAAACCTTGGAAATTACAACTTTTTGGTGCAAAAGTGACGTCATAATTTGACCAAAAAGCGTCGATTACCGCCAAAGTAAAACATAGACGGGCTTCAAATTTGCACCGGCACACTCGGGTGGGGTATCCGCAAGAAGTAATCATGGTTATTCGGCTTTTCGGGGTGGCTCGAAAATTAAAAAGTTTATTCCCCGGGCAGGGAAAAGGGAAGAGCGGCCATCTTGTTTTTCTAATAGTCAACTCTGGAAATCGCGTTTTGACGGTGCAAATCGACCAAGTTGAGCATCCTGAACAACTTTCCTGTGTGGAGTCATGCAAAACTGGCAAAACCTTGGAAATTACAACTTTTTGGTGCAAAAGTGACGTCATAATCTGACCAAAAATCGTCGATTACCGCCAAAGTAAAACATTAAAGGGGTTCAAATTTGCACCGGCACACTCGGTGGGGTATCCGCAAGAAGTAATCACGCTAATTTGGCTTTTCGGGGTGGCTCGAAAATTAAAAAGTTTATTCCCCGGGCAGGGAAAATGGAAGAGCGGCCATCTTGTTTTTCTAACAGTCAACTCTGGAAATCGCGTTTTGACGGTGCAAATCGACCAAGTTGAGCATCCTGAACAACTTTCCTGTGTGGAGTCATGCAAAATTAGCAAAACCTTGGAAATTACAACTTTTTGGTGCAAAAGTGACGTCATAATTTGACCAAAAATCGTCGATTACCGCCAAAGTAAAACATTAAAGGGGTTCAAATTTGCACCGGCACACTCGGGTGGGGTATCCGCAAGAAGTAATCACGCTAATTCGGCTTTTCGGAGTGGCTCGAAAATTAAAAAGTTTATTCCCCGGGCAGGGAAAAGGGAAGAGCGGCCATCTTGTTTTTCTAATAGTCAACTCTGGAAGTCGCGTTCTGACGGTGCAAATCGACCAAGTTGAGCATCCTGAACAACTTTCCTGTGTGGAGTCATGCAAAATTAGCAAAACCTTGGAAATTACAACTTTTTGGTGCAAAAGTGACGTCATAATTTGACCAAAAATCGTCGATAACCGCCAATGTTAAACATTAACGGGGTTCAAATTTGCACCGGCACACTCGGTGGGGTATCCGCAAGAAGTAATCACGCTAGTTCGGCTTTTCGGGGTGGCTCGAAAATTAAAAAGTTTATTCCCCGGGCAGGGAAAATGGAAGAGCGGCCATCTTGTTTTTCTAATAGTCAACTCTGGAAATCGCGTTTTGACGGTGCAAATCGACCAAGTTGAGCATCCTGAACAACTTTCCTGTGTGGAGTCATGCAAAATTCGCAAAACCTTGGGAATTACAACTTTTTGGTGCAAAAGTGACGTCATAATCTGACCAAAAATCGTCGATTACCGCCAAAGTAAAACATTAAAGGGGTTCAAATTTGCACCGGCACACTCGGGTGGGGTATCCGCAAGAAGTAATCACGCTAATTCGGCTTTTTGGGGTGGCTCGAAAATTAAAAAGTTTATTCCCCGGGCAGGGAAAATGGAAGAGCGGCCATCTTGTTTTTCTAACAGTCAACTCTGGAAATCGCGTTTTGACGGTGCAAATCGACCAAGTTGAGCATCCTGAACAACTTTCCTGTGTGGAGTCATGCAAAATTCGCAAAACCTTGGAAATTACAACTTTTTGGTGCAAAAGTGACGTCATAATTTGACCAAAAAACGTCGATTACCGCCAAAGTAAAACATTAACGGGGTTCAAATTTGCACCGGCACACTCGGGTGGGGTATCCGCAAGAAGTAATCACGCTAATTCGGCTTTTCGGAGTGGCTCGAAAATTAAAAAGTTTATTCCCCGGGCAGGGAAAAGGGAAGAGCGGCCATCTTGTTTTTCTAATAGTCAACTCTGGAAGTCGCGTTCTGACGGTGCAAATCGACCAAGTTGAGCATCCTGAACAACTTTCCTGTGTGGAGTCATGCAAAATTAGCAAAACCTTGGAAATTACAACTTTTTGGTGCAAAAGTGACGTCATAATTTGACCAAAAATCGTCGATAATCGCCAAAGTAAAACATTAAAGGGGTTCAAATTTGCACCGGCACACTCGGGTTGGGTATCCGCAAGAAGTAATCACGCTAATTCGGCTTTCCTGGGTGGCTCGAAAATTAAAAAGTTTATTCCCCGGGCAGGGAAAAGGGAAGAGCGGCCATCTTGTTTTTCTAATAGTCAACTCTGGAAATCGCGTTTTGACGGTGCAAATCGACCAAGTTGAGCATCCTGAACAACTTTCCTGTGTGGAGTCATGCAAAATTCGCAAAATCTTGGGAATTACAACTTTTTGGTGCAAAAGTGACGTCATAATTTGACCAAAAATCGTCGATTACCGCCAAAGTAAAACATTAAAGGGGTTCAAATTTGCACCGGCACACTCGGGTGGGGTATCCGCAAGAAGTAATCACGCTAATTCGGCTTTTCGGGATGGCTCGAAAATTAAAAAGTTTATTCCCCGGGCAGGGAAAAGGGAAGAGCGGCCATCTTGTTTTCTAACAGTCAACTCTGGAAATCGCGTTTTGACGGTGCAAATCGCCCAAGTTGAGCATCCTGAACAACTTTCCTATGTGGAGTCATGCAAAATTCGCAAAACCTTGGAAATTACAACTTTTTGGTGCAAAAGTGACGTCATAATTTGACCAAAAATCGTCGATTACCGCCAAAGTAAAACATTAAAGGGGTTCAAATTTGCACCGGCACACTCGGGTTGGGTATCCGCAAGAGAAGTAATCACGCGTATTCGGCTTTTCGGGATGGCTCGAAAATTAAAAAGTTTATTCCCCGGGCAGGGAAAAGGGAAGAGCGGCCATCTTGTTTTTATTATAGTCAACTCTGGAAATCGCGTTTTGACGGTGCAAATCGACCAAGTTGAGCATCCTGAACAACTTTCCTGTGTGGAGTCATGCAAAATTCGCAAAACCTTGGAAATTAAAACTTTTTGGTGCAAAAGTGACGTCATAATTTGACCAAAAAGCGTCGATTACCGCCAAAGTAAAACATAGACGGGCTTCAAATTTGCACCGGCACACTCGGGTGGGGTATCCGCAAGAAGTAATCATGGTTATTCGGCTTTTCGGGGTGGCTCGAAAATTAAAAAGTTTATTCCCCGGGCAGGGAAAATGGAAGAGCGGCCATCTTGTTTTTCTAATAGTCAACTCTGGAAATCGCGTTTTGACGGTGCAAATCGACCAAGTTGAGCATCGTGAACAACTTTCCTGTGTGGAGTCATGCAAAACTGGCAAAACCTTGGAAATTACAACTTTTTGGTGCAAAAGTGACGTCATAATCTGACCAAAAATCGTCGATTACCGCCAAAGTAAAACATTAAAGGGGTTCAAATTTGCACCGGCACACTCGGGTGGGGTATCCGCAAGAAGTAATCATGCTAATTCGGCTTTTCGGGGTGGCTCGAAAATTAAAAAGTTTATTCCCCGGGCAGGGAAAATGGAAGAGCGGTCATCTTGTTTTTCTAATAGTCAACTCTGGAAATCGCGTTTTGACGGTGCAAATCGACCAAGTTGAGCATCCTGAACAACTTTCCTGTGTGGAGTCATGCAAAATTCGCAAAACCTTGGAAATTACAACTTTTTGGTGCAAAAGTGACGTCATAATTTGACCAAAAATCGTCGATTACCGCCAAAGTAAAACATTAAAGGGGTTCAAATTTGCACCGGCACTCTCGGTGGGGTATCCGCAAGAAGTAATCACGCTAATTCGGCTTTTCGGGGTGGCTCGAAAACTAAAAAGTTTATTCCCCGGGCAGGGAAAAGGGAAGAGCGGCCATCTTGTTTTTCTAACAGTCAACTCTGGAAATCGCGTTTTGACGGTGCAAATCGCCCAAGTTGAGCATCCTGAACAACTTTCCTGTGTGGAGTCATGCAAAATTCGCAAAACCTTGGGAATTACAACTTTTTGGTGCAAAAGTGACGTCATAATTTGACCAAAAATCGTCGATTACCGCCAAAGTAAAACATTAAAGGGGTTCAAATTTGCACCGGCACACTCGGGTTGGGTATCCGCAAGAAGTAATCACGCTAATTCGGCTTTTCTGGGTGGCTCGAAAATTAAAAAGTTTATTCCCCGGGCAGGGAAAAGGGAAGAGCGGCCATCTTGTTTTTCTAACAGTCAACTCTGGAAATCGCGTTTTGACGGTGCAAATCGACCAAGTTGAGCATCCTGAACAACTTTCCTGTGTGGAGTCATGCAAAACTGGCAAAACCTTGGAAATTACAACTTTTTGGTGCAAAAGTGACGTCATAATCTGACCAAAAATCGTCGATTACCGCCAAAGTAAAACATTAAAGGGGTTCAAATTTGCACCGGCACACTCGGTGGGGTATCCGCAAGAAGTAATCACGCTAATTTGGCTTTTCGGGGTGGCTCGAAAATTAAAAAGTTTATTCCCCGGGCAGGGAAAATGGAAGAGCGGCCATCTTGTTTTTCTAACAGTCAACTCTGGAAATCGCGTTTTGACGGTGCAAATCGACCAAGTTGAGCATCCTGAACAACTTTCCTGTGTGGAGTCATGCAAAATTAGCAAAACCTTGGAAATTACAACTTTTTGGTGCAAAAGTGACGTCATAATTTGACCAAAAATCGTCGATTACCGCCAAAGTAAAACATTAAAGGGGTTCAAATTTGCACCGGCACACTCGGGTGGGGTATCCGCAAGAAGTAATCACGCTAATTCGGCTTTTCGGAGTGGCTCGAAAATTAAAAAGTTTATTCCCCGGGCAGGGAAAAGGGAAGAGCGGCCATCTTGTTTTTCTAATAGTCAACTCTGGAAGTCGCGTTCTGACGGTGCAAATCGACCAAGTTGAGCATCCTGAACAACTTTCCTGTGTGGAGTCATGCAAAATTAGCAAAACCTTGGAAATTACAACTTTTTGGTGCAAAAGTGACGTCATAATTTGACCAAAAATCGTCGATAACCGCCAATGTTAAACATTAACGGGGTTCAAATTTGCACCGGCACACTCGGTGGGGTATCCGCAAGAAGTAATCACGCTAGTTCGGCTTTTCGGGGTGGCTCGAAAATTAAAAAGTTTATTCCCCGGGCAGGGAAAATGGAAGAGCGGCCATCTTGTTTTTCTAATAGTCAACTCTGGAAATCGCGTTTTGACGGTGCAAATCGACCAAGTTGAGCATCCTGAACAACTTTCCTGTGTGGAGTCATGCAAAATTCGCAAAACCTAGGGAATTACAACTTTTTGGTGCAAAAGTGACGTCATAATCTGACCAAAAATCGTCGATTACCGCCAAAGTAAAACATTAAAGGGGTTCAAATTTGCACCGGCACACTCGGGTGGGGTATCCGCAAGAAGTAATCACGCTAATTCGGCTTTTCGGGATGGCTCGAAAATTAAAAAGTTTATTCCCCGGGCAGGGAAAAGGGAAGAGCGGCCATCTTGTTTTTCTAACAGTCAACTCTGGAAATCGCGTTTTGACGGTGCAATACGCCCAAGTTGAGCATCCTGAACAACTTTCCTGTGTGGAGTCATGCAAAATTCGCAAAACCTTGGAAATTACAACTTTTTGGTGCAAAAGTGACGTCATAATTTGACCAAAAATCGTCGATTACCGCCAAAGTAAAACATTAAAGGGGTTCAAATTTGCACCGGCACACTCGGGTTGGGTATCCGCAAGAAGTAATCACGCTAATTCGGCTTTTCTGGGTGGCTCGAAAATTAAAAAGTTTATTCCCCGGGCAGGGAAAAAGGAAGAGCGGCCATCTTGTTTTTATAATAGTCAACTCTGGAAATCGCGTTTTGACGGTGCAAATCGACCAAGTTGAGCATCCTGAACAACTTTCCTGTGTGGAGTCATGCAAAATTTCCAAAACCTTGGAAATTACAACTTTTTGGTGCAAAAGTGACGTCATAATTTGACCAAAAAACGTCGATTACCGCCAAAGTAAAACATTAACGGGGTTCAAATTTGCACCGGCACACTCGGGTGGGGTATCCGCAAGAAGTAATCACGCTAATTCGGCTTTTCGGAGTGGCTCGAAAATTAAAAAGTTTATTCCCCGGGCAGGGAAAAGGGAAGAGCGGCCATCTTGTTTTTCTAATAGTCAACTCTGGAAGTCGCGTTCTGACGGTGCAAATCGACCAAGTTGAGCATCCTGAACAACTTTCCTGTGTGGAGTCATGCAAAATTAGCAAAACCTTGGAAATTACAACTTTTTGGTGCAAAAGTGACGTCATAATTTGACCAAAAATCGTCGATAACCGCCAATGTTAAACATTAACGGGGTTCAAATTTGCACCGGCACACTCGGGTGGGGTATCAGCAAGAAGTAATCACGTTAGTTCGGCTTTTCGGGGTGGCTCGAAAATTAAAAAGTTTATTCCCCGGGCAGGGAAAATGGAAGAGCGGCCATCTTGTTTTTCTAATAGTCAACTCTGGAAATCGCGTTTTGACGGTGCAAATCGACCAAGTTGAGCATCCTGAACAACTTTCCTGTGTGGAGTCATGCAAAATTCGCAAAACCTTGGAAATTACAACTTTTTGGTGCAAAAGTGACGTCATAATTTGACCAAAAATCGTCGATTACCGCCAAAGTAAAACATTAAAGGGGTTCAAATTTGCACCGGCACACTCGGGTGGGGTATCCGCAAGAAGTAATCACGCTAATTCGGCTTTTCGGGGCGGCTCGAAAATTAAAAAGTTTATTCCCCGGGCAGGGAAAAGGGAAGAGCGGCCATCTTGTTTTTCTAACAGTCAACTCTGGAAATCGCGTTTTGACGGTGCAAATCGACCAAGTTGAGCATCCTGAACAACTTTCCTGTGTGGAGTCATGCAAAATTCGCAAAACCTTGGAAATTACAACTTTTTGGTGCAAAAGTGACGTCATAATTTGACCAAAAAGCGTCGATTACCGCCAAAGTAAAACATAGACGGGCTTCAAATTTGCACCGGCACACTCGGGTGGGGTATCCGCAAGAAGTAATCATGGTTATTCGGCTTTTCGGGGTGGCTCGAAAATTAAAAAGTTTATTCCCCGGGCAGGGAAAAGGGAAGAGCGGCCATCTTGTTTTTCTAATAGTCAACTCTGGAAATCGCGTTTTGACGGTGCAAATCGACCAAGTTGAGCATCCTGAACAACTTTCCTGTGTGGAGTCATGCAAAATCCGCAAAACCTTGGGAATTACAACTTTTTGGTGCAAAAGTGACGTCATAATTTGACCAAAAATCGTCGATTACCGCCAAAGTAAAACATTAAAGGGGTTCAAATTTGCACCGGCACATTTGGGTGGGGTATCCGCAAGAAGTAATCACGCTAATTCGGCTTTTCGGGGTGGCTCGAAAATTAAAAAGTTTATTCCCCGGGCAGGGAAAATGGAAGAGCGGCCATCTTGTTTTTCTAACAGTCAACTCTGGAAATCGCGTTTTGACGGTGCAAATCGACCAAGTTGAGCATCCTGAACAACTTTCCTATGTGGAGTCATGCAAAATTCGCAAAACCTTGGAAATTACAACTTTTTGGTGCAAAAGTGACGTCATAATTTGACCAAAAAACGTCGATTACCGCCAAAGTAAAACATTAAAGGGGTTCAAATTTGCACCGGCACACTCGGGTGGGGTATCCGCAAGAAGTAATCACGCTAATTCGGCTTTTCGGAGTGGCTCGAAAATTAAAAAGTTTATTCCCCGGGCAGGGAAAAGGGAAGAGCGGCCATCTTGTTTTTCTAATAGTCAACTCTGGAAGTCGCGTTCTGACGGTGCAAATCGACCAAGTTGAGCATCCTGAACAACTTTCCTGTGTGGAGTCATGCAAAATTAGCAAAACCTTGGGAATTACAACTTTTTGGTGCAAAAGTGACGTCATAATTTGACCAAAAATCGTCGATAACCGCCAATGTTAAACATTAACGGGGTTCAAATTTGCACCGGCACACTCGGGTGGGGTATCCGCAAGAAGTAATCACGCTAGTTCGGCTTTTCGGGGTGGCTCGAAAATTAAAAAGTTTATTCCCCGGGCAGGGAAAATGGAAGAGCGGCCATCTTGTTTTTCTAATAGTCAACTCTGGAAATCGCGTTTTGACGGTGCAAATCGACCAAGTTGAGCATCCTGAACAACTTTCCTGTGTGGAGTCATGCAAAATTCGCAAAACCTTGGAAATTACAACTTTTTGGTGCAAAAGTGACGTCATAATTTGACCAAAAATCGTCGATTACCGCCAAAGTAAAACATTAAAGGGGTTCAAATTTGCACCGGCACACTCGGGTGGGGTATCCGCAAGAAGTAATCACGCTAATTTGGCTTTTCGGGGCGGCTCGAAAATTAAAAAGTTTATTCCCCGGGCAGGGAAAAGGGAAGAGCGGCCATCTTGTTTTTCTAACAGTCAACTCTGGAAATCGCGTTTTGACGGTGCAAATCGACCAAGTTGAGCATCCTGAACAACTTTCCTGTGTGGAGTCATGCAAAATTCGCAAAACCTTGGAAATTACAACTTTTTGGTGCAAAAGTGACGTCATAATTTGACCAAAAATCGTCGATTACCGCCAAAGTAAAACATTAAAGGGGTTCAAATTTGCACCGGCACACTCGGGTGGGGTATCCGCAAGAAGTAATCACGCTAATTCGGCTTTTCGGGGCGGCTCGAAAATTAAAAAGTTTATTCCCCGGGCAGGGAAAATGGAAGAGCGGCCATCTTGTTTTTCTAACAGTCAACTCTGGAAATCGCGTTTTGACGGTGCAAATCGACCAAGTTGAGCATCCTGAACAACTTTCCTATGTGGAGTCATGCAAAATTCGCAAAACCTTGGAAATTACAACTTTTTGGTGCAAAAGTGACGTCATAATTTGACCAAAAAACGTCGATTACCGCCAAAGTAAAACATTAAAGGGGTTCAAATTTGCACCGGCACACTCGGGTGGGGTATCCGCAAGAAGTAATCACGCTAATTCGGCTTTTCGGAGTGGCTCGAAAATTAAAAAGTTTATTCCCCGGGCAGGGAAAAGGGAAGAGCGGCCATCTTGTTTTTCTAATAGTCAACTCTGGAAGTCGCGTTCTGACGGTGCAAATCGACCAAGTTGAGCATCCTGAACAACTTTCCTGTGTGGAGTCATGCAAAATTCGCAAAACCTTGGAAATTACAACTTTTTGGTGCAAAAGTGACGTCATAATTTGACCAAAAATCGTCGATTACCGCCAAAGTAAAACATTAAAGGGGTTCAAATTTGCACCGGCACACTCGGGTGGGGTATCCGCAAGAAGTAATCACGCTAATTCGGCTTTTCGGGGCGGCTCGAAAATTAAAAAGTTTATTCCCCGGGCAGGGAAAAAGGAAGAGCGGCCATCTTGTTTTTCTAACAGTCAACTCTGGAAATCGCGTTTTGACGGTGCAAATCGACCAAGTTGAGCATCCTGAACAACTTTCCTGTGTGGAGTCATGCAAAATTCGCAAAACCTTGGAAATTACAACTTTTTGGTGCAAAAGTGACGTCATAATTTGACCAAAAAGCGTCGATTACCGCCAAAGTAAAACATAGACGGGCTTCAAATTTGCACCGGCACACTCGGGTGGGGTATCCGCAAGAAGTAATCATGGTTATTCGGCTTTTCGGGGTGGCTCGAAAATTAAAAAGTTTATTCCCCGGGCAGGGAAAAGGGAAGAGCGGCCATCTTGTTTTTCTAATAGTCAACTCTGGAAATCGCGTTTTGACGGTGCAAATCGACCAAGTTGAGCATCCTGAACAACTTTCCTGTGTGGAGTCATGCAAAACTGGCAAAACCTTGGAAATTACAACTTTTTGGTGCAAAAGTGACGTCATAATCTGACCAAAAATCGTCGATTACCGCCAAAGTAAAACATTAAAGGGGTTCAAATTTGCACCGGCACACTCGGTGGGGTATCCGCAAGAAGTAATCACGCTAATTTGGCTTTTCGGGGTGGCTCGAAAATTAAAAAGTTTATTCCCCGGGCAGGGAAAATGGAAGAGCGGCCATCTTGTTTTTCTAACAGTCAACTCTGGAAATCGCGTTTTGACGGTGCAAATCGACCAAGTTGAGCATCCTGAACAACTTTCCTGTGTGGAGTCATGCAAAATTAGCAAAACCTTGGGAATTACAACTTTTTGGTGCAAAAGTGACGTCATAATTTGACCAAAAATCGTCGATTACCGCCAAAGTAAAACATTAAAGGGGTTCAAATTTGCACCGGCACACTCGGGTGGGGTATCCGCAAGAAGTAATCACGCTAATTCGGCTTTTCGGAGTGGCTCGAAAATTAAAAAGTTTATTCCCCGGGCAGGGAAAAGGGAAGAGCGGCCATCTTGTTTTTCTAATAGTCAACTCTGGAAGTCGCGTTCTGACGGTGCAAATCGACCAAGTTGAGCATCCTGAACAACTTTCCTGTGTGGAGTCATGCAAAATTAGCAAAACCTTGGAAATTACAACTTTTTGGTGCAAAAGTGACGTCATAATTTGACCAAAAATCGTCGATAACCGCCAATGTTAAACATTAACGGGGTTCAAATTTGCACCGGCACACTCGGTGGGGTATCCGCAAGAAGTAATCACGCTAGTTCGGCTTTTCGGGGTGGCTCGAAAATTAAAAAGTTTATTCCCCGGGCAGGGAAAATGGAAGAGCGGCCATCTTGTTTTTCTAATAGTCAACTCTGGAAATCGCGTTTTGACGGTGCAAATCGACCAAGTTGAGCATCCTGAACAACTTTCCTGTGTGGAGTCATGCAAAATTCGCAAAACCTTGGGAATTACAACTTTTTGGTGCAAAAGTGACGTCATAATCTGACCAAAAATCGTCGATTACCGCCAAAGTAAAACATTAAAGGGGTTCAAATTTGCACCGGCACACTCGGGTGGGGTATCCGCAAGAAGTAATCACGCTAATTCGGCTTTTTGGGGTGGCTCGAAAATTAAAAAGTTTATTCCCCGGGCAGGGAAAATGGAAGAGCGGCCATCTTGTTTTTCTAACAGTCAACTCTGGAAATCGCGTTTTGACGGTGCAAATCGACCAAGTTGAGCATCCTGAACAACTTTCCTGTGTGGAGTCATGCAAAATTCGCAAAACCTTGGAAATTACAACTTTTTGGTGCAAAAGTGACGTCATAATTTGACCAAAAAACGTCGATTACCGCCAAAGTAAAACATTAACGGGGTTCAAATTTGCACCGGCACACTCGGGTGGGGTATCCGCAAGAAGTAATCACGCTAATTCGGCTTTTCGGAGTGGCTCGAAAATTAAAAAGTTTATTCCCCGGGCAGGGAAAAGGGAAGAGCGGCCATCTTGTTTTTCTAATAGTCAACTCTGGAAGTCGCGTTCTGACGGTGCAAATCGACCAAGTTGAGCATCCTGAACAACTTTCCTGTGTGGAGTCATGCAAAATTAGCAAAACCTTGGAAATTACAACTTTTTGGTGCAAAAGTGACGTCATAATTTGACCAAAAATCGTCGATAATCGCCAAAGTAAAACATTAAAGGGGTTCAAATTTGCACCGGCACACTCGGGTTGGGTATCCGCAAGAAGTAATCACGCTAATTCGGCTTTCCTGGGTGGCTCGAAAATTAAAAAGTTTATTCCCCGGGCAGGGAAAAGGGAAGAGCGGCCATCTTGTTTTTCTAATAGTCAACTCTGGAAATCGCGTTTTGACGGTGCAAATCGACCAAGTTGAGCATCCTGAACAACTTTCCTGTGTGGAGTCATGCAAAATTCGCAAAATCTTGGGAATTACAACTTTTTGGTGCAAAAGTGACGTCATAATTTGACCAAAAATCGTCGATTACCGCCAAAGTAAAACATTAAAGGGGTTCAAATTTGCACCGGCACACTCGGGTGGGGTATCCGCAAGAAGTAATCACGCTAATTCGGCTTTTCGGGATGGCTCGAAAATTAAAAAGTTTATTCCCCGGGCAGGGAAAAGGGAAGAGCGGCCATCTTGTTTTCTAACAGTCAACTCTGGAAATCGCGTTTTGACGGTGCAAATCGCCCAAGTTGAGCATCCTGAACAACTTTCCTATGTGGAGTCATGCAAAATTCGCAAAACCTTGGAAATTACAACTTTTTGGTGCAAAAGTGACGTCATAATTTGACCAAAAATCGTCGATTACCGCCAAAGTAAAACATTAAAGGGGTTCAAATTTGCACCGGCACACTCGGGTTGGGTATCCGCAAGAGAAGTAATCACGCGTATTCGGCTTTTCGGGATGGCTCGAAAATTAAAAAGTTTATTCCCCGGGCAGGGAAAAGGGAAGAGCGGCCATCTTGTTTTTATTATAGTCAACTCTGGAAATCGCGTTTTGACGGTGCAAATCGACCAAGTTGAGCATCCTGAACAACTTTCCTGTGTGGAGTCATGCAAAATTCGCAAAACCTTGGAAATTAAAACTTTTTGGTGCAAAAGTGACGTCATAATTTGACCAAAAAGCGTCGATTACCGCCAAAGTAAAACATAGACGGGCTTCAAATTTGCACCGGCACACTCGGGTGGGGTATCCGCAAGAAGTAATCATGGTTATTCGGCTTTTCGGGGTGGCTCGAAAATTAAAAAGTTTATTCCCCGGGCAGGGAAAATGGAAGAGCGGCCATCTTGTTTTTCTAATAGTCAACTCTGGAAATCGCGTTTTGACGGTGCAAATCGACCAAGTTGAGCATCGTGAACAACTTTCCTGTGTGGAGTCATGCAAAACTGGCAAAACCTTGGAAATTACAACTTTTTGGTGCAAAAGTGACGTCATAATCTGACCAAAAATCGTCGATTACCGCCAAAGTAAAACATTAAAGGGGTTCAAATTTGCACCGGCACACTCGGTGGGGTATCCGCAAGAAGTAATCACGCTAATTTGGCTTTTCGGGGTGGCTCGTTAATTAAAAAGTTTATTCCCCGGGCAGGGAAAATGGAAGAGCGGCCATCTTGTTTTTCTAACAGTCAACTCTGGAAATCGCGTTTTGACGGTGCAAATCGACCAAGTTGAGCATCCTGAACAACTTTCCTGTGTGGAGTCATGCAAAATTCGCAAAACCTTGGAAATTACAACTTTTTGGTGCAAAAGTGACGTCATAATTTGACCAAAAAGCGTCGATTACCGCCAAAGTAAAACATAGACGGGCTTCAAATTTGCACAGGCACACTCGGGTGGGGTATCTGCAAGAAGTAATCATGCTAATTCGGCTTTTCGGGGTGGCTCGAAAATTAAAAAGTTTATTCCCCGGGCATGGAAAATGGAAGAGCGGCCATCTTGTTTTTCTAATAGTCAACTTTGGAAATCGCGTTTTGACGGTGCAAATCGACCAAGTTGAGCATCCTGAACAACTTTCCTGTGTGGAGTCATGCAAAATTCGCAAAACCTTGGAAATTACAACTTTTTGGTGCAAAAGTGACGTCATAATTTGACCAAAAATCGTCGGTTACCGCCAAAGTAAAACATTAAAGGGGTTCAAATTTGCACCGGCACACTCGGGTGGGTTATCCGCAAGAAGTAATCATGCTAGTTCGGCTTTTCGGGGTGGCTCGAAAATTAAAAAGTTTATTCCCCGGGCATGGAAAATGGAAGAGCGGCCATCTTGTTTTTCTAATAGTCAACTTTGGAAATCGCGTTTTGACGGTGCAAATCGACCAAGTTGAGCATCCTGAACAACTTTCCTGTGTGGAGTCATGCAAAATTCGCAAAACCTTGGAAATTACAACTTTTTGGTGCAAAAGTGACGTCATAATTTGACCAAAAATCGTCGGTTACCGCCAAAGTAAAACATTAAAGGGGTTCAAATTTGCACCGGCACACTCGGGTGGGTTATCCGCAAGAAGTAATCATGCTAGTTCGGCTTTTCGGGGTGGCTCGAAAATTAAAAAGTTTATTCCCCGGGCAGGGAAAATGGAAAAGCGGACATCTTGTTTTTCTAATAGTCAACTCTGGAAATCGTGTTTTGACGGTGCAAATCGACCAAGTTGAGCATCCTGAACAACTTTCCTGTGTGGAGTCATGCAAAATTCGCAAAACCTTGGGAATTACAACTTTTTGGTGCAAAAGTGACGTCATAATTTGACCAAAAATCGTTGATTACCGCCAAAGTAAAACATTAAAGGGCTTCAAATTTGCAACGGCACACTCGGGTGGGGTATCCGCAAGAAGTAATCACGCTAATTCGGCTTTTCGGGGCGGCTCGAAAATTAAAAAGTTTATTCCCCGGGCAGGGAAAAGGGAAGAGCGGCCATCTTGTTTTTCTAATAGTCAACTTTGGAAATCGCGTTTTGACGGTGCAAATCGACCAAGTTGAGCATCCTGAACAACTTTCCTGTGTGGAGTCATGCAAAATTCGCAAAACCTTGGAAATTACAACTTTTTGGTGCAAAAGTGACGTCATAATTTGACCAAAAATCGTCGGTTACCGCCAAAGTAAAACATTAAAGGGGTTCAAATTTGCACCGGCACACTCGGGTGGGTTATCCGCAAGAAGTAATCATGCTAGTTCGGCTTTTCGGGGTGGCTCGAAAATTAAAAAGTTTATTCCCCGGGCAGGGAAAATGGAAAAGCGGACATCTTGTTTTTCTAATAGTCAACTCTGGAAATCGTGTTTTGACGGTGCAAATCGACCAAGTTGAGCATCCTGAACAACTTTCCTGTGTGGAGTCATGCAAAATTCGCAAAACCTTGGGAATTACAACTTTTTGGTGCAAAAGTGACGTCATAATTTGACCAAAAATCGTTGATTACCGCCAAAGTAAAACATTAAAGGGCTTCAAATTTGCACCGGCACACTCGGGTGGGGTATCCGCAAGAAGTAATCACGCTAATTCGGCTTTTCGGGGTGGCTCGAAAACTAAAAAGTTTATTCCCCGGGCAGTGAAAATGGAAGAGCGGACATCTTGTTTTTCTAATAGTCAACTCTGGAAATCGCATTTTGACGGTGCAAATCGACCAAGTTGAGCATCCTGAACAACTTTCCTGTGTGGAGTCATGCAAAATTCGCAAAACCTTGGAAATTACAACTTTTTGGTGCAAAAGTGACGTCATAATTTGACCAAAAATCGTCGATTACCGCCAAAGTAAAACATTAAAGGGGTTCAAATTTGCACCGGCACACTCGGGTTGGGTATCCGCAAGAAGTAATCACGCTAATTCGGCTTTTTGGGGTGGCTCGAAAACTAAAAAGTTTATTCCCCGGGCAGGGAAAAGGGAAGAGCGGCCATCTTGTTTTTCTAACAGTCAACTCTGGAAATCGCGTTTTGACGGTGCAAATCGCCCAAGTTGAGCATCCTGAACAACTTTCCTGTGTGGAGTCATGCAAAATTCGCAAAACCTTGGAAATTACAACTTTTTGGTGCAAAAGTGACGTCATAAATTGACCAAAAATCGTCGATTACCGCCAAAGTAAAACATTAAAGGTGTTCAAATTTGCACCGGCACACTCGGGTTGGGTATCCGCAAGAAGTAATCACGCTAATTTGGCTTTTCGGGGTGGCTCGAAAATTAAAAAGTTTATTCCCCGGGCAGGGAAAAGGGAAGAGCGGCCATCTTGTTTTTATAATAGTCAACTCTGGAAATCGCGTTTTGACGGTGCAAATCGACCAAGTTGAGCATCCTGAACAACTTTCCTGTGTGGAGTCATGCAAAATTCGCAAAACCTTGGGAATTACAACTTTTTGGTGCAAAAGTGACGTCATAATTTGACCAAAAATCGTTGATTACCGCCAAAGTAAAACATTAAAGGGCTTCAAATTTGCACCGGCACACTCGGGTGGGGTATCCGCAAGAAGTAATCACGCTAATTCGGCTTTTCGGGGTGGCTCGAAAACTAAAAAGTTTATTCCCCGGGCAAGGAAAAGGGAAGAGCGGCCATCTTGTTTTTCTAACAGTCAACTCTGGAAATCGCGTTTTGACGGTGCAAATCGACCAAGTTGAGCATCCTGAACAACTTTCCTGTGTGGAGTCATGCAAAATTCGCAAAACCTTGGAAATTACAACTTTTTGGTGCAAAAGTGACGTCATAATTTGACCAAAAAACGTCGATAACCGCCAAAGTAAAACATAGACGGGCTTCAAATTTGCACCGGCACACTCGGGTGGGGTATCCGCAAGAAGTAATCACGCTAATTCGGCTTTTCGGGGTGGCTCGAAAACTAAAAAGTTTATTCCCCGGGCAGGGAAAAGAGAAGAGCGGCCATCTTGTTTTTCTAACAGTCAACTCTGGAAATCGCGTTTTGACGGTGCAAATCGCCCAAGTTGAGCATCCTGAACAACTTTCCTGTGTGGAGTCATGCAAAATTCGCAAAACCTTGGGAATTACAACTTTTTGGTGCAAAAGTGACGTCATAATTTGACCAAAAATCGTTGATTACCGCCGAAGTAAAACATTAAAGGGCTTCAAATTTGCACCGGCACACTCGGGTGGGGTATCCGCAAGAAGTAATCACGCTAATTCGGCTTTTCGGGGTGGCTCGAAAACTAAAAAGTTTATTCCCCGGGCAAGGAAAAGGGAAGAGCGGCCATCTTGTTTTTCTAACAGTCAACTCTGGAAATCGCGTTTTGACGGTGCAAATCGACCAAGTTGAGCATCCTGAACAACTTTCCTGTGTGGAGTCATGCAAAATTCGCAAAACCTTGGAAATTACAACTTTTTGGTGCAAAAGTGACGTCATAATTTGACCAAAAAACGTCGATAACCGCCAAAGTAAAACATAGACGGGCTTCAAATTTGCACCGGCACACTCGGGTGGGGTATCCGCAAGAAGTAATCACGCTAATTCGGCTTTTCGGGGCGGCTCGAAAATTAAAAAGTTTATTCCCCGGGCAGGGAAAAGGGAAGAGCGGCCATCTTGTTTTTCTAACAGTCAACTCTGGAAATCGCGTTTTGACGGTGCAAATCGACCAAGTTGAGCATCCTGAACAACTTTCCTGTGTGGAGTCATGCAAAATTCGCAAAACCTTGGAAATTACAACTTTTTGGTGCAAAAGTGACGTCATAATTTGACCAAAAATCGTCGATTACCGCCAAAGTAAAACATTAAAGGGGTTCAAATTTGCACCGGCACACTCGGGTTGGGTATCCGCAAGAAGTAATCACGCTAATTCGGCTTTTCTGGGTGGCTCGAAAATTAAAAAGTTTATTCCCCGGGCAGGGAAAAGGGAAGAGCGGCCATCTTGTTTTTCTAATAGTCAACTCTGGAAATCGCGTTTTGACGGTGCAAATCGACCAAGTTGAGCATCCTGAACAACTTTCCTGTGTGGAGTCATGCAAAATTCGCAAAACCTTGGAAATTACAACTTTTTGGTGCAAAAGTGACGTCATAATTTGACCAAAAATCGTCGATTACCGCCAAAGTAAAACATTAAAGGGGTTCAAATTTGCACCGGCACACTCGGGTTGGGTATCCGCAAGAAGTAATCACGCTAATTCAGCTTTTCTGGGTGGCTCGAAAATTAAAAAGTTTATTCCCCGGGCAGGGAAAATGGAAGAGCGGCCATCTTGTTTTTCTAACAGTCAACTCTGGAAATCGCGTTTTGACGGTGCAAATCGCCCAAGTTGAGCATCCTGAACAACTTTCCTGTGTGGAGTCATGCAAAATTCGCAAAACCTTGGGAATTACAACTTTTTGGTGCAAAAGTGACGTCATAATTTGACCAAAAATCGTCGATTACCGCCAAAGTAAAACATAGACGGGCTTCAAATTTGCACCGGCTCACTCGGGTGGGGTATCCGCAAGAAGTAATCATGCTAATTTGGCTTTTCGGGTTGGCTCGAAAACTAAAAAGTTTATTCCCCGGGCAGGGAAAAGGGAAGAGCGGCCATCTTGTTTTTCTAATAGTCAACTCTGGAAATCGCGTTTTGACGGTGCAAATCGACCAAGTTGAACATCCTGAACAACTTTCCTGTATGGAGTCATGCAAAATTCGCAAAACCTTGGGAATTACAACATTTTGGTGCAAAAGTGACGTCATAATTTGACCAAAAATCGTCGATTTCCGCCAAAGTAAAACATTAAAGGGGTTCAAATTTGCACCGGCACACTCGGGTGGGGTATCCGCAAGAAGTAATCACGCTAATTCGGTTTTTCGGGGTGGCTCGAAAACTAAAAAGTTTATTCCCCGGGCAGGGAAAAGGGAAGAGCGGCCATCTTGTTTTTCTAATAGTCAACTCTGGAAATCGCATTTTGACGGTGCAAATCGACCAAGTTGAGCATCCTGAACAACTTTCCTGTGTGGAGTCATGCAAAATTCGCAAAACCTTGGAAATTACAACTTTTTGGTGCAAAAGTGACGTCATAATTTGACCAAAAATCGTCGATTACCGCCAAAGTAAAACATTAAAGGGGTTCAAATTTGCACCGGCACACTCGGGTTGGGTATCCGCAAGAAGTAATCACGCTAATTCGGCTTTTTGGGGTGGCTCGAAAACTAAAAAGTTTATTCCCCGGGCAGGGAAAAGGGAAGAGCGGCCATCTTGTTTTTCTAACAGTCAACTCTGGAAATCGCGTTTTGACGGTGCAAATCGCCCAAGTTGAGCATCCTGAACAACTTTCCTGTGTGGAGTCATGCAAAATTCGCAAAACCTTGGAAATTACAACTTTTTGGTGCAAAAGTGACGTCATAAATTGACCAAAAATCGTCGATTACCGCCAAAGTAAAACATTAAAGGTGTTCAAATTTGCACCGGCACACTCGGGTTGGGTATCCGCAAGAAGTAATCACGCTAATTTGGCTTTTCGGGGTGGCTCGAAAATTAAAAAGTTTATTCCCCGGGCAGGGAAAAGGGAAGAGCGGCCATCTTGTTTTTATAATAGTCAACTCTGGAAATCGCGTTTTGACGGTGCAAATCGACCAAGTTGAGCATCCTGAACAACTTTCCTGTGTGGAGTCATGCAAAATTCGCAAAACCTTGGGAATTACAACTTTTTGGTGCAAAAGTGACGTCATAATTTGACCAAAAATCGTTGATTACCGCCAAAGTAAAACATTAAAGGGCTTCAAATTTGCACCGGCACACTCGGGTGGGGTATCCGCAAGAAGTAATCACGCTAATTCGGCTTTTCGGGGTGGCTCGAAAACTAAAAAGTTTATTCCCCGGGCAAGGAAAAGGGAAGAGCGGCCATCTTGTTTTTCTAACAGTCAACTCTGGAAATCGCGTTTTGACGGTGCAAATCGACCAAGTTGAGCATCCTGAACAACTTTCCTGTGTGGAGTCATGCAAAATTCGCAAAACCTTGGAAATTACAACTTTTTGGTGCAAAAGTGACGTCATAATTTGACCAAAAAACGTCGATAACCGCCAAAGTAAAACATAGACGGGCTTCAAATTTGCACCGGCACACTCGGGTGGGGTATCCGCAAGAAGTAATCACGCTAATTCGGCTTTTCGGGGTGGCTCGAAAACTAAAAAGTTTATTCCCCGGGCAGGGAAAAGAGAAGAGCGGCCATCTTGTTTTTCTAACAGTCAACTCTGGAAATCGCGTTTTGACGGTGCAAATCGCCCAAGTTGAGCATCCTGAACAACTTTCCTGTGTGGAGTCATGCAAAATTCGCAAAACCTTGGGAATTACAACTTTTTGGTGCAAAAGTGACGTCATAATTTGACCAAAAATCGTTGATTACCGCCGAAGTAAAACATTAAAGGGCTTCAAATTTGCACCGGCACACTCGGGTGGGGTATCCGCAAGAAGTAATCACGCTAATTCGGCTTTTCGGGGTGGCTCGAAAACTAAAAAGTTTATTCCCCGGGCAAGGAAAAGGGAAGAGCGGCCATCTTGTTTTTCTAACAGTCAACTCTGGAAATCGCGTTTTGACGGTGCAAATCGACCAAGTTGAGCATCCTGAACAACTTTCCTGTGTGGAGTCATGCAAAATTCGCAAAACCTTGGAAATTACAACTTTTTGGTGCAAAAGTGACGTCATAATTTGACCAAAAAACGTCGATAACCGCCAAAGTAAAACATAGACGGGCTTCAAATTTGCACCGGCACACTCGGGTGGGGTATCCGCAAGAAGTAATCACGCTAATTCGGCTTTTCGGGGCGGCTCGAAAATTAAAAAGTTTATTCCCCGGGCAGGGAAAAGGGAAGAGCGGCCATCTTGTTTTTCTAACAGTCAACTCTGGAAATCGCGTTTTGACGGTGCAAATCGACCAAGTTGAGCATCCTGAACAACTTTCCTGTGTGGAGTCATGCAAAATTCGCAAAACCTTGGAAATTACAACTTTTTGGTGCAAAAGTGACGTCATAATTTGACCAAAAATCGTCGATTACCGCCAAAGTAAAACATTAAAGGGGTTCAAATTTGCACCGGCACACTCGGGTTGGGTATCCGCAAGAAGTAATCACGCTAATTCGGCTTTTCTGGGTGGCTCGAAAATTAAAAAGTTTATTCCCCGGGCAGGGAAAAGGGAAGAGCGGCCATCTTGTTTTTCTAATAGTCAACTCTGGAAATCGCGTTTTGACGGTGCAAATCGACCAAGTTGAGCATCCTGAACAACTTTCCTGTGTGGAGTCATGCAAAATTCGCAAAACCTTGGGAATTACAACTTTTTGGTGCAAAAGTGACGTCATAATTTGACCAAAATCGTCGATTACCGCCAAAGTAAAACATTAAAGGGGTTCAAATTTGCACCGGCACACTCGGGTGGGGTATCCGCAAGAAGTAATCACGCTAATTCGGCTTTTCGGGATGGCTCGAAAACTAAAAAGTTTATTCCCCGGGCAGGGAAAAGGGAAGAGCGGCCATCTTGTTTTTCTAACAGTCAAGTCTGGAAATCGCGTTTTGACGGTGCAAATCGCCCAAGTTGAGCATCCTGAACAACTTTCCTGTGTGGAGTCATGCAAAATTCGCAAAACCTTGGAAATTACAACTTTTTGGTGCAAAAGTGACGTCATAATTTGACCAAAAATCGTCGATTACCGCCAAAGTAAAACATTAAAGGGGTTCAAATTTGCACCGGCACACTCGGGTTGGGTATCCGCAAGAAGTAATCACGCTAATTCAGCTTTTCTGGGTGGCTCGAAAATTAAAAAGTTTATTCCCCGGGCAGGGAAAATGGAAGAGCGGCCATCTTGTTTTTCTAACAGTCAACTCTGGAAATCGCGTTTTGACGGTGCAAATCGCCCAAGTTGAGCATCCTGAACAACTTTCCTGTGTGGAGTCATGCAAAATTCGCAAAACCTTGGGAATTACAACTTTTTGGTGCAAAAGTGACGTCATAATTTGACCAAAAATCGTCGATTACCGCCAAAGTAAAACATAGACGGGCTTCAAATTTGCACCGGCTCACTCGGGTGGGGTATCCGCAAGAAGTAATCATGCTAATTTGGCTTTTCGGGTTGGCTCGAAAACTAAAAAGTTTATTCCCCGGGCAGGGAAAAGGGAAGAGCGGCCATCTTGTTTTTCTAATAGTCAACTCTGGAAATCGCGTTTTGACGGTGCAAATCGACCAAGTTGAACATCCTGAACAACTTTCCTGTATGGAGTCATGCAAAATTCGCAAAACCTTGGAAATTACAACATTTTGGTGCAAAAGTGACGTCATAATTTGACCAAAAATCGTCGATTTCCGCCAAAGTAAAACATTAAAGGGGTTCAAATTTGCACCGGCACACTCGGGTGGGGTATCCGCAAGAAGTAATCACGCTAATTCGGTTTTTCGGGGTGGCTCGAAAACTAAAAAGTTTATTCCCCGGGCAGGGAAAAGGGAAGAGCGGCCATCTTGTTTTTCTAACAGTCAACTCTGGAAATCGCGTTTTAAAGGTGCAAATCGCCCAAGTTGAGCATCCTGAACAACTTTCCTGTGTGGAGTCATGCAAAATTCGCAAAACCTTGGGAATTACAACTTTTTGGTGCAAAAGTGACGTCATAATTTGACCAAAAATCGTTGATTACCGCCAAAGTAAAACATTAAAGGGCTTCAAATTTGCAACGGCACACTCGGGTGGGGTATCCGCAAGAAGTAATCACGCTAATTCGGCTTTTCGGGGTGGCTCGAAAACTAAAAAGTTTATTCCCCGGGCAAGGAAAAGGGAAGAGCGGCCATCTTGTTTTTCTAACAGTCAACTCTGGAAATCGCGTTTTGACGGTGCAAATCGACCAAGTTGAGCATCCTGAACAACTTTCCTGTGTGGAGTCATGCAAAACTGGCAAAACCTTGGAAATTACAACTTTTTGGTGCAAAAGTGACGTCATAATCTGACCAAAAATCGTCGATTACCGCCAAAGTAAAACATTAAAGGGGTTCAAATTTACACCGGCACACTCGGTGGGGTATTCGCAAGAAGTAATCACGCTAATTTGGCTTTTCGGGGTGGCTCGAAAATTAAAAAGTTTATTCCCCGGGCAGGGAAAATGGAAGAGCGGCCATCTTGTTTTTCTAACAGTCAACTCTGGAAATCGCGTTTTGACGGTGCAAATCGACCAAGTTGAGCATCCTGAACAACTTTCCTGTGTGGAGTCATGCAAAATTCGCAAAACCTTGGAAATTACAACTTTTTGGTGCAAAAGTGACGTCATAATTTGACCAAAAATCGTCGATTACCGCCAAAGTAAAACATAGACAGGCTTCAAATTTGCACCGGCACACTCGGGTGGGGTATCCGCAAGAAGTAATCATGCTAATTCGGCTTTTCGGGGTGGCTCGAAAATTAAAAAGTTTATTCCCCGGGCAGGGAAAATGGAAGAGCGGCCATCTTGTTTTTCTAATAGTCAACTCTGGAAATCGCGTTTTGACGGTGCAAATCGACCAAGTTGAGCATCCTGAACAACTTTCCTGTGTGGAGTCATGCAACATTCGCAAAACCTTGGAAATTACAACTTTTTGGTGCAAAAGTGACGTCATAATTTGACCAAAAATCGTCGATTACCGCCAAAGTAAAACATTAAAGGGGTTCAAATTTGCACCGGCACACTCGGGTGGGGTATCCGCAAGAAGTAATCACGCTAATTCGGCTTTTTGGGGTGGCTCGAAAACTAAAAAGTTTATTCCCCGGGCAGGGAAAAGGGAAGAGCGGCCATCTTGTTTTTCTAACAGTCAACTCTGGAAATCGCGTTTTGACGGTGCAAATCGCCCAAGTTGAGCATCCTGAACAACTTTCCTGTGTGGAGTCATGCAAAATTCGCAAAACCTTGGAAATTACAACTTTTTGGTGCAAAAGTGACGTCATAATTTGACCAAAAATCGTCGATTACCGCCAAAGTAAAACATTAAAGGGCTTCAAATTTGCACCGGCACACTCGGGTGGGGTATCCGCAAGAAGTAATCACGCTAATTCGGCTTTTCGGGGTGGCTCGAAAACTAAAAAGTTTATTCCCCGGGCAAGGAAAAGGGAAGAGCGGCCATCTTGTTTTTCTAACAGTCAACTCTGGAAATCGCGTTTTGACGGTGCAAATCGACCAAGTTGAGCATCCTGAACAACTTTCCTGTGTGGAGTCATGCAAAATTCGCAAAACCTTGGAAATTACAACTTTTTGGTGCAAAAGTGACGTCATAATTTGACCAAAAAACGTCGATAACCGCCAAAGTAAAACATAGACGGGCTTCAAATTTGCACCGGCACACTCGGGTGGGGTATCCGCAAGAAGTAATCACGCTAATTCGGCTTTTCGGGGCGGCTCGAAAATTAAAAAGTTTATTCCCCGGGCAGGGAAAAGGGAAGAGCGGCCATCTTGTTTTTCTAATAGTCAACTTTGGAAATCGCGTTTTGACGGTGCAAATCGACCAAGTTGAGCATCCTGAACAACTTTCCTGTGTGGAGTCATGCAAAATTCGCAAAACCTTGGAAATTACAACTTTTTGGTGCAAAAGTGACGTCATAATTTGACCAAAAATCGTCGGTTACCGCCAAAGTAAAACATTAAAGGGGTTCAAATTTGCACCGGCACACTCGGGTGGGTTATCCGCAAGAAGTAATCATGCTAGTTCGGCTTTTCGGGGTGGCTCGAAAATTAAAAAGTTTATTCCCCGGGCAGGGAAAATGGAAAAGCGGACATCTTGTTTTTCTAATAGTCAACTCTGGAAATCGTGTTTTGACGGTGCAAATCGACCAAGTTGAGCATCCTGAACAACTTTCCTGTGTGGAGTCATGCAAAATTCGCAAAACCTTGGGAATTACAACTTTTTGGTGCAAAAGTGACGTCATAATTTGACCAAAAATCGTTGATTACCGCCAAAGTAAAACATTAAAGGGCTTCAAATTTGCACCGGCACACTCGGGTGGGGTATCCGCAAGAAGTAATCACGCTAATTCGGCTTTTCGGGGTGGCTCGAAAACTAAAAAGTTTATTCCCCGGGCAGTGAAAATGGAAGAGCGGACATCTTGTTTTTCTAATAGTCAACTCTGGAAATCGCGTTTTGACGGTGCAAATCGACCAAGTTGAGCATCCTGAACAACTTTCCTGTGTGGAGTCATGCAAAATTCGCAAAACCTTGGAAATTACAACTTTTTGGTGCAAAAGTGACGTCATAATTTGACCAAAAATCGTCGATTACCGCCAAAGTAAAACATTAAAGGGGTTCAAATTTGCACCGGCACACTCGGGTTGGGTATCCGCAAGAAGTAATCACGCTAATTCGGCTTTTTGGGGTGGCTCGAAAACTAAAAAGTTTATTCCCCGGGCAGGGAAAAGGGAAGAGCGGCCATCTTGTTTTTCTAACAGTCAACTCTGGAAATCGCGTTTTGACGGTGCAAATCGCCCAAGTTGAGCATCCTGAACAACTTTCCTGTGTGGAGTCATGCAAAATTCGCAAAACCTTGGAAATTACAACTTTTTGGTGCAAAAGTGACGTCATAAATTGACCAAAAATCGTCGATTACCGCCAAAGTAAAACATTAAAGGTGTTCAAATTTGCACCGGCACACTCGGGTTGGGTATCCGCAAGAAGTAATCACGCTAATTTGGCTTTTCGGGGTGGCTCGAAAATTAAAAAGTTTATTCCCCGGGCAGGGAAAAGGGAAGAGCGGCCATCTTGTTTTTATAATAGTCAACTCTGGAAATCGCGTTTTGACGGTGCAAATCGACCAAGTTGAGCATCCTGAACAACTTTCCTGTGTGGAGTCATGCAAAATTCGCAAAACCTTGGGAATTACAACTTTTTGGTGCAAAAGTGACGTCATAATTTGACCAAAAATCGTTGATTACCGCCAAAGTAAAACATTAAAGGGCTTCAAATTTGCACCGGCACACTCGGGTGGGGTATCCGCAAGAAGTAATCACGCTAATTCGGCTTTTCGGGGTGGCTCGAAAACTAAAAAGTTTATTCCCCGGGCAAGGAAAAGGGAAGAGCGGCCATCTTGTTTTTCTAACAGTCAACTCTGGAAATCGCGTTTTGACGGTGCAAATCGACCAAGTTGAGCATCCTGAACAACTTTCCTGTGTGGAGTCATGCAAAATTCGCAAAACCTTGGAAATTACAACTTTTTGGTGCAAAAGTGACGTCATAATTTGACCAAAAAACGTCGATAACCGCCAAAGTAAAACATAGACGGGCTTCAAATTTGCACCGGCACACTCGGGTGGGGTATCCGCAAGAAGTAATCACGCTAATTCGGCTTTTCGGGGTGGCTCGAAAACTAAAAAGTTTATTCCCCGGGCAGGGAAAAGAGAAGAGCGGCCATCTTGTTTTTCTAACAGTCAACTCTGGAAATCGCGTTTTGACGGTGCAAATCGCCCAAGTTGAGCATCCTGAACAACTTTCCTGTGTGGAGTCATGCAAAATTCGCAAAACCTTGGGAATTACAACTTTTTGGTGCAAAAGTGACGTCATAATTTGACCAAAAATCGTTGATTACCGCCGAAGTAAAACATTAAAGGGCTTCAAATTTGCACCGGCACACTCGGGTGGGGTATCCGCAAGAAGTAATCACGCTAATTCGGCTTTTCGGGGTGGCTCGAAAACCAAAAAGTTTATTCCCCGGGCAAGGAAAAGGGAAGAGCGGCCATCTTGTTTTTCTAACAGTCAACTCTGGAAATCGCGTTTTGACGGTGCAAATCGACCAAGTTGAGCATCCTGAACAACTTTCCTGTGTGGAGTCATGCAAAATTCGCAAAACCTTGGAAATTACAACTTTTTGGTGCAAAAGTGACGTCATAATTTGACCAAAAAACGTCGATAACCGCCAAAGTAAAACATAGACGGGCTTCAAATTTGCACCGGCACACTCGGGTGGGGTATCCGCAAGAAGTAATCACGCTAATTCGGCTTTTCGGGGCGGCTCGAAAATTAAAAAGTTTATTCCCCGGGCAGGGAAAAGGGAAGAGCGGCCATCTTGTTTTTCTAACAGTCAACTCTGGAAATCGCGTTTTGACGGTGCAAATCGACCAAGTTGAGCATCCTGAACAACTTTCCTGTGTGGAGTCATGCAAAATTCGCAAAACCTTGGAAATTACAACTTTTTGGTGCAAAAGTGACGTCATAATTTGACCAAAAATCGTCGATTACCGCCAAAGTAAAACATTAAAGGGGTTCAAATTTGCACCGGCACACTCGGGTTGGGTATCCGCAAGAAGTAATCACGCTAATTCGGCTTTTCTGGGTGGCTCGAAAATTAAAAAGTTTATTCCCCGGGCAGGGAAAAGGGAAGAGCGGCCATCTTGTTTTTCTAATAGTCAACTCTGGAAATCGCGTTTTGACGGTGCAAATCGACCAAGTTGAGCATCCTGAACAACTTTCCTGTGTGGAGTCATGCAAAATTCGCAAAACCTTGGGAATTACAACTTTTTGGTGCAAAAGTGACGTCATAATTTGACCAAAATCGTCGATTACCGCCAAAGTAAAACATTAAAGGGGTTCAAATTTGCACCGGCACACTCGGGTGGGGTATCCGCAAGAAGTAATCACGCTAATTCGGCTTTTCGGGATGGCTCGAAAACTAAAAAGTTTATTCCCCGGGCAGGGAAAAGGGAAGAGCGGCCATCTTGTTTTTCTAACAGTCAAGTCTGGAAATCGCGTTTTGACGGTGCAAATCGCCCAAGTTGAGCATCCTGAACAACTTTCCTGTGTGGAGTCATGCAAAATTCGCAAAACCTTGGAAATTACAACTTTTTGGTGCAAAAGTGACTAATATGACCAAAAATCGTCGATTACCGCCAAAGTAAAACATTAAAGGGGTTCAAATTTGCACCGGCACACTCGGGTTGGGTATCCGCAAGAAGTAATCACGCTAATTCAGCTTTTCTGGGTGGCTCGAAAATTAAAAAGTTTATTCCCCGGGCAGGGAAAATGGAAGAGCGGCCATCTTGTTTTTCTAACAGTCAACTCTGGAAATCGCGTTTTGACGGTGCAAATCGCCCAAGTTGAGCATCCTGAACAACTTTCCTGTGTGGAGTCATGCAAAATTCGCAAAACCTTGGGAATTACAACTTTTTGGTGCAAAAGTGACGTCATAATTTGACCAAAAATCGTCGATTACCGCCAAAGTAAAACATAGACGGGCTTCAAATTTGCACCGGCTCACTCGGGTGGGGTATCCGCAAGAAGTAATCATGCTAATTTGGCTTTTCGGGTTGGCTCGAAAACTAAAAAGTTTATTCCCCGGGCAGGGAAAAGGGAAGAGCGGCCATCTTGTTTTTCTAATAGTCAACTCTGGAAATCGCGTTTTGACGGTGCAAATCGACCAAGTTGAACATCCTGAACAACTTTCCTGTATGGAGTCATGCAAAATTCGCAAAACCTTGGGAATTACAACATTTTGGTGCAAAAGTGACGTCATAATTTGACCAAAAATCGTCGATTTCCGCCAAAGTAAAACATTAAAGGGGTTCAAATTTGCACCGGCACACTCGGGTGGGGTATCCGCAAGAAGTAATCACGCTAATTCGGTTTTTCGGGGTGGCTCGAAAACTAAAAAGTTTATTCCCCGGGCAGGGAAAAGGGAAGAGCGGCCATCTTGTTTTTCTAACAGTCAACTCTGGAAATCGCGTTTTAAAGGTGCAAATCGCCCAAGTTGAGCATCCTGAACAACTTTCCTGTGTGGAGTCATGCAAAATTCGCAAAACCTTGGGAATTACAACTTTTTGGTGCAAAAGTGACGTCATAATTTGACCAAAAATCGTCGATTACCGCCAAAGTAAAACATTAAAGGGGTTCACATTTGCACCGGCACACTCGGGTGGGGTATCCACAAGAAGTAATCAAGCTAATTCGGCTTTTCGGGGTAGCTCGAAAATTAAAAAGTTTATTCCCCGCGCAGGGAAAATGGAAGAGCGGACATCTTGTTTTTCTAATAGTCAACTCTGGAAATCGCGTTTTGACGGTGCAAATCGACCAAGTTGAGCATCCTGAACAACTTTCCTGTGTGGAGTCATGCAAAATTCGCAAAACCTTGGAAATTACAACTTTTTGGTGCAAAAGTGACGTCATAATTTGACCAAAAATCGTCGATTACCGCCAAAGTAAAACATTAAAGGGGTTCAAATTTGCACCGGCACACTCGGGTTGGGTATCCGCAAGAAGTAATCACGCTAATTCGGCTTTTTGGGGTGGCTCGAAAACTAAAAAGTTTATTCCCCGGGCAGGGAAAAGGGAAGAGCGGCCATCTTGTTTTTCTAACAGTCAACTCTGGAAATCGCGTTTTGACGGTGCAAATCGCCCAAGTTGAGCATCCTGAACAACTTTCCTGTGTGGAGTCATGCAAAATTCGCAAAACCTTGGAAATTACAACTTTTTGGTGCAAAAGTGACGTCATAAATTGACCAAAAATCGTCGATTACCGCCAAAGTAAAACATTAAAGGTGTTCAAATTTGCACCGGCACACTCGGGTTGGGTATCCGCAAGAAGTAATCACGCTAATTTGGCTTTTCGGGGTGGCTCGAAAATTAAAAAGTTTATTCCCCGGGCAGGGAAAAGGGAAGAGCGGCCATCTTGTTTTTATAATAGTCAACTCTGGAAATCGCGTTTTGACGGTGCAAATCGACCAAGTTGAGCATCCTGAACAACTTTCCTGTGTGGAGTCATGCAAAATTCGCAAAACCTTGGAAATTACAACTTTTTGGTGCAAAAGTGACGTCATAATTTGACCAAAAAACGTCGATAACCGCCAAAGTAAAACATAGACGGGCTTCAAATTTGCACCGGCTCACTCGGGTGGGGTATCCGCAAGAAGTAATCATGCTAATTTGGCTTTTCGGGTTGGCTCGAAAACTAAAAAGTTTATTCCCCGGGCAGGGAAAAGGGAAGAGCGGCCATCTTGTTTTTCTAATAGTCAACTCTGGAAATCGCGTTTTGACGGTGCAAATCGACCAAGTTGAACATCCTGAACAACTTTCCTGTATGGAGTCATGCAAAATTCGCAAAACCTTGGGAATTACAACATTTTGGTGCAAAAGTGACGTCATAATTTGACCAAAAATCGTCGATTTCCGCCAAAGTAAAACATTAAAGGGGTTCAAATTTGCACCGGCACACTCGGGTGGGGTATCCGCAAGAAGTAATCACGCTAATTCGGTTTTTCGGGGTGGCTCGAAAACTAAAAAGTTTATTCCCCGGGCAGGGAAAAGGGAAGAGCGGCCATCTTGTTTTTCTAACAGTCAACTCTGGAAATCGCGTTTTAAAGGTGCAAATCGCCCAAGTTGAGCATCCTGAACAACTTTCCTGTGTGGAGTCATGCAAAATTCGCAAAACCTTGGGAATTACAACTTTTTGGTGCAAAAGTGACGTCATAATTTGACCAAAAATCGTCGATTACCGCCAAAGTAAAACATTAAAGGGGTTCACATTTGCACCGGCACACTCGGGTGGGGTATCCACAAGAAGTAATCAAGCTAATTCGGCTTTTCGGGGTAGCTCGAAAATTAAAAAGTTTATTCCCCGCGCAGGGAAAATGGAAGAGCGGACATCTTGTTTTTCTAATAGTCAACTCTGGAAATCGCGTTTTGACGGTGCAAATCGACCAAGTTGAGCATCCTGAACAACTTTCCTGTGTGGAGTCATGCAAAATTCGCAAAACCTTGGAAATTACAACTTTTTGGTGCAAAAGTGACGTCATAATTTGACCAAAAATCGTCGATTACCGCCAAAGTAAAACATTAAAGGGGTTCAAATTTGCACCGGCACACTCGGGTTGGGTATCCGCAAGAAGTAATCACGCTAATTCGGCTTTTTGGGGTGGCTCGAAAACTAAAAAGTTTATTCCCCGGGCAGGGAAAAGGGAAGAGCGGCCATCTTGTTTTTCTAACAGTCAACTCTGGAAATCGCGTTTTGACGGTGCAAATCGCCCAAGTTGAGCATCCTGAACAACTTTCCTGTGTGGAGTCATGCAAAATTCGCAAAACCTTGGAAATTACAACTTTTTGGTGCAAAAGTGACGTCATAAATTGACCAAAAATCGTCGATTACCGCCAAAGTAAAACATTAAAGGTGTTCAAATTTGCACCGGCACACTCGGGTTGGGTATCCGCAAGAAGTAATCACGCTAATTTGGCTTTTCGGGGTGGCTCGAAAATTAAAAAGTTTATTCCCCGGGCAGGGAAAAGGGAAGAGCGGCCATCTTGTTTTTATAATAGTCAACTCTGGAAATCGCGTTTTGACGGTGCAAATCGACCAAGTTGAGCATCCTGAACAACTTTCCTGTGTGGAGTCATGCAAAATTCGCAAAACCTTGGAAATTACAACTTTTTGGTGCAAAAGTGACGTCATAATTTGACCAAAAAACGTCGATAACCGCCAAAGTAAAACATAGACGGGCTTCAAATTTGCACCGGCACACTCGGGAGGGGTATCCGCAAGAAGTAATCACGCTAATTCGGCTTTTCGGGGTGGCTCGAAAACTAAAAAGTTTATTCCCCGGGCAGGGAAAAGAGAAGAGCGGCCATCTTGTTTTTCTAACAGTCAACTCTGGAAATCGCGTTTTGACGGTGCTAATCGCCCAAGTTGAGCATCCTGAACAACTTTCCTGTGTGGAGTCATGCAAAATTCGCAAAACCTTGGGAATTACAACTTTTTGGTGCAAAAGTGACGTCATAATTTGACCAAAAACCGTTGATTACCGCCAAAGTAAAACATTAAAGGGCTTCAAATTTGCACCGGCACACTCGGGTGGGGTATCCGCAAGAAGTAATCACGCTAATTCGGCTTTTCGGGGTGGCTCGAAAACTAAAAAGTTTATTCCCCGGGCAAGGAAAAGGGAAGAGCGGCCACCTTGTTTTTCTAACAGTCAACTCTGGAAATCGCGTTTTGACGGTGCAAATCGACCAAGTTGAGCATCCTGAACAACTTTCCTGTGTGGAGTCATGCAAAATTCGCAAAACCTTGGAAATTACAACTTTTTGGTGCAAAAGTGACGTCATAATTTGACCAAAAATCGTCGATTACCGCCAAAGTAAAACATAGACGGGCTTCAAATTTGCACCGGCTCACTCGGGTGGGGTATCCGCAAGAAGTAATCATGCTAATTTGGCTTTTCGGGTTGGCTCGAAAACTAAAAAGTTTATTCCCCGGGCAGGGAAAAGGGAAGAGCGGCCATCTTGTTTTTCTAATAGTCAACTCTGGAAATCGCGTTTTGACGGTGCAAATCGACCAAGTTGAACATCCTGAACAACTTTCCTGTATGGAGTCATGCAAAATTCGCAAAACCTTGGGAATTACAACATTTTGGTGCAAAAGTGACGTCATAATTTGACCAAAATTCGTCGATTTCCGCCAAAGTAAAACATTAAAGGGGTTCAAATTTGCACCGGCACACTCGGGTGGGGTATCCGCAAGAAGTAATCACGCTAATTCGGTTTTTCGGGGTGGCTCGAAAACTAAAAAGTTTATTCCCCGGGCAGGGAAAAGGGAAGAGCGGCCATCTTGTTTTTCTAACAGTCAACTCTGGAAATCGCGTTTTGACGGTGCAAATCGCCCAAGTTGAGCATCCTGAACAACTTTCCTGTGTGGAGTCATGCAAAATTCACAAAACCTTGGGAATTACAACTTTTTGGTGCAAAAGTGACGTCATAATTTGACCAAAAATCGTCGATTACCGCCAAAGTAAAACATTAAAGGGGTTCACATTTGCACCGGCACACTCGGGTGGGGTATCCGCAAGAAGTAATCACGCTAATTCGGCTTTTCGGGGTAGCTCGAAAATTAAAAAGTTTATTCCCCGGGCAGGGAAAAGGGAAGAGCGGCCATCTTGTTTTTTTAACAGTCAACTCTGGAAATCGCGTTTTGACGGTGCAAATCGACCAAGTTGAGCATCCTGAACAACTTTCCTGTGTGGAGTCATGCAAAATTCGCAAAACCTTGGAAATTACAACTTTTTGGTGCACAAGTGACGTCATAATTTGACCAAAAATCGTCGATTACCGCCAAAGTAAAACATTAAAGGGGTTCAAATTTGCACCGGCACACTCGGGTGGGGTATCCGCAAGAAGTAATCACGCTAATTCGGCTTTTTGGGGTGGCTCGAAAACTAAAAAGTTTATTCCCCGGGCAGGGAAAAGGGAAGAGCGGCCATCTTGTTTTTCTAACAGTCAACTCTGGAAATCGCGTTTTGACGGTGCAAATCGCCCAAGTTGAGCATCCTGAACAACTTTCCTGTGTGGAGTCATGCAAAATTCGCAAAACCTTGGAAATTACAACTTTTTGGTGCAAAAGTGACGTCATAATTTGACCAAAAATCGTCGATTACCGCCAAAGTAAAACATTAAAGGGGTTCAAATTTGCACCGGCACACTCGGGTTGGGTATCCGCAAGAAGTAATCACGCTAATTCGGCTTTTCTGGGTGGCTCGAAAATTAAAAAGTTTATTCCCCGGGCAGGGAAAAGGGAAGAGCGGCCATCTTGTTTTTCTAATAGTCAACTCTGGAAATCGCGTTTTGACGGTGCCAATCGACCAAGTTGAGCATCCTGAACAACTTTCCTGTGTGGAGTCATGCAAAATTCGCAAAACCTTGGGAATTACAACTTTTTGGTGCAAAAGTGACGTCAAAATTTGACCAAAAATCGTCGATTACCGCCAAAGTAAAACATTAAAGGGGTTCAAATTTGCACCGGCACACTCGGGTGGGGTATCCGCAAGAAGTAATCACGCTAATTCGGCTTTTCGGGGTGGCTCGAAAACTAAAAAGTTTATTCCCCGGGCAGGGAAAAGGGAAGAGCGGCCATCTTGTTTTTCTAACAGTCAACTCTGGAAATCGCGTTTTGACGGTGCTAATCGCCCAAGTTGAGCATCCTGAACAACTTTCCTGTGTGGAGTCATGCAAAATTCGCAAAACCTTGGGAATTACAACTTTTTGGTGCAAAAGTGACGTCATAATTTGACCAAAAATCGTCGATTACCGCCAAAGTAAAACATTAAAGGGGTTCAAATTTGCACCGGCACACTCGGGTTGGGTATCCACAAGAAGTAATCACGCTAATTCGGCTTTTCTGGGTGGCTCGAAAATTAAAAAGTTTATTCCCCGGGCAGGGAAAAGGGAAGAGCGGCCATCTTGTTTTTCTAATAGTCAACTCTGGAAATCGCGTTTTGACGGTGCAAATCGACCAAGTTGAGCATCCTGAACAACTTTCCTGTGTGGAGTCATGCAAAATTCGCAAAACCTTGGAAATTACAACTTTTTGGTGCAAAAGTGACGTCATAATTTGACCAAAAATCGTCGATTACCGCCAAAGTAAAACATAGACGGGCTTCAAATTTGCACCGGCACACTCGGGTGGGGTATCCGCAAGAAGTAATCATGGTAATTCGGCTTTTCGGGGTGGCTCGAAAATTAAAAAGTTTATTCCCCGGGCAGGGAAAATGAAATAGCGGCCATCTTGTTTTTCTAATAGTCAACTCTGGAAATCGCGTTTTGACGGTGCAAATCGACCAAGTTGAGCATCCTGAACAACTTTCCTGTGTGGAGTCATGCAAAACTGGCAAAACCTTGGAAATTACAACTTTTTGGTGCAAAAGTGAAGTCATAATCTGACCAAAAATTGTCGATTACCGCCAAAGTAAAACATTAAAGGGGTTCAAATTTGCACCGGCACACTCGGTGGGGTATCCGCAAGAAGTAATCACGCTAATTTGGCTTTTCGGGGTAGCTCGAAAATTAAAAAGTTTATTCCCCGGGCAGGGAAAATGGAAGAGCGGCCATCTTGTTTTTCTAACAGTCAACTCTGGAAATCGCGTTTTGACGGTGCAAATCGACCAAGTTGAGCATCCTGAACAACTTTCCTGTGTGGAGTCATGCAAAATTCGCAAAACCTTGGGAATTACAACTTTTTGGTGCAAAAGTGACGTCATAATTTGACCAAAAATCGTCGATTACCGCCAAAGTAAAACATTAAAGGGGTTCACATTTGCACCGGCACACTCGGGTGGGGTATCCACAAGAAGTAATCAAGCTAATTCGGCTTTTCGGGGTAGCTCGAAAATTAAAAAGTTTATTCCCCGCGCAGGGAAAATGGAAGAGCGGACATCTTGTTTTTCTAATAGTCAACTCTGGAAATCGCGTTTTGACGGTGCAAATCGACCAAGTTGAGCATCCTGAACAACTTTCCTGTGTGGAGTCATGCAAAATTCGCAAAACCTTGGAAATTACAACTTTTTGGTGCAAAAGTGACGTCATAATTTGACCAAAAATCGTCGATTACCGCCAAAGTAAAACATTAAAGGGGTTCAAATTTGCACCGGCACACTCGGGTTGGGTATCCGCAAGAAGTAATCACGCTAATTCGGCTTTTTGGGGTGGCTCGAAAACTAAAAAGTTTATTCCCCGGGCAGGGAAAAGGGAAGAGCGGCCATCTTGTTTTTCTAACAGTCAACTCTGGAAATCGCGTTTTGACGGTGCAAATCGCCCAAGTTGAGCATCCTGAACAACTTTCCTGTGTGGAGTCATGCAAAATTCGCAAAACCTTGGAAATTACAACTTTTTGGTGCAAAAGTGACGTCATAAATTGACCAAAAATCGTCGATTACCGCCAAAGTAAAACATTAAAGGTGTTCAAATTTGCACCGGCACACTCGGGTTGGGTATCCGCAAGAAGTAATCACGCTAATTTGGCTTTTCGGGGTGGCTCGAAAATTAAAAAGTTTATTCCCCGGGCAGGGAAAAGGGAAGAGCGGCCATCTTGTTTTTATAATAGTCAACTCTGGAAATCGCGTTTTGACGGTGCAAATCGACCAAGTTGAGCATCCTGAACAACTTTCCTGTGTGGAGTCATGCAAAATTCGCAAAACCTTGGAAATTACAACTTTTTGGTGCAAAAGTGACGTCATAATTTGACCAAAAAACGTCGATAACCGCCAAAGTAAAACATAAACGGGCTTCAAATTTGCACCGGCACACTCGGGAGGGGTATCCGCAAGAAGTAATCACGCTAATTCGGCTTTTCGGGGTGGCTCGAAAACTAAAAAGTTTATTCCCCGGGCAGGGAAAAGAGAAGAGCGGCCATCTTGTTTTTCTAACAGTCAACTCTGGAAATCGCGTTTTGACGGTGCTAATCGCCCAAGTTGAGCATCCTGAACAACTTTCCTGTGTGGAGTCATGCAAAATTCGCAAAACCTTGGGAATTACAACTTTTTGGTGCAAAAGTGACGTCATAATTTGACCAAAAACCGTTGATTACCGCCAAAGTAAAACATTAAAGGGCTTCAAATTTGCACCGGCACACTCGGGTGGGGTATCCGCAAGAAGTAATCACGCTAATTCGGCTTTTCGGGGTGGCTCGAAAACTAAAAAGTTTATTCCCCGGGCAAGGAAAAGGGAAGAGCGGCCACCTTGTTTTTCTAACAGTCAACTCTGGAAATCGCGTTTTGACGGTGCAAATCGACCAAGTTGAGCATCCTGAACAACTTTCCTGTGTGGAGTCATGCAAAATTCGCAAAACCTTGGAAATTACAACTTTTTGGTGCAAAAGTGACGTCATAATTTGACCAAAAATCGTCGATTACCGCCAAAGTAAAACATAGACGGGCTTCAAATTTGCACCGGCTCACTCGGGTGGGGTATCCGCAAGAAGTAATCATGCTAATTTGGCTTTTCGGGTTGGCTCGAAAACTAAAAAGTTTATTCCCCGGGCAGGGAAAAGGGAAGAGCGGCCATCTTGTTTTTCTAATAGTCAACTCTGGAAATCGCGTTTTGACGGTGCAAATCGACCAAGTTGAACATTCTGAACAACTTTCCTGTATGGAGTCATGCAAAATTCGCAAAACCTTGGGAATTACAACATTTTGGTGCAAAAGTGACGTCATAATTTGACCAAAATTCGTCGATTTCCGCCAAAGTAAAACATTAAAGGGGTTCAAATTTGCACCGGCACACTCGGGTGGGGTATCCGCAAGAAGTAATCACGCTAATTCGGTTTTTCGGGGTGGCTCGAAAACTAAAAAGTTTATTCCCCGGGCAGGGAAAAGGGAAGAGCGGCCATCTTGTTTTTCTAACAGTCAACTCTGGAAATCGCGTTTTGACGGTGCAAATCGCCCAAGTTGAGCATCCTGAACAACTTTCCTGTGTGGAGTCATGCAAAATTCACAAAACCTTGGGAATTACAACTTTTTGGTGCAAAAGTGACGTCATAATTTGACCAAAAATCGTCGATTACCGCCAAAGTAAAACATTAAAGGGGTTCACATTTGCACCGGCACACTCGGGTGGGGTATCCGCAAGAAGTAATCACGCTAATTCGGCTTTTCGGGGTAGCTCGAAAATTAAAAAGTTTATTCCCCGGGCAGGGAAAAGGGAAGAGCGGCCATCTTGTTTTTTTAACAGTCAACTCTGGAAATCGCGTTTTGACGGTGCAAATCGACCAAGTTGAGCATCCTGAACAACTTTCCTGTGTGGAGTCATGCAAAATTCGCAAAACCTTGGAAATTACAACTTTTTGGTGCACAAGTGACGTCATAATTTGACCAAAAATCGTCGATTACCGCCAAAGTAAAACATTAAAGGGGTTCAAATTTGCACCGGCACACTCGGGTGGGGTATCCGCAAGAAGTAATCACGCTAATTCGGCTTTTCGGGGTGGCTCGAAAACTAAAAAGTTTATTCCCCGGGCAGGGAAAAGGGAAGAGCGGCCATCTTGTTTTTCTAACAGTCAACTCTGGAAATCGCGTTTTGACGGTGCTAATCGCCCAAGTTGAGCATCCTGAACAACTTTCCTGTGTGGAGTCATGCAAAATTCGCAAAACCTTGGGAATTACAACTTTTTGGTGCAAAAGTGACGTCATAATTTGACCAAAAATCGTCGATTACCGCCAAAGTAAAACATTAAAGGGGTTCAAATTTGCACCGGCACACTCGGGTTGGGTATCCACAAGAAGTAATCACGCTAATTCGGCTTTTCTGGGTGGCTCGAAAATTAAAAAGTTTATTCCCCGGGCAGGGAAAAGGGAAGAGCGGCCATCTTGTTTTTCTAATAGTCAACTCTGGAAATCGCGTTTTGACGGTGCAAATCGACCAAGTTGAGCATCCTGAACAACTTTCCTGTGTGGAGTCATGCAAAATTCGCAAAACCTTGGAAATTACAACTTTTTGGTGCAAAAGTGACGTCATAATTTGACCAAAAATCGTCGATTACCGCCAAAGTAAAACATAGACGGGCTTCAAATTTGCACCGGCACACTCGGGTGGGGTATCCGCAAGAAGTAATCATGGTAATTCGGCTTTTCGGGGTGGCTCGAAAATTAAAAAGTTTATTCCCCGGGCAGGGAAAATGAAATAGCGGCCATCTTGTTTTTCTAATAGTCAACTCTGGAAATCGCGTTTTGACGGTGCAAATCGACCAAGTTGAGCATCCTGAACAACTTTCCTGTGTGGAGTCATGCAAAACTGGCAAAACCTTGGAAATTACAACTTTTTGGTGCAAAAGTGAAGTCATAATCTGACCAAAAATTGTCGATTACCGCCAAAGTAAAACATTAAAGGGGTTCAAATTTGCACCGGCACACTCGGTGGGGTATCCGCAAGAAGTAATCACGCTAATTTGGCTTTTCGGGGTAGCTCGAAAATTAAAAAGTTTATTCCCCGGGCAGGGAAAATGGAAGAGCGGCCATCTTGTTTTTCTAACAGTCAACTCTGGAAATCGCGTTTTGACGGTGCAAATCGACCAAGTTGAGCATCCTGAACAACTTTCCTGTGTGGAGTCATGCAAAATTCGCAAAACCTTGGGAATTACAACTTTTTGGTGCAAAAGTGACGTCATAATTTGACCAAAAATCGTCGATTACCGCCAAAGTAAAACATTAAAGGGGTTCACATTTGCACCGGCACACTCGGGTGGGGTATCCACAAGAAGTAATCAAGCTAATTCGGCTTTTCGGGGTAGCTCGAAAATTAAAAAGTTTATTCCCCGCGCAGGGAAAATGGAAGAGCGGACATCTTGTTTTTCTAATAGTCAACTCTGGAAATCGCGTTTTGACGGTGCAAATCGACCAAGTTGAGCATCCTGAACAACTTTCCTGTGTGGAGTCATGCAAAATTCGCAAAACCTTGGAAATTACAACTTTTTGGTGCAAAAGTGACGTCATAATTTGACCAAAAATCGTCGATTACCGCCAAAGTAAAACATTAAAGGGGTTCAAATTTGCACCGGCACACTCGGGTTGGGTATCCGCAAGAAGTAATCACGCTAATTCGGCTTTTTGGGGTGGCTCGAAAACTAAAAAGTTTATTCCCCGGGCAGGGAAAAGGGAAGAGCGGCCATCTTGTTTTTCTAACAGTCAACTCTGGAAATCGCGTTTTGACGGTGCAAATCGCCCAAGTTGAGCATCCTGAACAACTTTCCTGTGTGGAGTCATGCAAAATTCGCAAAACCTTGGAAATTACAACTTTTTGGTGCAAAAGTGACGTCATAAATTGACCAAAAATCGTCGATTACCGCCAAAGTAAAACATTAAAGGTGTTCAAATTTGCACCGGCACACTCGGGTTGGGTATCCGCAAGAAGTAATCACGCTAATTTGGCTTTTCGGGGTGGCTCGAAAATTAAAAAGTTTATTCCCCGGGCAGGGAAAAGGGAAGAGCGGCCATCTTGTTTTTATAATAGTCAACTCTGGAAATCGCGTTTTGACGGTGCAAATCGACCAAGTTGAGCATCCTGAACAACTTTCCTGTGTGGAGTCATGCAAAATTCGCAAAACCTTGGAAATTACAACTTTTTGGTGCAAAAGTGACGTCATAATTTGACCAAAAAACGTCGATAACCGCCAAAGTAAAACATAGACGGGCTTCAAATTTGCACCGGCACACTCGGGAGGGGTATCCGCAAGAAGTAATCACGCTAATTCGGCTTTTCGGGGTGGCTCGAAAACTAAAAAGTTTATTCCCCGGGCAGGGAAAAGAGAAGAGCGGCCATCTTGTTTTTCTAACAGTCAACTCTGGAAATCGCGTTTTGACGGTGCTAATCGCCCAAGTTGAGCATCCTGAACAACTTTCCTGTGTGGAGTCATGCAAAATTCGCAAAACCTTGGGAATTACAACTTTTTGGTGCAAAAGTGACGTCATAATTTGACCAAAAACCGTTGATTACCGCCAAAGTAAAACATTAAAGGGCTTCAAATTTGCACCGGCACACTCGGGTGGGGTATCCGCAAGAAGTAATCACGCTAATTCGGCTTTTCGGGGTGGCTCGAAAACTAAAAAGTTTATTCCCCGGGCAAGGAAAAGGGAAGAGCGGCCACCTTGTTTTTCTAACAGTCAACTCTGGAAATCGCGTTTTGACGGTGCAAATCGACCAAGTTGAGCATCCTGAACAACTTTCCTGTGTGGAGTCATGCAAAATTCGCAAAACCTTGGAAATTACAACTTTTTGGTGCAAAAGTGACGTCATAATTTGACCAAAAATCGTCGATTACCGCCAAAGTAAAACATAGACGGGCTTCAAATTTGCACCGGCTCACTCGGGTGGGGTATCCGCAAGAAGTAATCATGCTAATTTGGCTTTTCGGGTTGGCTCGAAAACTAAAAAGTTTATTCCCCGGGCAGGGAAAAGGGAAGAGCGGCCATCTTGTTTTTCTAATAGTCAACTCTGGAAATCGCGTTTTGACGGTGCAAATCGACCAAGTTGAACATTCTGAACAACTTTCCTGTATGGAGTCATGCAAAATTCGCAAAACCTTGGGAATTACAACATTTTGGTGCAAAAGTGACGTCATAATTTGACCAAAATTCGTCGATTTCCGCCAAAGTAAAACATTAAAGGGGTTCAAATTTGCACCGGCACACTCGGGTGGGGTATCCGCAAGAAGTAATCACGCTAATTCGGTTTTTCGGGGTGGCTCGAAAACTAAAAAGTTTATTCCCCGGGCAGGGAAAAGGGAAGAGCGGCCATCTTGTTTTTCTAACAGTCAACTCTGGAAATCGCGTTTTGACGGTGCAAATCGCCCAAGTTGAGCATCCTGAACAACTTTCCTGTGTGGAGTCATGCAAAATTCACAAAACCTTGGGAATTACAACTTTTTGGTGCAAAAGTGACGTCATAATTTGACCAAAAATCGTCGATTACCGCCAAAGTAAAACATTAAAGGGGTTCACATTTGCACCGGCACACTCGGGTGGGGTATCCGCAAGAAGTAATCACGCTAATTCGGCTTTTCGGGGTAGCTCGAAAATTAAAAAGTTTATTCCCCGGGCAGGGAAAAGGGAAGAGCGGCCATCTTGTTTTTTTAACAGTCAACTCTGGAAATCGCGTTTTGACGGTGCAAATCGACCAAGTTGAGCATCCTGAACAACTTTCCTGTGTGGAGTCATGCAAAATTCGCAAAACCTTGGAAATTACAACTTTTTGGTGCACAAGTGACGTCATAATTTGACCAAAAATCGTCGATTACCGCCAAAGTAAAACATTAAAGGGGTTCAAATTTGCACCGGCACACTCGGGTGGGGTATCCGCAAGAAGTAATCACGCTAATTCGGCTTTTTGGGGTGGCTCGAAAACTAAAAAGTTTATTCCCCGGGCAGGGAAAAGGGAAGAGCGGCCATCTTGTTTTTCTAACAGTCAACTCTGGAAATCGCGTTTTGACGGTGCAAATCGCCCAAGTTGAGCATCCTGAACAACTTTCCTGTGTGGAGTCATGCAAAATTCGCAAAACCTTGGAAATTACAACTTTTTGGTGCAAAAGTGACGTCATAATTTGACCAAAAATCGTCGATTACCGCCAAAGTAAAACATTAAAGGGGTTCAAATTTGCACCGGCACACTCGGGTTGGGTATCCGCAAGAAGTAATCACGCTAATTCGGCTCTTCTGGGTGGCTCGAAAATTAAAAAGTTTATTCCCCGGGCAGGGAAAAGGGAAGAGCGGCCATCTTGTTTTTCTAATAGTCAACTCTGGAAATCGCGTTTTGACGGTGCCAATCGACCAAGTTGAGCATCCTGAACAACTTTCCTGTGTGGAGTCATGCAAAATTCGCAAAACCTTGGGAATTACAACTTTTTGGTGCAAAAGTGACGTCAAAATTTGACCAAAAATCGTCGATTACCGCCAAAGTAAAACATTAAAGGGGTTCAAATTTGCACCGGCACACTCGGGTGGGGTATCCGCAAGAAGTAATCACGCTAATTCGGCTTTTCGGGGTGGCTCGAAAACTAAAAAGTTTATTCCCCGGGCAGGGAAAAGGGAAGAGCGGCCATCTTGTTTTTCTAACAGTCAACTCTGGAAATCGCGTTTTGACGGTGCAAATCGCCCAAGTTGAGCATCCTGAACAACTTTCCTGTGTGGAGTCATGCAAAATTCGCAAAACCTTGGAAATTACAACTTTTTGGTGCAAAAGTGACGTCATAATTTGACCAAAAATCGTCGATTACCGCCAAAGTAAAACATTAAAGGGGTTCAAATTTGCACCGGCACACTCGGGTTGGGTATCCACAAGAAGTAATCACGCTAATTCGGCTTTTCTGGGTGGCTCGAAAATTAAAAAGTTTATTCCCCGGGCAGGGAAAAGGGAAGAGCGGCCATCTTGTTTTTCTAATAGTCAACTCTGGAAATCGCGTTTTGACGGTGCAAATCGACCAAGTTGAGCATCCTGAACAACTTTCCTGTGTGGAGTCATGCAAAATTCGCAAAACCTTGGAAATTACAACTTTTTGGTGCAAAAGTGACGTCATAATTTGACCAAAAATCGTCGATTACCGCCAAAGTAAAACATAGACGGGCTTCAAATTTGCACCGGCACACTCGGGTGGGGTATCCGCAAGAAGTAATCATGGTAATTCGGCTTTTCGGGGTGGCTCGAAAATTAAAAAGTTTATTCCCCGGGCAGGGAAAATGAAATAGCGGCCATCTTGTTTTTCTAATAGTCAACTCTGGAAATCGCGTTTTGACGGTGCAAATCGACCAAGTTGAGCATCCTGAACAACTTTCCTGTGTGGAGTCATGCAAAACTGGCAAAACCTTGGAAATTACAACTTTTTGGTGCAAAAGTGAAGTCATAATCTGACCAAAAATTGTCGATTACCGCCAAAGTAAAACATTAAAGGGGTTCAAATTTGCACCGGCACACTCGGTGGGGTATCCGCAAGAAGTAATCACGCTAATTTGGCTTTTCGGGGTAGCTCGAAAATTAAAAAGTTTATTCCCCGGGCAGGGAAAATGGAAGAGCGGCCATCTTGTTTTTCTAACAGTCAACTCTGGAAATCGCGTTTTGACGGTGCAAATCGACCAAGTTGAGCATCCTGAACAACTTTCCTGTGTGGAGTCATGCAAAATTCGCAAAACCTTGGAAATTACAACTTGTTGGTACAAAAGTGACGTCATAATTTGACCAAAAATCGTCGATTACCGCCAAAGTAAAACATTAAAGGGGTTCAAATTTGCACCGGCACACTCGGGTGGGGTATCCGCAAGAAGTAATCATGCTAGTTCGGCTTTTCGGGGTGGCTCGAAAATTAAAAAGTTTATTCCCCGGGCAGGGAAAATGGAAGAGCGGACATCTTGTTTTTCTAACAGTCAACTCTGGAAATCGCGTTTTGACGGTGCAAATCGCCCAAGTTGAGCATCCTGAACAACTTTCCTGTGTGGAGTCATGCAAAATTCGCAAAACCTTGGGAATTACAACTTTTTGGTGCAAAAGTGACGTCATAATTTGACCAAAAAACGTCGATAACCGCCAAAGTAAAACATAGACGGGCTTCAAATTTGCACCGGCACACTCGGGTGGGGTATCCGCAAGAAGTAATCACGCTAATTCGGCTTTTCGGGGTGGCTCGAAAACTAAAAAGTTTATTCCCCGGGCAGGGAAAAGAGAAGAGCGGCCATCTTGTTTTTCTAACAGTCAACTCTGGAAATCGCGTTTTGACGGTGCAAATCGCCCAAGTTGAGCATCCTGAACAACTTTCCTGTGTGGAGTCATGCAAAATTCGCAAAACCTTGGGAATTACAACTTTTTGGTGCAAAAGTGACGTCATAATTTGACCAAAAAACGTCGATAACCGCCAAAGTAAAACATAGACGGGCTTCAGATTTGCACCGGCACACTCGGGTGGGGTATCCGCAAGAAGTAATCACGCTAATTCGGCTTTTCGGGGTGGCTCGAAAACTAAAAAGTTTATTCCCCGGGCAGGGAAAAGAGAAGAGCGGCCATCTTGTTTTTCTAACAGTCAACTCTGGAAATCGCGTTTTGACGGTGCAAATCGCCCAAGTTGAGCATCCTGAACAACTTTCCTGTGTGGAGTCATGCAAAATTCGCAAAACCTTGGGAATTACAACTTTTTGGTGCAAAAGTGACGTCATAATTTGACCAAAAACCGTTGATTACCGCCAAAGTAAAACATTAAAGGGCTTCAAATTTGCACCGGCACACTCGGGTGGGGTATCCGCAAGAAGTAATCACGCTAATTCGGCTTTTCGGGGTGGCTCGAAAACTAAAAAGTTTATTCCCCGGGCAGGGAAAAGGGAAGAGCGGCCATCTTGTTTTTCTAACAGTCAACTCTGGAAATCGCGTTTTGACGGTGCAAATCGCCCAAGTTGAGCATCCTGAACAACTTTCCTGTGTGGAGTCATGCAAAATTCGCAAAACCTTGGAAATTACAACTTTTTGGTGCAAAAGTGACGTCATAATTTGACCAAAAATCGTCGATTACCGCCAAAGTAAAACATTAAAGGGGTTCAAATTTGCACCGGCACACTCGGGTTGGGTATCCACAAGAAGTAATCACGCTAATTCGGCTTTTCTGGGTGGCTCGAAAATTAAAAAGTTTATTCCCCGGGCAGGGAAAAGGGAAGAGCGGCCATCTTGTTTTTCTAATAGTCAACTCTGGAAATCGCGTTTTGACGGTGCAAATCGACCAAGTTGAGCATCCTGAACAACTTTCCTGTGTGGAGTCATGCAAAATTCGCAAAACCTTGGAAATTACAACTTTTTGGTGCAAAAGTGACGTCATAATTTGACCAAAAATCGTCGATTACCGCCAAAGTAAAACATAGACGGGCTTCAAATTTGCACCGGCACACTCGGGTGGGGTATCCGCAAGAAGTAATCATGGTAATTCGGCTTTTCGGGGTGGCTCGAAAATTAAAAAGTTTATTCCCCGGGCAGGGAAAATGAAATAGCGGCCATCTTGTTTTTCTAATAGTCAACTCTGGAAATCGCGTTTTGACGGTGCAAATCGACCAAGTTGAGCATCCTGAACAACTTTCCTGTGTGGAGTCATGCAAAACTGGCAAAACCTTGGAAATTACAACTTTTTGGTGCAAAAGTGAAGTCATAATCTGACCAAAAATTGTCGATTACCGCCAAAGTAAAACATTAAAGGGGTTCAAATTTGCACCGGCACACTCGGTGGGGTATCCGCAAGAAGTAATCACGCTAATTTGGCTTTTCGGGGTAGCTCGAAAATTAAAAAGTTTATTCCCCGGGCAGGGAAAATGGAAGAGCGGCCATCTTGTTTTTCTAACAGTCAACTCTGGAAATCGCGTTTTGACGGTGCAAATCGACCAAGTTGAGCATCCTGAACAACTTTCCTGTGTGGAGTCATGCAAAATTCGCAAAACCTTGGAAATTACAACTTGTTGGTGCAAAAGTGACGTCATAATTTGACCAAAAATCGTCGATTACCGCCAAAGTAAAACATTAAAGGGGTTCAAATTTGCACCGGCACACTCGGGTGGGGTATCCGCAAGAAGTAATCATGCTAGTTCGGCTTTTCGGGGTGGCTCGAAAATTAAAAAGTTTATTCCCCGGGCAGGGAAAATGGAAGAGCGGACATCTTGTTTTTCTAACAGTCAACTCTGGAAATCGCGTTTTGACGGTGCAAATCGCCCAAGTTGAGCATCCTGAACAACTTTCCTGTGTGGAGTCATGCAAAATTCGCAAAACCTTGGGAATTACAACTTTTTGGTGCAAAAGTGACGTCATAATTTGACCAAAAAACGTCGATAACCGCCAAAGTAAAACATAGACGGGCTTCAAATTTGCACCGGCACACTCGGGTGGGGTATCCGCAAGAAGTAATCACGCTAATTTGGCTTTTCGGGTTGGCTCGAAAACTAAAAAGTTTATTCCCCGGGCAGGGAAAAGGGAAGAGCGGCCAGCTTGTTTTTCTAACAGTCAACTCTGGAAATCGCGTTTTGACGGTGCAAATCGCCCAAGTTGAGCATCCTGAACAACTTTCCTGTGTGGAGTCATGCAAAATTCGCAAAACCTTGGGAATTACAACTTTTTGGTGCAAAAGTGACGTCATAATTTGACCAAAAATCGTCGATTACCGCCAAAGTAAAACATTAAAGGGGTTCAAATTTGCACCGGCACACTCGGGTGGGGTATCCGCAAGAAGTAATCACGCTAATTCGGCTTTTCGGGGTGGCTCGAAAACTAAAAAGTTTATTCCCCGGGCAGGGAAAAGGGAAGAGCGGCCATCTTGTTTTTCTAACAGTCAACTCTGGAAATCGCGTTTTGACGGTGCAAATCGCCCAAGTTGAGCATCCTGAACAACTTTCCTGTGTGGAGTCATGCAAAATTCGCAAAACCTTGGAAATTACAACTTTTTGGTGCAAAAGTGACGTCATAATTTGACCAAAAATCGTCGATTACCGCCAAAGTAAAACATTAAAGGGGTTCAAATTTGCACCGGCACACTCGGGTTGGGTATCCACAAGAAGTAATCACGCTAATTCGGCTTTTCTGGGTGGCTCGAAAATTAAAAAGTTTATTCCCCGGGCAGGGAAAAGGGAAGAGCGGCCATCTTGTTTTTCTAATAGTCAACTCTGGAAATCGCGTTTTGACGGTGCAAATCGACCAAGTTGAGCATCCTGAACAACTTTCCTGTGTGGAGTCATGCAAAATTCGCAAAACCTTGGAAATTATAACTTTTTGGTGCAAAAGTGACGTCATAATTTGACCAAAAATCGTCGATTACCGCCAAAGTAAAACATAGACGGGCTTCAAATTTGCACCGGCACACTCGGGTGGGGTATCCGCAAGAAGTAATCATGGTAATTCGGTTTTTCGGGGTGGCTCGAAAATTAAAAAGTTTATTCCCCGGGCAGGGAAAATGAAATAGCGGCCATCTTGTTTTTCTAATAGTCAACTCTGGAAATCGCGTTTTGACGGTGCAAATCGACCAAGTTGAGCATCCTGAACAACTTTCCTGTGTGGAGTCATGCAAAACTGGCAAAACCTTGGAAATTACAACTTTTTGGTGCAAAAGTGACGTCATAATCTGACCAAAAATTGTCGATTACCGCCAAAGTAAAACATTAAAGGGGTTCAAATTTGCACCGGCACACTCGGTGGGGTATCCGCAAGAAGTAATCACGCTAATTTGGCTTTTCGGGGTAGCTCGAAAATTAAAAAGTTTATTCCCCGGGCAGGGAAAATGGAAGAGCGGCCATCTTGTTTTTCTAACAGTCAACTCTGGAAATCGCGTTTTGACGGTGCAAATCGACCAAGTTGAGCATCCTGAACAACTTTCCTGTGTGGAGTCATGCAAAATTCGCAAAACCTTGGAAATTACAACTTTTTGGTGCAAAAGTGACGTCATAATTTGACCAAAAATCGTCGATTACCGCCAAAGTAAAACATTAAAGGGGTTCAAATTTGCACCGGCACACTCGGGTGGGGTATCCGCAAGAAGTAATCATGCTAGTTCGGCTTTTCGGGGTGGCTCGAAAATTAAAAAGTTTATTCCCCGGGCAGGGAAAATGGAAGAGCGGACATCTTGTTTTTCTAATAGTCAACTCTGGAAATCGCGTTTTGACGGTGCAAATCGACCAAGTTGAGCATCCTGAACAACTTTCCTGTGTGGAGTCATGCAAAATTCGCAAAACCTTGGGAATTACAATTTTTTGGTGCAAAAGTGACGTCATAATTTGACCAAAAATCGTCGATTACCGCCAAAGTAAAACATAAACGGGCTTCAAATTTGCACCGGCTCACTCGGGTGGGGTTATCCGCAAGAAGTAATCACGCTAATTTGGCTTTTCGGGTTGGCTCGAAAACTAAAAAGTTTATTCCCCGGGCAGGGAAAAGGGAAGAGCGGCCAGCTTGTTTTTCTAACAGTCAACTCTGGAAATCGCGTTTTGACGGTGCAAATCGCCCAAGTTGAGCATCCTGAACAACTTTCCTGTGTGGAGTCATGCAAAATTCGCAAAACCTTGGGAATTACAACTTTTTGGTGCAAAAGTGACGTCATAATTTGACCAAAAATCGTCGATTACCGCCAAAGTAAAACATTAAAGGGGTTCAAATTTGCACCGGCACACTCGGGTGGGGTATCCGCAAGAAGTAATCACGCTAATTCGGCTTTTCTGGGCGGCTCGAAAATTAAAAAGTTTATTCCCCGGGCAGGGAAAAGGGAAGAGCGGCCATCTTGTTTTTATAATAGTCAACTCTGGAAATCGCGTTTTGACGGTGCAAATCGACCAAGTTGAGCATCCTGAACAACTTTCCTGTGTGGAGTCATGCAAAATTCGCAAAACCTTGGAAATTACAACTTTTTGGTGCAAAAGTGACGTCATAATTTGACCAAAAAGCGTCGATTACCGCCAAAGTTAAACATTAACGGGGTTCAAATTTGCACCGGCACAGTCGGGTGAGGTATCCGCAAGAAGTAATCACGCCAATTCGGCTTTTCGGGGTGGCTCGAAAATTAAAAAGTTTATTCCCCGGGCAGGGAAAATGGAAGAGCGGCCATCTTGTTTTTCTAATAGTCAACTCTGGAAATCTCGTTTTGACGGTGCAAATCGACCAAGTTGAGCATCCTGAACAACTTTCCTGTGTGGAGTCATACAAAACTGGCAAAACCTTTGAAATTACAACTTTTTGGTGCAAAAGTGACGTCATAATTTGACCAAAAATCGTCGATTACCGCCAAAGTAAAACATTAAAGGGGTTCAAATTTGCACCGGCACACTCGGTGGGGTATCCGCAAGAAGTAATCACGCTAATTTGGCTTTTCGGGGTGGCTCGAAAATTAAAAAGTTTATTCCCCGGGCAGGGAAAAGGGAAGAGCGGCCATCTTGTTTTTTTAACAGTCAACTCTGGAAATCGCGTTTTGACGGTGCAAATCGACCAAGTTGAGCATCCTGAACAACTTTCCTGTGTGGAGTCATGCATAATTCGCAAAACCTTGGAAATTACAATATTTTGGTGCACAAGTGACGTCATAATTTGACCAAAAATCGTCGATTACCGCCAAAGTAAAACATTAAAGGGGTTCAAATTTGCACCGGCACACTCGGGTGGGGTATCCGCAAGAAGTAATCATGCTAGTTCGGCTTTTCGGGGTGGCTCGAAAATTAAAAAGTTTATTCCCCGGGCAGGGAAAATGGAAGAGCGGCCAGCTTGTTTTTCTAATAGTCAACTCTGGAAATCGCGTTTTGACGGTGCAAATCGACCAAGTTGAGCATCCTGAACAACTTTCCTGTGTGGAGTCATGCAAAATTCGCAAAACCTTGGGAATTACAATTTTTTGGTGCAAAAGTGACGTCATAATTTGACCAAAAATCGTCGATTACCGCCAAAGTAAAACATTAAAGGGGTTCAAATTTGCACCGGCACACTCGGGTGGGGTATCCGCAAGAAGTAATCACGCTAATTCGGCTTTTCTGGGCGGCTCGAAAATTAAAAAGTTTATTCCCCAGGCAGGGAAAAGGGAAGAGCGGCCATCTTGTTTTTATAATAGTCAACTCTGGAAATCGCGTTTTGACGGTGCAAATCGACCAAGTTGAGCATCCTGAACAACTTTCCTGTGTGGAGTCATGCAAAATTCGCAAAACCTTGGAAATTACAACTTTTTGGTGCAAAAGTGACGTCATAATTTGACCAAAAAGCGTCGATTACCGCCAAAGTTAAACATTAACGGGGTTCAAATTTGCACCGGCACAGACGGGTGAGGTATCCGCAAGAAGTAATCACGCCAATTCGGCTTTTCGGGGTGGCTCGAAAATTAAAAAGTTTATTCCCCGGGCAGGGAAAATGGAAGAGCGGCCATCTTGTTTTTCTAATAGTCAACTCTGGAAATCTCGTTTTGACGGTGCAAATCGACCAAGTTGAGCATCCTGAACAACTTTCCTGTGTGGAGTCATACAAAACTGGCAAAACCTTTGAAATTACAACTTTTTGGTGCAAAAGTGACGTCATAATCTGACCAAAAATCGTCGATTACCGCCAAAGTAAAACATTAAAGGGGTTCAAATTTGCACCGGCACACTCGGTGGGGTATCCGCAAGAAGTAATCACGCTAATTTGGCTTTTCGGGGTGGCTCGAAAATTAAAAAGTTTATTCCCCGGGCAGGGAAAAGGGAAGAGCGGCCATCTTATTTTTTTAACAGTCAACTCTGGAAATCGCGTTTTGACGGTGCAAATCGACCAAGTTGAGCATCCTGAACAACTTTCCTGTGTGGAGTCATGCAAAATTCGCAAAACCTTGGAAATTACAACTTTTTGGTGCACAAGTGACGTCATAATTTGACCAAAAATCGTCGATTACCGCCAAAGTAAAACATTAAAGGGGTTCAAATTTGCACCGGCACACTCGGGTGGGGTATCCGCAAGAAGTAATCACGCTAATTCGGCTTTTTGGGGTGGCTCGAAAACTAAAAAGTTTATTCCCCGGGTAGGGAAAAGGGAAGAGCGGCCATCTTGTTTTTCTAACAGTCAACTCTGGAAATCGCGTTTTGACGGTGCAAATCGCCCAAGTTGAGCATCCTGAACAACTTTCCTGTGTGGAGTCATGCAAAATTCGCAAAACCTTGGAAATTACAACTTTTTGGTGCAAAAGTGACGTCATAATTTGACCAAAAATCGTCGATTACCGCCAAAGTAAAACATTAAAGGGGTTCAAATTTGCACCGGCACACTCGGGTTGGGTATCCGCAAGAAGTAATCACGCTAATTCGGCTTTTCTGGGTGGCTCGAAAATTAAAAAGTTTATTCCCCGGGCAGGGAAAAGGGAAGAGCGGCCATCTTGTTTTTCTAATAGTCAACTCTGGAAATCGCGTTTTGACGGTGCAAATCGACCAAGTTGAGCATCCTGAACAACTTTCCTGTGTGGAGTCATGCAAAATTCGCAAAACCTTGGGAATTACAACTTTTTGGTGCAAAAGTGACGTCATAATTTGACCAAAAATCGTCGATTACCGCCAAAGTAAAACATTAAAGGGGTTCAAATTTGCACCGGCACACTCGGGTGGGGTATCCGCAAGAAGTAATCACGCTAATTCGGCTTTTCGGGGTGGCTCGAAAACTAAAAAGTTTATTCCCCGGGCAGGGAAAAGGGAAGAGCGGCCATCTTGTTTTTCTAACAGTCAACTCTGGAAATCGCGTTTTGACGGTGCAAATCGCCCAAGTTGAGCATCCTGAACAACTTTCCTGTGTGGAGTCATGCAAAATTCGCAAAACCTTGGAAATTACAACTTTTTGGTGCAAAAGTGACGTCATAATTTGACCAAAAAGAGTCGATTACCGCCAAAGTAAAACATTAAAGGGGTTCAAATTTGCACCGGCACACTCGGGTTGGGTATCCACAAGAAGTAATCACGCTAATTCGGCTTTTCTGGGTGGCTCGAAAATTAAAAAGTTTATTCCCCGGGCAGGGAAAAGGGAAGAGCGGCCATCTTGTTTTTCTAATAGTCAACTCTGGAAATCGCGTTTTGACGGTGCAAATCGACCAAGTTGAGCATCCTGAACAACTTTCCTGTGTGGAGTCATGCAAAATTCGCAAAACCTTGGAAATTACAACTTTTTGGTGCAAAAGTGACGTCATAATTTGACCAAAAAGAGTCGATTACCGCCAAAGTAAAACATTAAAGGGGTTCAAATTTGCACCGGCACACTCGGGTGGGGTATCCGCAAGAAGTAATCATGGTAATTCGGCTTTTCGGGGTGGCTCGAAAATTAAAAAGTTTATTCCCCGGGCAGGGAAAATGAAATAGCGGCCATCTTGTTTTTCTAATAGTCAACTCTGGAAATCGCGTTTTGACGGTGCAAATCGACCAAGTTGAGCATCCTGAACAACTTTCCTTTGTGGAGTCATGCAAAACTGGCAAAACCTGGGAAATTTCAACTTTTTGGTGCAAAAGTGACGTCATAATCTGACCAAAAATTGTCGATTACCGCCAAAGTAAAACATTAAAGGGGTTCAAATTTGCACCGGCACACTCGGTGGGGTATCCGCAAGAAGTAATCACGCTAATTTGGCTTTTCGGGGTAGCTCGAAAATTAAAAAGTTTATTCCCCGGGCAGGGAAAATGGAAGAGCGGCCATCTTGTTTTTCTAACAGTCAACTCTGGAAATCGCGTTTTGACGGTGCAAATCGACCAAGTTGAGCATCCTGAACAACTTTCCTGTGTGGAATCATGCAAAATTCGCAAAACCTTGGGAATTACAATTTTTTGGTGCAAAAGTGACGTCATAATTTGACCAAAAATCGTCGATTACCGCCAAAGTAAAACATAAACGGGCTTCAAATTTGCACCGGCTCACTCGGGTGGGGTTATCCGCAAAAAGTAATCACGCTAATTTGGCTTTTCGGGTTGGCTCGAAAACTAAAAAGTTTATTCCCCGGGCAGGGAAAAGGGAAGAGCGGCCAGCTTGTTTTTCTAACAGTCAACTCTGGAAATCGCGTTTTGACGGTGCAAATCGCCCAAGTTGAGCATCCTGAACAACTTTCCTGTGTGGAGTCATGCAAAATTCGCAAAACCTTGGGAATTACAACTTTTTGGTGCAAAAGTGACGTCATAATTTGACCAAAAAGAGTCGATTACCGCCAAAGTAAAACATTAAAGGGGTTCAAATTTGCACCGGCACACTCGGGTGGGGTATCCGCAAGAAGTAATCACGCTAATTCGGCTTTTCTGGGCGGCTCGAAAATTAAAAAGTTTATTCCCCGGGCAGGGAAAAGGGAAGAGCGGCCATCTTGTTTTTATAATAGTCAACTCTGGAAATCGCGTTTTGACGGTGCAAATCGACCAAGTTGAGCATCCTGAACAACTTTCCTGTGTGGAGTCATGCAAAATTCGCAAAACCTTGGAAATTACAACTTTTTGGTGCAAAAGTGACGTCATAATTTGACCAAAAAGCGTCGATTACCGCCAAAGTTAAACATTAACGGGGTTCAAATTTGCACCGGCACAGTCGGGTGAGGTATCCGCAAGAAGTAATCACGCCAATTCGGCTTTTCGGGGTGGCTCGAAAATTAAAAAGTTTATTCCCCGGGCAGGGAAAATGGAAGAGCGGCCATCTTGTTTTTCTAATAGTCAACTCTGGAAATCTCGTTTTGACGGTGCAAATCGACCAAGTTGAGCATCCTGAACAACTTTCCTGTGTGGAGTCATACAAAACTGGCAAAACCTTTGAAATTACAACTTTTTGGTGCAAAAGTGACGTCATAATTTGACCAAAAATCGTCGATTACCGCCAAAGTAAAACATTAAAGGGGTTCAAATTTGCACCGGCACACTCGGTGGGGTATCCGCAAGAAGTAATCACGCTAATTTGGCTTTTCGGGGTGGCTCGAAAATTAAAAAGTTTATTCCCCGGGCAGGGAAAAGGGAAGAGCGGCCATCTTGTTTTTTTAACAGTCAACTCTGGAAATCGCGTTTTGACGGTGCAAATCGACCAAGTTGAGCATCCTGAACAACTTTCCTGTGTGGAGTCATGCATAATTCGCAAAACCTTGGAAATTACAATATTTTGGTGCACAAGTGACGTCATAATTTGACCAAAAATCGTCGATTACCGCCAAAGTAAAACATTAAAGGGGTTCAAATTTGCACCGGCACACTCGGGTGGGGTATCCGCAAGAAGTAATCATGCTAGTTCGGCTTTTCGGGGTGGCTCGAAAATTAAAAAGTTTATTCCCCGGGCAGGGAAAATGGAAGAGCGGCCAGCTTGTTTTTCTAATAGTCAACTCTGGAAATCGCGTTTTGACGGTGCAAATCGACCAAGTTGAGCATCCTGAACAACTTTCCTGTGTGGAGTCATGCAAAATTCGCAAAACCTTGGGAATTACAATTTTTTGGTGCAAAAGTGACGTCATAATTTGACCAAAAATCGTCGATTACCGCCAAAGTAAAACATTAAAGGGGTTCAAATTTGCACCGGCACACTCGGGTGGGGTATCCGCAAGAAGTAATCACGCTAATTCGGCTTTTCTGGGCGGCTCGAAAATTAAAAAGTTTATTCCCCGGGCAGGGAAAAGGGAAGAGCGGCCATCTTGTTTTTATAATAGTCAACTCTGGAAATCGCGTTTTGACGGTGCAAATCGACCAAGTTGAGCATCCTGAACAACTTTCCTGTGTGGAGTCATGCAAAATTCGCAAAACCTTGGAAATTACAACTTTTTGGTGCAAAAGTGACGTCATAATTTGACCAAAAAGCGTCGATTACCGCCAAAGTTAAACATTAACGGGGTTCAAATTTGCACCGGCACAGACGGGTGAGGTATCCGCAAGAAGTAATCACGCCAATTCGGCTTTTCGGGGTGGCTCGAAAATTAAAAAGTTTATTCCCCGGGCAGGGAAAATGGAAGAGCGGCCATCTTGTTTTTCTAATAGTCAACTCTGGAAATCTCGTTTTGACGGTGCAAATCGACCAAGTTGAGCATCCTGAACAACTTTCCTGTGTGGAGTCATACAAAACTGGCAAAACCTTTGAAATTACAACTTTTTGGTGCAAAAGTGACGTCATAATCTGACCAAAAATCGTCGATTACCGCCAAAGTAAAACATTAAAGGGGTTCAAATTTGCACCGGCACACTCGGTGGGGTATCCGCAAGAAGTAATCACGCTAATTTGGCTTTTCGGGGTGGCTCGAAAATTAAAAAGTTTATTCCCCGGGCAGGGAAAAGGGAAGAGCGGCCATCTTGTTTTTTTAACAGTCAACTCTGGAAATCGCGTTTTGACGGTGCAAATCGACCAAGTTGAGCATCCTGAACAACTTTCCTGTGTGGAGTCATGCAAAATTCGCAAAACCTTGGAAATTACAACTTTTTGGTGCACAAGTGACGTCATAATTTGACCAAAAATCGTCGATTACCGCCAAAGTAAAACATTAAAGGGGTTCAAATTTGCACCGGCACACTCGGGTGGGGTATCCGCAAGAAGTAATCACGCTAATTCGGCTTTTTGGGGTGGCTCGAAAACTAAAAAGTTTATTCCCCGGGCAGGGAAAAGGGAAGAGCGGCCATCTTGTTTTTCTAACAGTCAACTCTGGAAATCGCGTTTTGACGGTGCAAATCGCCCAAGTTGAGCATCCTGAACAACTTTCCTGTGTGGAGTCATGCAAAATTCGCAAAACCTTGGAAATTACAACTTTTTGGTGCAAAAGTGACGTCATAATTTGACCAAAAATCGTCGATTACCGCCAAAGTAAAACATTAAAGGGGTTCAAATTTGCACCGGCACACTCGGGTTGGGTATCCGCAAGAAGTAATCACGCTAATTCGGCTTTTCTGGGTGGCTCGAAAATTAAAAAGTTTATTCCCCGGGCAGGGAAAAGGGAAGAGCGGCCATCTTGTTTTTCTAATAGTCAACTCTGGAAATCGCGTTTTGACGGTGCAAATCGACCAAGTTGAGCATCCTGAACAACTTTCCTGTGTGGAGTCATGCAAAATTCGCAAAACCTTGGGAATTACAACTTTTTGGTGCAAAAGTGACGTCATAATTTGACCAAAAATCGTCGATTACCGCCAAAGTAAAACATTAAAGGGGTTCAAATTTGCACCGGCACACTCGGGTGGGGTATCCGCAAGAAGTAATCACGCTAATTCGGCTTTTCGGGGTGGCTCGAAAACTAAAAAGTTTATTCCCCGGGCAGGGAAAAGGGAAGAGCGGCCATCTTGTTTTTCTAACAGTCAACTCTGGAAATCGCGTTTTGACGGTGCAAATCGCCCAAGTTGAGCATCCTGAACAACTTTCCTGTGTGGAGTCATGCAAAATTCGCAAAACCTTGGAAATTACAACTTTTTGGTGCAAAAGTGACGTCATAATTTGACCAAAAATCGTCGATTACCGCCAAAGTAAAACATTAAAGGGGTTCAAATTTGCACCGGCACACTCGGGTTGGGTATCCACAAGAAGTAATCACGCTAATTCGGCTTTTCTGGGTGGCTCGAAAATTAAAAAGTTTATTCCCCGGGCAGGGAAAAGGGAAGAGTGGCCATCTTGTTTTTCTAATAGTCAACTCTGGAAATCGCGTTTTGACGGTGCAAATCGACCAAGTTGAGCATCCTGAACAACTTTCCTGTGTGGAGTCATGCAAAATTCGCAAAACCTTGGAAATTACAACTTTTTGGTGCAAAAGTGACGTCATAATTTGACCAAAAATCGTCGATTACCGCCAAAGTAAAACATAGACGGGCTTCAAATTTGCACCGGCACACTCGGGTGGGGTATCCGCAAGAAGTAATCATGGTAATTCGGCTTTTCGGGGTGGCTCGAAAATTAAAAAGTTTATTCCCCGGGCAGGGAAAATGAAATAGCGGCCATCTTGTTTTTCTAATAGTCAACTCTGGAAATCGCGTTTTGACGGTGCAAATCGACCAAGTTGAGCATCCTGAACAACTTTCCTGTGTGGAGTCATGCAAAACTGGCAAAACCTGGGAAATTTCAACTTTTTGGTGCAAAAGTGACGTCATAATCTGACCAAAAATTGTCGATTACCGCCAAAGTAAAACATTAAAGGGGTTCAAATTTGCACCGGCACACTCGGTGGGGTATCTGCAAGAAGTAATCACGCTAATTTGGCTTTTCGGGGTAGCTCGAAAATTAAAAAGTTTATTCCCCGGGCAGGGAAAATGGAAGAGCGGCCATCTTGTTTTTCTAACAGTCAACTCTGGAAATCGCGTTTTGACGGTGCAAATCGACCAAGTTGAGCATCCTGAACAACTTTCCTGTGTGGAGTCATGCAAAATTCGCAAAACCTTGGAAATTACAATTTTTTGGTGCAAAAGTGACGTCATAATTTGACCAAAAATCGTCGATTACCGCCAAAGTAAAACATAAACGGGCTTCAATGTTGCACCGGCTCACTCGGGTGGGGTTATCCGCAAGAAGTAATCACGCTAATTTGGCTTTTCGGGTTGGCTCGAAAACTAAAAAGTTTATTCCCCGGGCAGGGAAAAGGGAAGAGCGGCCATCTTGTTTTTCTAACAGTCAACTCTGGAAATCGCGTTTTGACGGTGCAAATCGACCAAGTTGAGCATCCTGAACAACTTTCCTGTGTGGAGTCATACAAAATTCGCAAAACCTTGGAAATTACAACTTTTTGGTGCAAAAGTGACGTCATAATTTGACCAAAAAGCGTCGATTACCGCCAAAGTAAAACATTAAAGGGCTTCAAATTTGCACCGGCACACTCGGGTGGGGTATCCGCAAGAAGTAATCATGCTAATTCGGCTTTTCGGGGTGGCTCGAAAATTAAAAAGTTTATTCCCCGGGCAGGGAAAATGGAAGAGCGGCCATCTTGTTTTTCTAACAGTCAACTCTGGAAATCGCGTTTTGACGGTGCAAATCGACCAAGTTGAGCATCCTGAACAACTTTCCTGTGTGGAGTCATGCAAAATTCGCAAAACCTTGGAAATTACAACTTTTTGGTGCAAAAGTGACGTCATAATTTGACCAAAAATCGTCGATTACCGCCAAAGTAAAACATTAAAGGGGTTCAAATTTGCACCGGCACACTCGGGTGGGGTATCCGCAAGAAGTAATCATGGTAATTCGGCTTTTCGGGGTGGCTCGAAAATTAAAAAGTTTATTCCCCAGGCAGGGAAAATGAAATAGCGGCCATCTTGTTTTTCTAATAGTCAACTCTGGAAATCGCGTTTTGACGGTGCAAATCGACCAAGTTGAGCATCCTGAACAACTTTCCTGTGTGGAGTCATGCAAAACTGGCAAAACCTGGGAAATTTCAACTTTTTGGTGCAAAAGTGACGTCATAATCTGACCAAAAATTGTCGATTACCGCCAAAGTAAAACATTAAAGGGGTTCAAATTTGCACCGGCACACTCGGTGGGGTATCCGCAAGAAGTAATCACGCTAATTTGGCTTTTCGGGGTAGCTCGAAAATTAAAAAGTTTATTCCCCGGGCAGGGAAAATGGAAGAGCGGCCATCTTGTTTTTCTAACAGTCAACTCTGGAAATCGCGTTTTGACGGTGCAAATCGACCAAGTTGAGCATCCTGAACAACTTTCCTGTGTGGAGTCATGCAAAATTCGCAAAACCTTGGAAATTACAATTTTTTGGTGCAAAAGTGACGTCATAATTTGACCAAAAATCGTCGATTACCGCCAAAGTAAAACATAAACGGGCTTCAATGTTGCACCGGCTCACTCGGGTGGGGTTATCCGCAAGAAGTAATCACGCTAATTTGGCTTTTCGGGTTGGCTCGAAAACTAAAAAGTTTATTCCCCGGGCAGGGAAAAGGGAAGAGCGGCCATCTTGTTTTTCTAACAGTCAACTCTGGAAATCGCGTTTTGACGGTGCAAATCGACCAAGTTGAGCATCCTGAACAACTTTCCTGTGTGGAGTCATGCAAAATTCGCAAAACCTTGGAAATTACAACTTTTTGGTGCAAAAGTGACGTCATAATTTGACCAAAAAGCGTCGATTACCGCCAAAGTAAAACATTAAAGGGCTTCAAATTTGCACCGGCACACTCGGGTGGGGTATCCGCAAGAAGTAATCATGCTAATTCGGCTTTTCGGGGTGGCTCGAAAATTAAAAAGTTTATTCCCCGGGCAGGGAAAATGGAAGAGCGGCCATCTTGTTTTTCTAACAGTCAACTCTGGAAATCGCGTTTTGACGGTGCAAATCGACCAAGTTGAGCATCCTGAACAACTTTCCTGTGTGGAGTCATGCAAAATTCGCAAAACCTTGGAAATTACAACTTTTTGGTGCAAAAGTGACGTCATAATTTGACCAAAAATCGTCGATTACCGCCAAAGTAAAACATTAAAGGGGTTCAAATTTGCACCGGCACACTCGGGTGGGGTATCCGCAAGAAGTAATCATGCTAGTTCGGCTTTTCGGGGTGGCTCGAAAATTAAAAAGTTTATTCCCCGGGCAGGGAAAATGGAAGAGCGGACATCTTGTTTTTCTAATAGTCAACTCTGGAAATCGCGTTTTGACGGTGCAAATCGACCAAGTTGAGCATCCTGAACAACTTTCCTGTGTGGAGTCATGCAAAATTCATAAAACCTTGGGAATTACAACTTTTTGGTGCAAAAGTGACGTCATAATTTGACCAAAAATCGTTGATTACCGCCAAAGTAAAACATTAAAGGGCTTCAAATTTGCACCGGCACACTCGGGTGGGGTATCCGCAAGAAGTAATCACGCTAATTCGACTTTTCGGGGTGGCTCGAAAACTAAAAAGTTTATTCCCCGGGCAGGGAAAAGGGAAGAGCGGCCATCTTGTTTTTCTAACAGTCAACTCTGGAAATCGCGTTTTGACGGTGCAAATCGCCCAAGTTGAGCATCCTGAACATCTTTCCTGTGTGGAGTCATGCAAAATTCGCAAAACCTTGGAAATTACAACTTTTTGGTGCAAAAGTGACGTCATAATTTGACCAAAAATCGTCGATTACCGCCAAAGTAAAACATTAAAGGGGTTCAAATTTGCACCGGCACACTCGGGTTGGGTATCCGCAAGAAGTAATCACGCTAATTCGGCTTTTCTGGGTGGCTCGAAAATTAAAAAGTTTATTCCCCGGGCAGGGAAAAGGGAAGAGCGGCCATCTTGTTTTTCTAATAGTCAACTCTGGAAATCGCGTTTTGACGGTGCAAATCGACCAAGTTGAGCATTCTGAACAACTTTCCTGTGTGGAGTCATGCAAAATTCGCAAAACCTTGGAAACTACAACTTTTTGGTGCAAAAGTGACGTCATAATTTGACCAAAAATCGTCGATTACCGCCAAAGTAAAACATAGACGGGCTTCAAATTTGCACCGGCACACTCGGGTGTGGTATCTGCAAGAAGTAATCATGCTAATTCGGCTTTTCGGGGTGGCTCGAAAATTAAAAAGTTTATTCCCCGGGCAGGGAAAATGGAAGAGCGGCCATCTTGTTTTTCTAATAGTCAACTCTTGAAATCGCGTTTTGACGGTGCAAATCGACCAAGTTGAGCATCCTGAACAACTTTCCTGTGTGGAGTCATGCAAAATTCGCAAAACCTTGGAAATTACAACTTTTTGATGCAAAAGTGACGTCATAATTTGACCAAAAATCGTCGATTACCGCCAAAGTAAAACATTAAAGGGCTTCAAATTTGCACCGGCACACTCGGGTGGGGTATCCGCAAGAAGTAATCATGCTAGTTCGGCTTTTCGGGGTGGCTCGAAAATTAAAAAGTTTATTCCCCGGGCAGGGAAAATGGAAGAGCGGACATCTTGTTTTTCTAATAGTCAACTCTGGAAATCGCGTTTTGACGGTGCAAATCGACCAAGTTGAGCATCCTGAACAACTTTCCTGTTTGGAGTCATGCAAAATTCGCAAAACCTTGGGAATTACAACTTTTTGGTGCAAAAGTGACGTCATAATTTGACCAAAAAACGTCGATAACCGCCAAAGTAAAACATAGACGGGCTTCAAATTTGCACCGGCACACTCGGGTGGGGTATCCGCAAGAAGTAATCACGCTAATTCGGCTTTTCGGGGCGGCTCGAAAATTAAAAAGTTTATTCCCCGGGCAGGAAAAATGGAAGAGCGGCCATCTTGTTTTTCTAACAGTCAACTCTGGAAATCGCGTTTTGACGGTGCAAATCGACCAAGTTGAGCATCCTGAACAACTTTCCTGTGTGGAGTCATGCAAAATTCGCAAAACCTTGGAAATGACAACTTTTTGGTGCCAAAGTGACGTCATAATTTGACCAAAAATCGTCGATTACCTCCAAAGTAAAACATAGACGGGCTTCAAATTTGCACCGACACACTCGGGTGGGGTATCCGCAAGAAGTAATCATGCTAATTCGGCTTTTCGGGGTGGCTCGAAAATTAAAAAGTTTATTCCCCGGGCAGGGAAAATGGAAGAGCGGACATCTTGTTTTTCTAATAGTCAACTCTGGAAATCGCGAAATCTCTGGAAATCGACCAAGTTGAGCATCCTGAACAACTTTCCTGTGTGGAGTCATGCAAAATTCGCAAAACCTTGGGAATTACCACTTTTTGGTGCAAAAGTGACGTCATAATTTGACCAAAAATCGTCGATTACCGCCAAAGTAAAACATTAAAGGTGTTCAAATTTGCACCGGCACACTCGGGTGGGGTATCCGCAAGAAGTAATCACGCTAATTCGGCTTTTCTGGGTGGCTCGAAAATTAAAAAGTTTATTCCCCGGGAAGGGAAAAGGGAAGAGCGGCCATCTTGTTTTTATAATAGTCAACTCTGGAAATCGCGTTTTGACGGTGCAAATCGACCAAGTTGAGCATCCTGAACAACTTTCCTGTGTGGAGTCATGCAAAATTCGCAAAACCTTGGAAATTACAACTTTTTGGTGCAAAAGTGACGTCATAATTTGACCAAAAATCGTCGATTACCGCCAAAGTAAAACATTAAAGGGGTTCAAATTTGCACCGGCACACTCGGGTGGGGTATCCGCAAGAAGTAATCATGCTAATTCGGCTTTTCGGGGTGGCTCGAAAATTAAAAAGTTTATTCCCCGGGCAGGGAAAATGGAAGAGCGGCCATCTTGTTTTTCTAATAGTCAACTCTGGAAATCGCGTTTTGACGGTGCAAATCGACCAAGTTGAGCATCCTGAACAACTTTCCTGTGTGGAGTCATGCAAAATTCGCAAAACCTTGGAAATTACAACTTTTTGGTGCAAAAGTGACGTCATAATTTGACCAAAAATCGTCGATTACCGCCAAAGTAAAACATAGACAGGCTTCAAATTTGCACCGGCACACTCGGGTGGGGTATCCGCAAGAAGTAATCATGCTAATTCGGCGCATCGGGGTGGCTCGAAAATTAAAAAGTTTATTCCCCGGGCAGGGAAAATGGAAGAGCGGCCATCTTGTTTTTCTAATAGTCAACTCTGGAAATCGCGTTTTGACGGTGCAAGTCGACCAAGTTGAGCATCCTGAACAACTTTCCTGTGTGGAGTCATGCAAAATTCGCAAAACCTTGGAAATTACAACTTTTTGGTGCAAAAGTGACGTCATAATTTGACCAAAAATCGTCGATTACCGCCAAAGTAAAACATTAAAGGGGTTCAAATTTGCACCGGCACACTCGGGTGGGGTATCCGCAAGAAGTAATCATGCTAGTTCGGCTTTTCGGGGTGGCTCGAAAATTAAAAAGTTTATTCCCCGGGCAGGGAAAATGGAAGAGCGGACATCTTGTTTTTCTAATAGTCAACTCTGGAAATCGAGTTTTGACGGTGCAAATCGCCCAAGTTGAGCATCCTGAACAACTTTCCTGTGTGGAGTCATGCAAAATTCGCAAAACCTTGGGAATTACAACTTTTTGGTGCAAAAGTGACGTCATAATTTGACCAAAAATCGTTGATTACCGCCAAAGTAAAACATTAAAGGGCTTCAAATTTGCACCGGCACACTCGGGTGGGGTATCCGCAAGAAGTAATCACGCTAATTCGGCTTTTCGGGGTGGCTCGAAAACTAAAAAGTTTATTCCCCGGGCAGGGAAAAGGGAAGAGCGGCCATCTTGTTTTTCTAACAGTCAACTCTGGAAATCGCGTTTTGACGGTGCAAATCGCCCAAGTTGAGCATCCTGAACAACTTTCCTGTGTGGAGTCATGCAAAATTCGCAAAACCTTGGGAATTACAACTTTTTGGTGCAAAAGTGACGTCATAATTTGACCAAAAATCGTCGATTACCGCCAAACATTAAAGGGGTTCAAATTTGCACCGGCACACTCGGGTGGGGTATCCGCAAGAAGAAATCATGCTAGTTCGGCTTTTCGGGGTGGCTCGAAAATTAAAAAGTTTATTCCCCGGGCAGGGAAAATGGAAGAGCGGCCATCTTGTTTTTATAATAGTCAACTCTGGAAATCGCGTTTTGACGGTGCAAATCGACCAAGTTGATCATCCTGAACAACTTTCCTGTCTGGAGTCATGCAAAATTCGCAAAACCTTGGGAGTTACAACTTTTTGGTGCAAAAGTGACGTCATAATTTGACCAAAAATCGTTGATTACCGCCAAAGTAAAACATTAAAGGGCTTCAAATTTGCACCGGCACACTCGGGTTGGGTATCCGCAAGAAGTAATCACGCTAATTCGGCTTTTCGGGGTGGCTCGAAAACTAAAAAGTTTATTCCCCGGGCAGGGAAAAGGGAAGAGCGGCCATCTTGTTTTTCTAACAGTCAACTCTGGAAATCGCGTTTTGACGGTGCAAATCGCCCAAGTTGAGCATCCTGAACAACTTTCCTGTGTGGAGTCATGCAAAATTCGCAAAACCTTGGGAATTACAACTTTTTGGTGCAAAAGTGACGTCATAATTTGACCAAAAATCGTCGATTACCGCCAAAGTAAAACATTAAAGAGGTTCAAATTTGCACCAGCACACTCGGGTGGGGTATCCGCAAGAAGTAATCATGCTAGTTCGGCTTTTCGGGGTGGCTCGAAAATTAAAAAGTTTATTCCCCGGGCAGGGAAAATGGAAGAGCGGCCATCTTGTTTTTATAATAGTCAACTCTGGAAATCGCGTTTTGACGGTGCAAATCGACCAAGTTGAGCATCCTGAACAACTTTCCTGTGTGGAGTCATGCAAAATTCGCAAAACCTTGGGAATTACAACTTTTTGGTGCAAAAGTTTCGTCATAATTTGACCAAAAATCGTTGATTACCGCCAAAGTAAAACATTAAAGGGCTTCAAATTTGCACCGGCACACTCGGGTGGGGTATCCGCAAGAAGTAATCACGCTAATTCGGCTTTTCGGGGTGGCTCGAAAACTAAAAAGTTTATTCCCCGGGCAAGGAAAAGGGAAGAGCGGCCATCTTGTTTTTCTAACAGTCAACTCTGGAAATCGCGTTTTGACGGTGCAAATCGACCAAGTTGAGCATCCTGAACAACTTTCCTGTGTGGAGTCATGCAAAATTCGCAAAACCTTGGAAATTACAACTTTTTGGTGCAAAAGTGACGTCATAATTTGACCAAAAAACGTCGATAACCGCCAAAGTAAAACATAGACGGGCTTCAAATTTGCACCGGCACACTCGGGTGGGGTATCCGCAAGAAGTAATCATGCTAGTTCGGCTTTTCGGGGTGGCTCGAAAATTAAAAAGTTTATTCCCCGGGCAGGGAAAATGGAAGAGCGGCCATCTTGTTTTTATAATAGTCAACTCTGGAAATCGCGTTTTGACGGTGCAAATCGACCAAGTTGAGCATCCTGAACAACTTTCCTGTGTGGAGTCATGCAAAATTCGCAAAACCTTGGGAATTACAACTTTTTGGTGCAAAATTGACGTCATAATTTGACCAAAAATCGTTGATTACCGCCAAAGTAAAACATTAAAGGGCTTCAAATTTGCACCGGCACACTCGGGTGGGGTATCCGCAAGAAGTAATCACGCTAATTCGGCTTTTCGGGGTGGCTCGAAAACTAAAAAGTTTATTCCCCGGGCAAGGAAAAGGGAAGAGCGGCCATCTTGTTTTTCTAACAGTCAACTCTAGAAATCGCGTTTTGACGGTGCAAATCGACCAAGTTGAGCATCCTGAACAACTTTCCTGTGTGGAGTCATGCAAAATTCGCAAAACCTTGGAAATTACAACTTTTTGGTGCAAAAGTGACGTCATAATTTGACCAAAAAACGTCGATAACCGCCAAATAAAACATAGACGGGCTTCAAATTTGCACCGGCACACTCGGGTGGGGTATCCGCAAGAAGTAATCACGCTAATTCGGCTTTTCGGGGCGGCTCGAAAATTAAAAAGTTTATTCCCCGGGCAGGGAAAAGGGAAGAGCGGCCATCTTGTTTTTCTAACAGTCAACTCTGGAAATCGCGTTTTGACGGTACAAATCGACCAAGTTGAGCATCCTGAACAACTTTCCTGTGTGGAGTCATGCAAAATTCGCAAAACCTTGGGAATTACAACTTTTTGGTGCAAAAGTGACGTCATAATTTGACCAAAATCGTCGATTACCGCCAAAGTAAAACATTAAAGGGGTTCACATTTGCACCGGCACACTCGGGTGGGGTATCCGCCAGAAGTAATCACGCTAATTCGGCTTTTCGGGATGGCTCGAAAACTAAAAAGTTTATTCCCCGGGCAGGGAAAAGGGAAGAGCGGCCATCTTGTTTTTCTAACAGTCAACTCTGGAAATCGCGTTTTGACGGTGCAAATCGCCCAAGTTGAGCATCCTGAACAACTTTCCTGTGTGGAGTCATGCAAAATTCGCAAAACCTTGGAAATTACAACTTTTTAGTGCAAAAGTGACGTCATAATTTGACCAAAAATCGTCGATTACCGCCAAAGTAAAACATTAAAGGGGTTCAAATTTGCACCGGCACACTCGGGTTGGGTATCCGCAAGAAGTAATCACGCTAATTCAGCTTTTCTGGGTGGCTCGAAAATTAAAAAGTTTATTCCCCGGGCAGGGAAAATGGAAGAGCGGCCATCTTGTTTTTCTAATAGTCAACTCTGGAAATCGCGTTTTGACGGTGCAAATCGACCAAGTTGAGCATCCTGAACAACTTTCCTGTGTGGAGTCATGCAAAATTCGCAAAACCTTGGGAATTACAACTTTTTGGTGCAAAAGTGACGTCATAATTTGACCAAAAATCGTCGATTACCGCCAAAGTAAAACATTAAAGGGGTTCAAATTTGCACCGGCACACTCGGGTGGGGTATCCGCAAGAAGTAATCACGCTAATTCGGCTTTTCGGGGTGGCTCGAAAATTAAAAAGTTTATTCCCCGGGCAGGGAAAATGGAAGAGCGGCCATCTTGTTTTTCTAACAGTCAACTCTGGAAATCGCGTTTTGACGGTGCAAATCGACCAAGTTGAGCATCCTGAACAACTTTCCTGTGTGGAGTCATGCAAAATTCGCAAAACCTTGGAAATTACAACTTTTTGGTGCAAAAGTGACGTCATAATTTGACCAAAAATCGTCGATTACCGCCAAAGTAAAACATTAAAGGGGTTCAAATTTGCACCGGCACACTCGGGTGGGGTATCCGCAAGAAGTAATCACGCTAGTTCGGCTTTTCGGGGTGGCTCGAAAATTAAAAAGTTTATTCCCCGGGCAGGGAAAATGGAAGAGCGGCCATCTTGTTTTTCTAATAGTCAACTCTGGAAACCGCGTTTTGACGGTGCAAATCGACCAAGTTGAGCATCCTGAACAACTTTCCTGTGTGGAGTCATGCAAAATTAGCAAAACCTTGGAAATTACAACTTTTTGGTGCAAAAGTGACCTCATAAAATTTGCACCGGCACACTCGGGTGGGGTATCCGCAAGAAGTAATCACGCTAGTTCGGCTTTTCGGGGTGGCTCGAAAATTAAAAAGTTTATTCCCCGGGCAGGGAAAATGGAAGAGCGGCCATCTTGTTTTTCTAATAGTCAACTCTGGAAATCGCGTTTTGACGGTGCAAATCGACCAAGTTGAGCATCCTGAACAACTTTCCTGTGTGGAGTCATGCAAAATTCGCAAAACCTTGGGAATTACAACTTTTTGGTGCAAAAGTGACGTCATAATTTGACCAAAAATCGTCGATTACCGCCAAAGTAAAACATTAAAGGGGTTCAAATTTGCACCGGCACACTCGGGTGGGGTATCCGCAAGAAGTAATCACGCTAATTCGGCTTTTCGGGATGGCTCGAATTTAAAAAGTTTATTCCCCGGGCAGGGAAAAGGGAAGAGCGGCCATCTTGTTTTTCTAACAGTCAACTCTGGAAATCGCGTTTTGACGGTGCAAATCGCCCAAGTTGAGCATCCTGAACAACTTTCCTGTGTGGAGTCATGCAAAATTCGCAAAACCTTGGAAACTACAACTTTTTGGTGCAAAAGTGACGTCATAATTTGACCAAAAATCGTCGATTACCGCCAAAGTAAAACATTAAAGGGGTTCAAATTTGCACCGGCACACTCGGGTTGGGTATCCGCAAGAGAAGTAATCACGCTAATTCGGCTTTTCTGGGTGGCTCGAAAATTAAAAAGTTTATTCCCCGGGCAGGGAAAATGGAAGAGCGGCCATCTTGTTTTTCTAATAGTCAACTCTGGAAATCGCGTTTTGACGGTGCAAATCGACCAAGTTGAGCATCCTGAACAACTTTCCTGTGTGGAGTCATGCAAAACTGGCAAAACCTTGAAAATTACAACTTTTTGGTGCAAAAGTGACGTCATAATCTGACCAAAAATCGTCGATTACCGCCAAAGTAAAACATTAAAGGGGTTCAAATTTGCACCGGCACACTCGGTGGGGTATCCGCAAGAAGTAATCACGCTAATTTGGCTTTTCGGGGTGGCTCGAAAATTAAAAAGTTTATTCCCCGGGCAGGAAAAATGGAAGAGCGGCCATCTTGTTTTTCTAACAGTCAACTCTGGAAATCGCGTTTTGACGGTGCAAATCGACCAAGTTGAGCATCCTGAACAACTTTCCTGTGTGGAGTCATGCAAAATTCGCAAAACCTTGGAAATTACAACTTTTTGGTGCAAAAGTGACGTCATAATTTGACCAAAAATCGTCGATTACCGCCAAAGTAAAACATAGACGGGCTTCAAATTTGCACCGGCACACTCGGGTGGGGTATCTGCAAGAAGTAATCATGCTAATTCGGCTTTTCGGGGTGGCTCGAAAATTAAAAAGTTTATTCCCCGGGCAGGGAAAATGGAAGAGCGGCCATCTTGTTTTTCTAATAGTCAACTCTGGAAATCGCGTTTTGACGGTGCAAATCGACCAAGTTGAGCATCCTGAACAACTTTCCTGTGTGGAGTCATGCAAAATTCGCAAAACCTTGGAATTTACAACTTTTTGGTGCAAAAGTGACGTCATAATTTGACCAAAAATCGTCGATTACCGCCAAAGTAAAACATTAAAGGGGTTCAAATTTGCACCGGCACACTCGGGTGGGGTATCCGCAAGAAGTAATCATGCTAGTTCGGCTTTTCGGGGTGGCTCGAAAATTAAAAAGTTTATTCCCCGGGCAGGGAAAATGGAAGAGCGGACATCTTGTTTTTCTAATAGTCAACTCTGGAAATCGCGTTTTGACGGTGCAAATCGACCAAGTTGAGCATCCTGAACAACTTTCCTGTGTGGAGTCATGCAAAATTCGCAAAACCTTGGTAATTACAACTTTTTGGTGCAGAAGTGACGTCATAATTTGACCAAAAAACGTCGATAACCGCCAAAGTAAAACATAGACGGGCTTCAAATTTGCACCGGCACACTCGGGTGGGGTATCCGCAAGAAGTAATCACGCTAATTCGGCTTTTCGGGGCGGCTCGAAAATTAAAAAGTTTATTCCCTGGGCAGGGAAAATGGAAGAGCGGCCATCTTGTTTTTCTAACAGTCAACTCTGGAAATCGCGTTTTGACGGTGCAAATCGACCAAGTTGAGCATCCTGAACAACTTTCCTGTGTGGAGTCATGCAAAATTCGCAAAACCTTGGAAATTACAACTTTTTGGTGCAAAAGTGACGTCATAATTTGACCAAAAATCGTCGATTACCGCCAAAGTAAAACATTAAAGGGGTTCAAATTTGCACCGGCACACTCGGGTGGGGTATCCGCAAGAAGTAATCACGCTAGTTCGGCTTTTCGGGGTGGCTCGAAAATTAAAAAGTTTATTCCCCGGGCAGGGAAAATGGAAGAGCGGCCATCTTGTTTTTCTAATAGTCAACTCTGGAAATCGCGTTTTGACGGTGCAAATCGACCAAGTTGAGCATCCTGAACAACTTTCCTGTGTGGAGTCATGCAAAATTAGCAAAACCTTGGAAATTACAACTTTTTGGTGCAAAAGTGACGTCATAATTTGAACAAAAATCGTCGATAACCGCCAAAGTTAAACATTAACGGGGTTCAAATTTGCACCGGCACACTCGGGTGGGGTATCCGCAAGAAGTAATCACGCTAGTTCGGCTTTTCGGGGTGGCTCGAAAATTAAAAAGTTTATTCCCCGGGCAGGGAAAATGGAAGAGCGGCCATCTTGTTTTTCTAATAGTCAACTCTGGAAATCACGTTTTGACGGTGCAAATCGACCAAGTTGAGCATCCTGAACAACTTTCCTGTGTGGAGTCATGCAAAATTCGCAAAACCTTGGAATTTACAACTTTTTGGTGCAAAAGTGACGTCATAATTTGACCAAAAAACGTCGATAACCGCCAAAGTAAAACATAGACGGGCTTCAAATTTGCACCGGCACACTCGGGTGGGGTATCCGCAAGAAGTAATCACGCTAATTCGGCTTTTCGGGGCGGCTCGAAAATTAAAAAGTTTATTCCCTGGGCAGGGAAAAGGGAAGAGCGGCCATCTTGTTTTTCTAACAGTCAACTCTGGAAATCGCGTTTTGACGGTGCAAATCGACCAAGTTGAGCATCCTGAACAACTTTCCTGTGTGGAGTCATGCAAAATTCGCAAAACCTTGGAAATTACAACTTTTTGGTGCAAAAGTGACGTCATAATTTGACCAAAAATCGTCGATTACCGCCAAAGTAAAACATTAAAGGGGTTCAAATTTGCACCGGCACACTCGGGTTGGGTATCCGCAAGAAGTAATCACGCTAATTCGGCTTTTCTGGGTGGCTCGAAAATTAAAAAGTTTATTCCCCGGGCAGGGAAAATGGAAGAGCGGCCATCTTGTTTTTCTAATAGTCAACTCTGGAAATCGCGTTTTGACGGTGCAAATCGACCAAGTTGAGCATCCTGAACAACTTTCCTGTGTGGAGTCATGCAAAACTGGCAAAACCTTGGAAATTACAACTTTTTGGTGCAAAAGTGACGTCATAATCTGACCAAAAATCGTCGATTACCGCCAAAGTAAAACATTAAAGGGGTTCAAATTTGCACCGGCACACTCGGTGGGGTATCCGCAAGAAGTAATCACGCTAATTTGGCTTTTCGGGGTGGCTCGAAAATTAAAAAGTTTATTCCCCGGGCAGGGAAAATGGAAGAGCGGCCATCTTGTTTTTCTAACAGTCAACTCTGGAAATCGCGTTTTGACGGTGCAAATCGACCAAGTTGAGCATCCTGAACAACTTTCCTGTGTGGAGTCATGCAAAATTCGCAAAACCTTGGAAATTACAACTTTTTGGTGCAAAAGAGACGTCATAATTTGACCAAAAATCGTCGATTACAGCCAAAGTAAAACATAGACGGGCTTCAAATTTGCACCGGCACACTCGGGTGGGGTATCTGCAAGAAGTAATCATGCTAATTCGGCTTTTCGGGGTGGCTCGAAAATTAAAAAGTTTATTCCCCGGGCAGGGAAAATGGAAGAGCGGACATCATGTTTTTCTAATAGTCAAATCTGGAAATCGCGTTTTGACGGTGCAAATCGACCAAGTTGAGCATCCTGAACAACTTTCCTGTGTGGAGTCATGCAAAATTCGCAAAACCTTGGGAATTACAACTTTTTGGTGCAAAAGTGACGTCATAATTTGACCAAAAATCGTTGATTACCGCCAAAGTAAAACATTAAAGGGGTTCAAATTTGCACCGGCACACTCGGGTTGGGTATCCGCAAGAAGTAATCACGCTAATTCGGCTTTTCTGGGTGGCTCGAAAATTAAAAAGTTTATTCCCCGGGCAGGGAAAATGGAAGAGCGGCCATCTTGTTTTTCTAATAGTCAACTCTGGAAATCGCGTTTTGACGGTGCAAATCGACCAAGTTGAGCATCCTGAACAACTTTCCTGTGTGGAGTCATGCAAAACTGGCAAAACCTTGGAAATTACAACTTTTTGGTGCAAAAGTGACGTCATAATCTGACCAAAAATCGTCGATTACCGCCAAAGTAAAACATTAAAGGGGTTCAAATTTGCACCGGCACACTCGGTGGGGTATCCGCAAGAAGTAATCACGCTAATTTGGCTTTTCGGGGTGGCTCGAAAATTAAAAAGTTTATTCCCCGGGCAGGAAAAATGGAAGAGCGGCCATCTTGTTTTTCTAACAGTCAACTCTGGAAATCGCGTTTTGACGGTGCAAATCGACCAAGTTGAGCATCCTGAACAACTTTCCTGTGTGGAGTCATGCAAAATTCGCAAAACCTTAGAAATTACAACTTTTTGGTGCAAAAGAGACGTCATAATTTGACCAAAAATCGTCGATTACAGCCAAAGTAAAACATAGACGGGCTTCAAATTTGCACCGGCACACTCGGGTGGGGTATCTGCAAGAAGTAATCATGCTAATTCGGCTTTTCGGGGTGGCTCGAAAATTAAAAAGTTTATTCCCCGGGCAGGGAAAATGGAAGAGCGGACATCATGTTTTTCTAATAGTCAAATCTGGAAATCGCGTTTTGACGGTGCAAATCGACCAAGTTGAGCATCCTGAACAACTTTCCTGTGTGGAGTCATGCAAAATTCGCAAAACCTTGGGAATTACAACTTTTTGGTGCAAAAGTGACGTCATAATTTGACCAAAAATCGTTGATTACCGCCAAAGTAAAACATTAAAGGGGTTCAAATTTGCACCGGCACACTCGGGTGGGGTATCCGCAAGAAGTAATCACGCTAATTCGGCTTTTCGGGGTGGCTCGAAAACTAAAAAGTTTATTCCCCGGGCAAGGAAAAGGGAAGAGCGGCCATCTTGTTTTTCTAACAGTCAATTCTGGAAATCGCGTTTTGACGGTGCAAATCGACCAAGTTGAGCATCCTGAACAACTTTCCTGTGTGGAGTCATGCAAAATTCGCAAAACCTTGGAAATTACAACTTTTTGGTGCAAAAGTGACGTCATAATTTGACCAAAAAACGTCGATAACCGCCAAAGTAAAACATAGACGGGCTTCAAATTTGCACCGGCACACTCGGGTGGGGTATCCGCAAGAAGTAATCACGCTAATTCGGCTTTTCGGGGTGGCTCGAAAACTAAAAAGTTTATTCCCCGGGCAAGGAAAAGGGAAGAGCGGCCATCTTGTTTTTCTAACAGTCAATTCTGGAAATCGCGTTTTGACGGTGCAAATCGACCAAGTTGAGCATCCTGAACAACTTTCCTGTGTGGAGTCATGCAAAATTCGCAAAACCTTGGAAATTACAACTTTTTGGTGCAAAAGTGACGTCATAATTTGACCAAAAAACGTCGATAACCGCCAAAGTAAAACATTAAAGGGGTTCAAATTTGCACCGGCACACTCGGGTGGGGTATCCGCAAGAAGTAATCACGCTAATTCGGCTTTTCGGGACGGCTCGAAAATTAAAAAGTTTATTCCCCGGGCAGGGAAAATGGAAGAGCGGCCATCTTGTTTTTCTAACAGTCAACTCTGGAAATCGCGTTTTGACGGTGCAAATCGACCAAGTTGAGCATCCTGAACAACTTTCCTGTGTGGAGTCATGCAAAATTCGCAAAACCTTGGAAATTACAACTTTTTGGTGCAAAAGTGACGTCATAATTTGACCAAAAATCGTCGATTACCGCCAAAGTAAAACATAGACGGGCTTCAAATTTGCACCGGCACACTCGGGTGGGGTATCCGCAAGAAGTAATCATGCTAATTCGGCTTTTCGGGGTGGCTCGAAAACTAAAAAGTTTATTCCCCGGGCAGGGAAAATGGAAGAGCGGCCATCTTGTTTTTCTAATAGTCAACTCTGGAAATCGCGTTTTGACGGTGCAAATCGACCAAGTTGAGCATCCTGAACAACTTTCCTGTGTGGAGTCATGCAAAATTCACAAAACCTTGGAAATTACAATTTTTTGGTGCAAAAGTGACGTCATAATTTGACCAAAAATCGTCGATTACCGCCATGCCAAAGTAAAACATAGACGGGCTTCAAATTTGCACCGGCACACTCGGGTGGGGTATCCGCAAGAAGTAATCATGCTAGTTCGGCTTTTCGGGGTGGCTCGAAAATTAAAAAGTTTATTCCCCGGGCAGGGAAAAGGGAAGAGCGGACATCTTGTTTTTCTATCAGTCAACTCTGGAAATCGCGTTTTGACGGTGCAAATCGACCAAGTTGAGCATCCTGAACAACTTTCCTGTGTGGAGTCATGCAAAATTCGCAAAACCTTGGGAATTACAACTTTTTGGTGCAAAAGTGACGTCATAATTTGACCAAAAATCGTTGATTACCGCCAAAGTAAAACATTAAAGGGCTTCAAATTTGCACCGGCACACTCGGGTGGGGTATCCGCAAGAAGTAATCACGCTAATTCGGCTTTTCGGGGTGGCTCGAAAACTAAAAAGTTTTTCCCCGGGCAGGGAAAAGAGAAGAGCGGCCATCTTGTTTTTCTAACAGTCAACTCTGGAAATCGCGTTTTGACGGTGCAAATCGCCCAAGTTGAGCATCCTGAACAACTTTCCTGTGTGGAGTCATGCAAAATTCGCAAAACCTTGGAAATTACAACTTTTTGGTGCAAAAGTGACGTCATAATTTGACCAAAAATCGTCGATTACCGCCAAAGTAAAACATTAAAGGGGTTCAAATTTGCACCGGCACACTCGGGTTGGGTATCCGCAAGAAGTAATCACGCTAATTCGGCTTTTCGGGGTGGCTCGAAAACTAAAAAGTTTATTCCCCGGGCAGGGAAAAGGGAAGAGCGGCCATCTTGTTTTTCTAACAGTCAACTCTGGAAATCGCGTTTTGACGGTGCAAATCGCCCAAGTTGAGCATCCTGAACAACTTTCCTGTGTGGAGTCATGCAAAATTCGCAAATCCTTGGAAATTACAACTTTTTGGTGCAAAAGTGACGTCATAATTTGACCAAAAATCGTCGATTACCGCCAAAGTAAAACATTAAAGGGGTTCAAATTTGCACCGGCACACTCGGGTTGGGTATCCGCAAGAAGTAATCACGCTAATTTGGCTTTTCGGGGTGGCTCGAAAATTAAAAAGTTTATTCCCCGGGCAGGGAAAAGGGAAGAGCGGCCATCTTGTTTTTATAATAGTCAACTCTGGAAATCGCGTTTTGACGGTGCAAATCGACCAAGTTGAGCATCCTGAACAACTTTCCTGTGTGGAGTCATGCAAAATTCGCAAAACCTTGGGAATTACAACTTTTTGGTGCAAAAGTGACGTCATAATTTGACCAAAAATCGTTGATTACCGCCAAAGTAAAACATTAAAGGGCTTCAAATTTGCACCGGCACACTCGGGTGGGGTATCCGCAAGAAGTAATCACGCTAATTCGGCTTTTCGGGGTGGCTCGAAAACTAAAAAGTTTATTCCCCGGGCAAGGAAAAGGGAAGAGCGGCCATCTTGTTTTTCTAACAGTCAATTCTGGAAATCGCGTTTTGACGGTGCAAATCGACCAAGTTGAGCATCCTGAACAACTTTCCTGTGTGGAGTCATGCAAAATTCGCAAAACCTTGGAAATTACAACTTTTTGGTGCAAAAGTGACGTCATAATTTGACCAAAAAACGTCGATAACCGCCAAAGTAAAACATAGACGGGCTTCAAATTTGCACCGGCACACTCGGGTGGGGTATCCGCAAGAAGTAATCACGCTAATTCGGCTTTTCGGGGTGGCTCGAAAACTAAAAAGTTTATTCCCCGGGCAAGGAAAAGGGAAGAGCGGCCATCTTGTTTTTCTAACAGTCAATTCTGGAAATCGCGTTTTGACGGTGCAAATCGACCAAGTTGAGCATCCTGAACAACTTTCCTGTGTGGAGTCATGCAAAATTCGCAAAACCTTGGAAATTACAACTTTTTGGTGCAAAAGTGACGTCATAATTTGACCAAAAAACGTCGATAACCGCCAAAGTAAAACATTAAAGGGGTTCAAATTTGCACCGGCACACTCGGGTGGGGTATCCGCAAGAAGTAATCACGCTAATTCGGCTTTTCGGGGCGGCTCGAAAATTAAAAAGTTTATTCCCCGGGCAGGGAAAATGGAAGAGCGGCCATCTTGTTTTTCTAACAGTCAACTCTGGAAATCGCGTTTTGACGGTGCAAATCGACCAAGTTGAGCATCCTGAACAACTTTCCTGTGTGGAGTCATGCAAAATTCGCAAAACCTTGGAAATTACAACTTTTTGGTGCAAAAGTGACGTCATAATTTGACCAAAAATCGTCGATTACCGCCAAAGTAAAACATAGACGGGCTTCAAATTTGCACCGGCACACTCGGGTGGGGTATCCGCAAGAAGTAATCATGCTAATTCGGCTTTTCGGGGTGGCTCGAAAATTAAAAAGTTTATTCCCCGGGCAGGGAAAATGGAAGAGCGGCCATCTTGTTTTTCTAATAGTCAACTCTGGAAATCGCGTTTTGACGGTGCAAATCGACCAAGTTGAGCATCCTGAACAACTTTCCTGTGTGGAGTCATGCAAAATTCACAAAACCTTGGAAATTACAATTTTTTGGTGCAAAAGTGACGTCATAATTTGACCAAAAATCGTCGATTACCGCCATGCCAAAGTAAAACATAGACGGGCTTCAAATTTGCACCGGCACACTCGGGTGGGGTATCCGCAAGAAGTAATCATGCTAGTTCGGCTTTTCGGGGTGGCTCGAAAATTAAAAAGTTTATTCCCCGGGCAGGGAAAAGGGAAGAGCGGACATCTTGTTTTTCTAATAGTCAACTCTGGAAATCGCGTTTTGACGGTGCAAATCGACCAAGTTGAGCATCCTGAACAACTTTCCTGTGTGGAGTCATGCAAAATTCGCAAAACCTTGGGAATTACAACTTTTTGGTGCAAAAGTGACGTCATAATTTGACCAAAAATCGTTGATTACCGCCAAAGTAAAACATTAAAGGGCTTCAAATTTGCACCGGCACACTCGGGTGGGGTATCCGCAAGAAGTAATCACGCTAATTCGGCTTTTCGGGGTGGCTCGAAAACTAAAAAGTTTATTCCCCGGGCAGGGAAAAGAGAAGAGCGGCCATCTTGTTTTTCTAACAGTCAACTCTGGAAATCGCGTTTTGACGGTGCAAATCGCCCAAGTTGAGCATCCTGAACAACTTTCCTGTGTGGAGTCATGCAAAATTCGCAAAACCTTGGAAATTACAACTTTTTGGTGCAAAAGTGACGTCATAATTTGACCAAAAATCGTCGATTACCGCCAAAGTAAAACATTAAAGGGGTTCAAATTTGCACCGGCACACTCGGGTTGGGTATCCGCAAGAAGTAATCACGCTAATTCGGCTTTTCGGGGTGGCTCGAAAACTAAAAAGTTTATTCCCCGGGCAGGGAAAAGGGAAGAGCGGCCATCTTGTTTTTCTAACAGTCAACTCTGGAAATCGCGTTTTGACGGTGCAAATCGCCCAAGTTGAGCATCCTGAACAACTTTCCTGTGTGGAGTCATGCAAAATTCGCAAATCCTTGGAAATTACAACTTTTTGGTGCAAAAGTGACGTCATAATTTGACCAAAAATCGTCGATATCCGCCAAAGTAAAACATTAAAGGGGTTCAAATTTGCACCGGCACACTCGGGTTGGGTATCCGCAAGAAGTAATCACGCTAATTTGGCTTTTCGGGGTGGCTCGAAAATTAAAAAGTTTATTCCCCGGGCAGGGAAAAGGGAAGAGCGGCCATCTTGTTTTTATAATAGTCAACTCTGGAAATCGCGTTTTGACGGTGCAAATCGACCAAGTTGAGCATCCTGAACAACTTTCCTGTGTGGAGTCATGCAAAATTCGCAAAACCTTGGGAATTACAACTTTTTGGTGCAAAAGTGACGTCATAATTTGACCAAAAATCGTTGATTACCGCCAAAGTAAAACATTAAAGGGGTTCAAATTTACACCGGCACACTCGGTGGGGTATCCGCAAGAAGTAATCACGCTAATTTGGCTTTTCGGGGTGGCTCGAAAATTAAAAAGTTTATTCCCCGGGCAGGGAAAATGGAAGAGCGGCCATCTTGTTTTTCTAACAGTCAACTCTGGAAATCGCGTTTTGACGGTGCAAATCGCCCAAGTTGAGCATCCTGAACAACTTTCCTGTGTGGAGTCATGCAAAATTCGCAAAACCTTGGAAATTACAACTTTTTGGTGCAAAAGTTACGTCATAATTTGACCAAAAAACGTCGATTACCGCCAAAGTAAAACATTAAAGGGGTTCAAATTTACACCGGCACACTCGGTGGGGTATCCGCAAGAAGTAATCACGCTAATTTGGCTTTTCGGGGTGGCTCGAAAATTAAAAAGTTTATTCCCCGGGCAGGGAAAATGGAAGAGCGGCCATCTTGTTTTTCTAACAGTCAACTCTGGAAATCGCGTTTTGACGGTGCAAATCGACCAAGTTGAGCATCCTGAACAACTTTCCTGTGTGGAGTCATGCAAAATTCGCAAAACCTTGGGAATTACAACTTTTTGGTGCAAAAGTGACGTCATAATTTGACCAAAAAACGTTGATTACCGCCAAAGTAAAACATTAAAGGGCTTCAAATTTGCACCGGCACACTCGGGTGGGGTATCCGCAAGAAGTAATCACGCTAATTCGGCTTTTCGGGGTGGCTCGAAAACTAAAAAGTTTATTCCCCGGGCAGGGAAAAGAGAAGAGCGGCCATCTTGTTTTTCTAACAGTCAACTCTGGAAATCGCGTTTTGACGGTGCAAATCGCCCAAGTTGAGCATCCTGAACAACTTTCCTGTGTGGAGTCATGCAAAATTCGCAAAACCTTGGAAATTACAACTTTTTGGTGCAAAAGTGACGTCATAATTTGACCAAAAATCGTCGATTACCGCCAAAGTAAAACATTAAAGGGGTTCAAATTTGCACCGGCACACTCGGGTTGGGTATCCGCAAGAAGTAATCACGCTAATTCGGCTTTTCGGGGTGGCTCGAAAACTAAAAAGTTTATTCCCCGGGCAGGGAAAAGGGAAGAGCGGCCATCTTGTTTTTCTAACAGTCAACTCTGGAAATCGCGTTTTGACGGTGCAAATCGACCAAGTTGAGCATCCTGAACAACTTTCCTGTGTGGAGTCATGCAAAATTCGCAAAACCTTGGAAATTACAATTTTTTGGTGCAAAAGTGACGTCATAATTTGACCAAAAATCGTCGATTACCGCCATGCCAAAGTAAAACATAGACGGGCTTCAAATTTGCACCGGCACACTCGGGTGGGGTATCCGCAAGAAGTAATCATGCTAGTTCGGCTTTTCGGGGTGGCTCGAAAATTAAAAAGTTTATTCCCCGGGCAGGGAAAAGGGAAGAGCGGACATCTTGTTTTTCTAATAGTCAACTCTGGAAATCGCGTTTTGACGGTGCAAATCGACCAAGTTGAGCATCCTGAACAACTTTCCTGTGTGGAGTCATGCAAAATTCGCAAAACCTTGGGAATTACAACTTTTTGGTGCAAAAGTGACGTCATAATTTGACCAAAAATCGTTGATTACCGCCAAAGTAAAACATTAAAGGGCTTCAAATTTGCACCGGCACACTCGGGTGGGGTATCCGCAAGAAGTAATCACGCTAATTCGGCTTTTCGGGGTGGCTCGAAAACTAAAAAGTTTATTCCCCGGGCAGGGAAAAGAGAAGAGCGGCCATCTTGTTTTTCTAACAGTCAACTCTGGAAATCGCGTTTTGACGGTGCAAATCGCCCAAGTTGAGCATCCTGAACAACTTTCCTGTGTGGAGTCATGCAAAATTCGCAAAACCTTGGAAATTACAACTTTTTGGTGCAAAAGTGACGTCATAATTTGACCAAAAATCGTCGATTACCGCCAAAGTAAAACATTAAAGGGGTTCAAATTTGCACCGGCACACTCGGGTTGGGTATCCGCAAGAAGTAATCACGCTAAATCGGCTTTTCGGGGTGGCTCGAAAATTAAAAAGTTTATTCCCCGGGCAGGGAAAATGGAAGAGCGGCCATTTTGTTTTTCTAACAGTCAACTCTGGAAATCGCGTTTTGACGGTGCAAATCGACCAAGTTGAGCATCCTGAACAACTTTCCTGTGTGGAGTCATGCAAAATTCGCAAAACCTTGGGAATTACAACTTTTTGGTGCAAAAGTGACGTCATAATTTGACCAAAAAACGTTGATTACCGCCAAAGTAAAACATTAAAGGGCTTCAAATATGCACCGGCACACTCGGGTGGGGTATCCGCAAGAAGTAATCACGCTAATTCGGCTTTTCGGGGTGGCTCGAAAACTAAAAAGTTTATTCCCCGGGCAGGGAAAAGAGAAGAGCGGCCATCTTGTTTTTCTGACAGTCAACTCTGGAAATCGCGTTTTGACGGTGCAAATCGCCCAAGTTGAGCATCCTGAACAACTTTCCTGTGTGGAGTCATGCAAAATTCGCAAAACCTTGGAAATTACAACTTTTTGGTGCAAAAGTGACGTCATAATTTGACCAAAAATCGTCGATTACCGCCAAAGTAAAACATTAAAGGGGTTCAAATTTGCACCGGCACACTCGGGTGGGGTATCCGCAAGAAGTAATCACGCTAATTCGGCTTTTCGGGGTGGCTCGAAAACTAAAAAGTTTATTCCCCGGGCAGGGAAAAGAGAAGAGCGGCCATCTTGTTTTTCTAACAGTCAACTCTGGAAATCGCGTTTTGACGGTGCAAATCGCCCAAGTTGAGCATCCTGAACAACTTTCCTGTGTGGAGTCATGCAAAATTCGCAAAACCTTGGAAATTACAACTTTTTGGTGCAAAAGTGACGTCATAATTTGACCAAAAATCGTCGATTACCGCCAAAGTAAAACATTAAAGGGGTTCAAATTTGCACCGGCACACTCGGGTTGGGTATCCGCAAGAAGTAATCACGCTAATTCGGCTTTTCGGGGTGGCTCGAAAACTAAAAAGTTTATTCCCCGGGCAGGGAAAAGGGAAGAGCGGCCATCTTGTTTTTCTAACAGTCAACTCTGGAAATCGCGTTTTGACGGTGCAAATCGCCCAAGTTGAGCATCCTGAACAACTTTCCTGTGTGGAGTCATGCAAAATTCGCAAAACCTTGGAAATTACAACTTTTTGGTGCAAAAGTGACGTCATAATTTGACCAAAAATCGTCGATTACCGCCAAAGTAAAACATTAAAGGGGTTCAAATTTGCACCGGCACACTCGGGTTGGGTATCCGCAAGAAGTAATCACGCTAATTTGGCTTTTCGGGGTGGCTCGAAAATTAAAAAGTTTATTCCCCGGGCAGGGAAAAGGGAAGAGCGGCCATCTTGTTTTTATAATAGTCAACTCTGGAAATCGCGTTTTGACGGTGCAAATCGACCAAGTTGAGCATCCTGAACAACTTTCCTGTGTGGAGTCATGCAAAATTCGCAAAACCTTGGGAATTACAACTTTTTGGTGCAAAAGTGACGTCATAATTTGACCAAAAAACGTTGATTACCGCCAAAGTAAAACATTAAAGGGCTTCAAATTTGCACCGGCACACTCGGGTGGGGTATCCGCAAGAAGTAATCACGCTAATTCGGCTTTTCGGGGTGGCTCGAAAACTAAAAAGTTTATTCCCCGGGCAGGGAAAAGAGAAGAGCGGCCATCTTGTTTTTCTAACAGTCAACTCTGGAAATCGCGTTTTGACGGTGCAAATCGCCCAAGTTGAGCATCCTGAACAACTTTCCTGTGTGGAGTCATGCAAAATTCGCAAAACCTTGGAAATTACAACTTTTTGGTGCAAAAGTGACGTCATAATTTGACCAAAAATCGTCGATTACCGCCAAAGTAAAACATTAAAGGGGTTCAAATTTGCACCGGCACACTCGGGTTGGGTATCCGCAAGAAGTAATCACGCTAATTCGGCTTTTCGGGGTGGCTCGAAAACTAAAAAGTTTATTCCCCGGGCAGGGAAAAGGGAAGAGCGGCCATCTTGTTTTTCTAACAGTCAACTCTGGAAATCGCGTTTTGACGGTGCAAATCGCCCAAGTTGAGCATCCTGAACAACTTTCCTGTGTGGAGTCATGCAAAATTCGCAAAACCTTGGAAATTACAACTTTTTGGTGCAAAAGTTACGTCATAATTTGACCAAAAATCGTCGATTACCGCCAAAGTAAAACATTAAAGGGGTTCAAATTTGCACCGGCACACTCGGGTTGGGTATCCGCAAGAAGTAATCACGCTAATTTGGCTTTTCGGGGTGGCTCGAAAATTAAAAAGTTTATTCCCCGGGCAGGGAAAAGGGAAGAGCGGCCATCTTGTTTTTATAATAGTCAACTCTGGAAATCGCGTTTTGACGGTGCAAATCGACCAAGTTGAGCATCCTGAACAACTTTCCTGTGTGGAGTCATGCAAAATTCGCAAAACCTTGGGAATTACAACTTTTTGGTGCAAAAGTGACGTCATAATTTGACCAAAAATCGTTGATTACCGCCAAAGTAAAACATTAAAGGGCTTCAAATTTGCACCGGCACACTCGGGTGGGGTATCCGCAAGAAGTAATCACGCTAATTCGGCTTTTCGGGGTGGCTCGAAAACTAAAAAGTTTATTCCCCGGGCAAGGAAAAGGGAAGAGCGGCCATCTTGTTTTTCTAACAGTCAACTCTAGAAATCGCGTTTTGACGGTGCAAATCGACCAAGTTGAGCATCCTGAACAACTTTCCTGTGTGGAGTCATGCAAAATTCGCAAAACCTTGGGAATTACAACTTTTTGGTGCAAAAGTGACGTCATAATTTGACCAAAAAACGTTGATTACCGCCAAAGTAAAACATTAAAGGGCTTCAAATTTGCACCGGCACACTCGGGTGGGGTATCCGCAAGAAGTAATCACGCTAATTCGGCTTTTCGGGGTGGCTCGAAAACTAAAAAGTTTATTCCCCGGGCAGGGAAAAGAGAAGAGCGGCCATCTTGTTTTTCTAACAGTCAACTCTGGAAATCGCGTTTTGACGGTGCAAATCGCCCAAGTTGAGCATCCTGAACAACTTTCCTGTGTGGAGTCATGCAAAATTCGCAAAACCTTGGAAATTACAACTTTTTGGTGCAAAAGTGACGTCATAATTTGACCAAAAATCGTCGATTACCGCCAAAGTAAAACATTAAAGGGGTTCAAATTTGCACCGGCACACTCGGGTTGGGTATCCGCAAGAAGTAATCACGCTAATTCGGCTTTTCGGGGTGGCTCGAAAACTAAAAAGTTTATTCCCCGGGCAGGGAAAAGGGAAGAGCGGCCATCTTGTTTTTCTAACAGTCAACTCTGGAAATCGCGTTTTGACGGTGCAAATCGCCCAAGTTGAGCATCCTGAACAACTTTCCTGTGTGGAGTCATGCAAAATTCGCAAAACCTTGGAAATTACAACTTTTTGGTGCAAAAGTGACGTCATAATTTGACCAAAAATCGTCGATTACCGCCAAAGTAAAACATTAAAGGGGTTCAAATTTGCACCGGCACACTCGGGTTGGGTATCCGCAAGAAGTAATCGCGCTAATTTGGCTTTTCGGGGTGGCTCGAAAATTAAAAAGTTTATTCCCCGGGCAGGGAAAAGGGAAGAGCGGCCATCTTGTTTTTATAATAGTCAACTCTGGAAATCGCGTTTTGACGGTGCAAATCGACCAAGTTGAGCATCCTGAACAACTTTCCTGTGTGGAGTCATGCAAAATTCGCAAAACCTTGGGAATTACAACTTTTTGGTGCAAAAGTGACGTCATAATTTGACCAAAAATCGTTGATTACCGCCAAAGTAAAACATTAAAGGGCTTCAAATTTGCACCGGCACACTCGGGTGGGGTATCCGCAAGAAGTAATCACGCTAATTCGGCTTTTCGGGGTGGCTCGAAAACTAAAAAGTTTATTCCCCGGGCAAGGAAAAGGGAAGAGCGGCCATCTTGTTTTTCTAACAGTCAACTCTAGAAATCGCGTTTTGACGGTGCAAATCGAACAAGTTGAGCATCCTGAACAACTTTCCTGTGTGGAGTCATGCAAAATTCGCAAAACCTTGGAAAGTACAACTTTTTGGTGCAAAAGTTACGTCATAATTTGACCAAAAAACGTCGATTACCGCCAAAGTAAAACATTAAAGGGGTTCAAATTTACACCGGCACACTCGGTGGGGTATCCGCAAGAAGTAATCACGCTAATTTGGCTTTTCGGGGTGGCTCGAAAATTAAAAAGTTTATTCCCCGGGCAGGGAAAATGGAAGAGCGGCCATCTTGTTTTTCTAACAGTCAACTCTGGAAATCGCGTTTTGACGGTGCAAATCGACCAAGTTGAGCATCCTGAACAACTTTCCTGCGTGGAGTCATGCAAAATTCGCAAAACCTTGGAAATTACAACTTTTTGGTGCAAAAGTGACGTCATAATTTGACCAAAAAACGTCGATAACCGCCAAAGTAAAACATTAAAGGGGTTCGAATTTGCACCGGCACACTCGGGTGGGGTATCCGCAAGAAGTAATCACGCTAATTCGGCTTTTCGGGGCGGCTCGAAAATTAAAAAGTTTATTCCCCGGGCAGGGAAAAGGGAAGAGCGGCCATCTTGTTTTTCTAACAGTCAACTCTGGAAATCGCGTTTTGACGGTGCAAATCGCCCAAGTTGGGCATCCTGAACAACTTTCCTGTGTGGAGTCATGCAAAATTCGCAAAACCTTGGAAATTACAACTTTTTGGTGCAAAAGTGACGTCATAATTTGACCAAAAATCGTCGATTACCGCCAAAGTAAAACATTAAAGGGGTTCAAATTTGCACCGGCACACTCGGGTTGGGTATCCGCAAGAAGTAATCACGCTAATTCAGCTTTTCTGGGTGGCTCGAAAATTAAAAAGTTTATTCCCCGGGCAGGGAAAAATGGAAGAGCGGCCATCTTGTTTTTCTAATAGTCAACTCTGGAAATCGCGTTTTGACGGTGCAAATCGACCAAGTTGAGCATCCTGAACAACTTTCCTGTGTGGAGTCATGCAAAACTGGCAAAACCTTGGAAATTACAACTTTTTGGTGCAAAAGTGACGTCATAATCTGACCAAAAATCGTCGATTACCGCCAAAGTAAAACATTAAAGGGGTTCAAATTTACACCGGCACACTCGGTGGGGTATCCGCAAGAAGTAATCACGCTAATTTGGCTTTTCGGGGTGGCTCGAAAATTAAAAAGTTTATTCCCCGGGCAGGGAAAATGGAAGAGCGGCCATCTTGTTTTTCTAACAGTCAACTCTGGAAATCGCGTTTTGACGGTGCAAATCGACCAAGTTGAGCATCCTGAACAACTTTCCTGTGTGGAGTCATGCAAAATTCGCAAAACCTTGGAAATTACAACTTTTTGGTGCAAAAGTGACGTCATAATTTGACCAAAAATCGTCGATTACCGCCAAAGTAAAACATAGACGGGCTTCAAATTTGCACCGGCACACTCGGGTGGGGTATCCGCAAGAAGTAATCATGCTAATTCGGCTTTTCGGGGTGGCTCGAAAATTAAAAAGTTTATTCCCCGGGCAGGGAAAATGGAAGAGCGGCCATCTTGTTTTTCTAATAGTCAACTCTGGAAATCGCGTTTTGACGGTGCAAATCGACCAAGTTGAGCATCCTGAACAACTTTCCTGTGTGGAGTCATGCAAAATTCGCAAAACCTTGGAAATTACAACTTTTTGGTGCAAAAGTGACGTCATAATTTGACCAAAAATCGTCGATTACCGCCAAAGTAAAACATAGACGGGCTTCAAATTTGCACCGGCACACTCGGGTGGGGTATCCGCAAGAAGTAATCATGCTAATTCGGCTTTTCGGGGTGGCTCGAAAATTAAAAAGTTTATTCCCCGGGCAGGGAAAATGGAAGAGCGGCCATCTTGTTTTTCTAATAGTCAACTCTGGAAATCGCGTTTTGACGGTGCAAGTCGACCAAGTTGAGCATCCTGAACAACTTTCCTGTGTGGAGTCATGCAAAATTCGCAAAACCTTGGAAATTACAACTTTTTGGTGCAAAAGTGACGTCATAATTTGACCAAAAATCGTCGATTACCGCCAAAGTAAAACATTAAAGGGGTTCAAATTTGCACCGGCACACTCGGGTGGGGTATCCGCAAGAAGTAATCATGCTAGTTTGGCTTTTCGGGGTGGCTCGAAAATTAAAAAGTTTATTCCCCGGGCAGGGAAAAGGGAAGAGCGGCCATCTTGTTTTTCTAATAGTCAACTCTGGAAATCGCGTTTTGACGGTGCAAATCGACCAAGTTGAGCATCCTGAACAACTTTCCTGTGTGGAGTCATGCAAAATTCGCAAAACCTTGGGAATTACAACTTTTTGGTGCAAAAGTGACGTCATAATTTGCCCAAAAATCGTTGATTACCGCCAAAGTAAAACATTAAAGGGCTTCAAATTTGCACCGGCACACTCGGGTGGGGTATCCGCAAGAAGTAATCACGCTAATTCGGCTTTTCGGGGTGGCTCGAAAACTAAAAAGTTTATTCCCCGGGCAGGGAAAAGAGAAGAGCGGCCATCTTGTTTTTCTAACAGTCAACTCTGGAAATCGCGTTTTGACGGTGCAAATCGCCCAAGTTGAGCATCCTGAACAACTTTCCTGTGTGGAGTCATGCAAAATTCGCAAAACCTTGGAAATTACAACTTTTTGGTGCAAAAGTGACGTCATAATTTGACCAAAAATCGTCAATTACCGCCAAAGTAAAACATTAAAGGGGTTCAAATTTGCACCGGCACACTCGGTGGGGTATCCGCAAGAAGTAATCACGCTAGTTCGGCTTTTCGGGGTGGCTCGAAAATTAAAAAGTTTATTCCCCGGGCAGGGAAAATGGAAGAGCGGCCATCTTGTTTTTCTAATAGTCAACTCTGGAAATCGCGTTTTGACGGTGCAAATCGACCAAGTTGAGCATCCTGAACAACTTTCCTGTGTGGAGTCATGCAAAATTCGCAAAACCTTGGAAATTACAACTTTTTGGTGCAAAAGTGACGTCATAATTTGACCAAAAATCGTCGATTACCGCCAAAGTAAAACATAGACGGGCTTCAAATTTGCACCGGCACACTCGGGTGGGGTATCCGCAAGAAGTAATCATGCTAATTCGGCTTTTCGGGGTGGCTCGAAAATTAAAAAGTTTATTCCCCGGGCAGGGAAAATGGAAGAGCGGCCATCTTGTTTTTCTAATAGTCAACTCTGGAAATCGCGTTTTGACGGTGCAAGTCGACCAAGTTGAGCATCCTGAACAACTTTCCTGTGTGGAGTCATGCAAAATTCGCAAAACCTTGGAAATTACAACTTTTTGGTGCAAAAGTGACGTCATAATTTGACCAAAAATCGTCGATTACCGCCAAAGTAAAACATTAAAGGGGTTCAAATTTGCACCGGCACACTCGGGTTGGGTATCCGCAAGAAGTAATCACGCTAATTCGGCTTTTCGGGGTGGCTCGAAAACTAAAAAGTTTATTCCCCGGGCAGGGAAAAGGGAAGAGCGGCCATCTTGTTTTTCTAACAGTCAACTCTGGAAATCGCGTTTTGACGGTGCAAATCGCCCAAGTTGAGCATCCTGAACAACTTTCCTGTGTGGAGTCATGCAAAATTCGCAAAACCTTGGAAATTACAACTTTTTGGTGCAAAAGTGACGTCATAATTTGACCAAAAATCGTCGATTACCGCCAAAGTAAAACATTAAAGGGGTTCAAATTTGCACCGGCACACTCGGGTTGGGTATCCGCAAGAAGTAATCACGCTAATTTGGCTTTTCGGGGTGGCTCGAAAATTAAAAAGTTTATTCCCCGGGCAGGGAAAATGGAAGAGCGGCCATCTTGTTTTTATAATAGTCAACTCTGGAAATCGCGTTTTGACGGTGCAAATCGACCAAGTTGAGCATCCTGAACAACTTTCCTGTGTGGAGTCATGCAAAATTCGCAAAACCTTGGGAATTACAACTTTTTGGTGCAAAAGTGACGTCATAATTTGACCAAAAATCGTTGATTACCGCCAAAGTAAAACATTAAAGGGCTTCAAATTTGCACCGGCACACTCGGGTGGGGTATCCGCAAGAAGTAATCACGCTAATTCGGCTTTTCGGGGTGGCTCGAAAACTAAAAAGTTTATTCCCCGGGCAAGGAAAAGGGAAGAGCGGCCATCTTGTTTTTCTAACAGTCAACTCTAGAAATCGCGTTTTGACGGTGCAAATCGACCAAGTTGAGCATCCTGAACAACTTTCCTGTGTGGAGTCATGCAAAATTCGCAAAACCTTGGGAATTACAACTTTTTGGTGCAAAAGTGACGTCATAATTTGACCAAAAAACGTTGATTACCGCCAAAGTAAAACATTAAAGGGCTTCAAATTTGCACCGGCACACTCGGGTGGGGTATCCGCAAGAAGTAATCACGCTAATTCGGCTTTTCGGGGTGGCTCGAAAACTAAAAAGTTTATTCCCCGGGCAGGGAAAAGAGAAGAGCGGCCATCTTGTTTTTCTAACAGTCAACTCTGGAAATCGCGTTTTGACGGTGCAAATCGCCCAAGTTGAGCATCCTGAACAACTTTCCTGTGTGGAGTCATGCAAAATTCGCAAAACCTTGGAAATTACAACTTTTTGGTGCAAAAGTGACGTCATAATTTGACCAAAAATCGTCGATTACCGCCAAAGTAAAACATTAAAGGGGTTCAAATTTGCACCGGCACACTCGGGTTGGGTATCCGCAAGAAGTAATCACGCTAATTCGGCTTTTCGGGGTGGCTCGAAAACTAAAAAGTTTATTCCCCGGGCAGGGAAAAGGGAAGAGCGGCCATCTTGTTTTTCTAACAGTCAACTCTGGAAATCGCGTTTTGACGGTGCAAATCGCCCAAGTTGAGCATCCTGAACAACTTTCCTGTGTGGAGTCATGCAAAATTCGCAAAACCTTGGAAATTACAACTTTTTGGTGCAAAAGTGACGTCATAATTTGACCAAAAATCGTCGATTACCGCCAAAGTAAAACATTAAAGGGGTTCAAATTTGCACCGGCACACTCGGGTTGGGTATCCGCAAGAAGTAATCACGCTAATTTGGCTTTTCGGGGTGGCTCGAAAATTAAAAAGTTTATTCCCCGGGCAGGGAAAAGGGAAGAGCGGCCATCTTGTTTTTATAATAGTCAACTCTGGAAATCGCGTTTTGACGGTGCAAATCGACCAAGTTGAGCATCCTGAACAACTTTCCTGTGTGGAGTCATGCAAAATTCGCAAAACCTTGGGAATTACAACTTTTTGGTGCAAAAGTGACGTCATAATTTGACCAAAAATCGTTGATTACCGCCAAAGTAAAACATTAAAGGGCTTCAAATTTGCACCGGCACACTCGGGTGGGGTATCCGCAAGAAGTAATCACGCTAATTCGGCTTTTCGGGGTGGCTCGAAAACTAAAAAGTTTATTCCCCGGGCAAGGAAAAGGGAAGAGCGGCCATCTTGTTTTTCTAATCAGTCAACTCTAGAAATCGCGTTTGACGGTGCAAATCGAACAAGTTGAGCATCCTGAACAACTTTCCTGTGTGGAGTCATGCAAAATTCGCAAAACCTTGGAAATTACAACTTTTTGGTGCAAAAGTTACGTCATAATTTGACCAAAAAACGTCGATTACCGCCAAAGTAAAACATTAAAGGGGTTCAAATTTACACCGGCACACTCGGTGGGGTATCCGCAAGAAGTAATCACGCTAATTTGGCTTTTTCGGGGTGGGCTCGAAAATTAAAAAGTTTATTCCCCGGGCAGGGAAAATGGAAGAGCGGCCATCTTGTTTTTCTAACAGTCAACTCTGGAAATCGCGTTTTTGACGGTGCAAATCGACCAAGTTGAGCATCCTGAACAACTTTCCTGCGTGGAGTCATGCAAAATTCGCAAAACCTTGGAAATTACAACTTTTTGGTGCAAAAAGTGACGTCATAATTTGACCAAAAAACGTCGATAACCGCCAAAGTAAATTATTAAAGGGGTTCAAATTTGCACCGGCACACTCGGGTTGGGTATCCGCAAGAAGTAATCACGCTAATTCGGCTTTTCGGGGTGGCTCGAAAACTAAAAAGTTTATTCCCCGGGCAGGGAAAAGGGAAGAGCGGCCATCTTGTTTTTATAATAGTCAACTCTGGAAATCGCGTTTTGACGGTGCAAATCGACCAAGTTGAGCATCCTGAACAACTTTCCTGTGTGGAGTCATGCAAAATTCGCAAAACCTTGGGAATTACAACTTTTTGGTGCAAAAGTGACGTCATAATTTGACCAAAAATCGTTGATTACCGCCAAAGTAAAACATTAAAGGGCTTCAAATTTGCACCGGCACACTCGGGTGGGGTATCCGCAAGAAGTAATCACGCTAATTCGGCTTTTCGGGGTGGCTCGAAAAACTAAAAAGTTTATTCCCCCGGGCAAGGAAAAGGGAAGAGAGCGGCCGCATCTTGTTTTTCTAACAGTCAACTCTAGAAATCGCGTTTTGACGGTGCAAATCGACCAAGTTGAGCATCCTGAACAACTTTCCTGTGTGGAGTCATGCAAAATTCGCAAAACCTTGGGAATTACAACTTTTTGTGTGCAAAAAGTGACGTCATAATTTGACCAAAAAACGTTGATTACCTCCCAAAGTAAAACATTAAAGGGCTTCAAATTTGCACCGGCACACTCGGGTGGGGTATCCGCAAGAAGTAATCACGCTAATTCGGCTTTTCGGGGTGGCTCGAAAACTAAAAAGTTTATTCCCCGGGCAGGGAAAAGAGAAGAGCGGCCATCTTGTTTTTCTAACAGTCAACTCTGGAAATCGCGTTTTGACGGTGCAAATCGCCCAAGTTGAGCATCCTGAACAACTTTCCTGTGTGGAGTCATGCAAAATTCGCAAAACCTTGGAAATTACAACTTTTTGGTGCAAAAGTGACGTCATAATTTGACCAAAAATCGTCGATTACCGCGAAAGTAAAACATTAAAGGGGTTCAAATTTGCACCGGCACACTCGGGTTGGGTATCCGCAAGAAGTAATCACGCTAATTCGGCTTTTCGGGGTGGCTCGAAAACTAAAAAGTTTATTCCCCGGGCAGGGAAAAGGGAAGAGCGGCCATCTTGTTTTTCTAACAGTCAACTCTGGAAATCGCGTTTTGGACGGTGCAAATCGCCCAAGTTGAGCATCCTGAACAACTTTCCTGTGTGGAGTCATGCAAAATTCGCAAAACCTTGGAAATTACAACTTTTTGGGTGCAAAAGTGACGTCATAATTTGACCAAAAATCGTCGATTACCGCCAAAGTAAAACATTAAAGGGGTTCAAATTTGCACCGGCACACTCGGGTTGGGTATCCGCAAGAAGTAATCACGCTAATTTGGCTTTTCGGGGTGGCTCGAAAATTAAAAAGTTTATTCCCCGGGCAGGGAAAAGGGAAGAGCGGCCATCTTGTTTTTATAATAGTCAACTCTGGAAATCGCGTTTTGACGGTGCAAATCGACCAAGTTGAGCATCCTGAACAACTTTCCTGTGTGGAGTCATGCAAAATTCGCAAAACCTTGGAATTACAACTTTTTGGTGCAAAAGTGACGTCATAATTTGACCAAAAATCGTTGATTACCGCCAAAGTAAAACATTAAAGGGCTTCAAATTTGCACCGGCACACTCGGGTGGGGTATCCGCAAGAAGTAATCACGCTAATTCGGCTTTTCGGGGTGGCTCGAAAACTAAAAAGTTTATTCCCCGGCAAGGAAAAGGGAAGAGCGGCCATCTTGTTTTTCTAACAGTCAACTCTAGAAATCGCGTTTTGACGGTGCAAATCGAACAAGTTGAGCATCCTGAACAACTTTCCTGTGTGGAGTCATGCAAAATTCGCAAAACCTTGGAAATTACAACTTTTTGGTGCAAAAGTTACGTCATAATTTGACCAAAAAACGTCGATTACCGCCAAAGTAAAACATTAAAGGGGTTCAAATTTACACCGGCACACTCGGTGGGGTATCCGCAAGAAGTAATCACGCTAATTTGGCTTTTCGGGGTGGCTCGAAAATTAAAAAGTTTATTCCCCGGGCAGGGAAAATGGAAGAGCGGCCATCTTGTTTTTCTAACAGTCAACTCTGGAAATCGCGTTTTGACGGTGCAAATCGACCAAGTTGAGCATCCTGAACAACTTTCCTGCGTGGAGTCATGCAAAATTCGCAAAACCTTGGAAATTACAACTTTTTGGTGCAAAAGTGACGTCATAATTTGACCAAAAAACGTCGATAACCGCCAAAGTAAAACATTAAAGGGGTTCAAATTTGCACCGGCACACTCGGGTTGGGTATCCGCAAGAAGTAATCACGCTAATTCGGCTTTTCGGGGTGGCTCGAAACTAAAAAGTTTATTCCCCGGGCAGGGAAAAGGGAAGAGCGGCCATCTTGTTTTTCTAACAGTCAACTCTGGAAATCGCGTTTTGACGGTGCAAATCGCCCAAGTTGAGCATCCTGAACAACTTTCCTGTGTGGAGTCATGCAAAATTCGCAAAACCTTGGAAATTACAACTTTTTGGTGCAAAAGTGACGTCATAATTTGACCAAAAATCGTCGATTACCGCCAAAGTAAAACATTAAAGGGGTTCAAATTTGCACCGGCACACTCGGGTTGGGTATCCGCAAGAAGTAATCACGCTAATTTGGCTTTTCGGGGTGGCTCGAAAATTAAAAAGTTTATTCCCGGGCAGGGAAAAGGGAAGAGCGGCCATCTTGTTTTTCTAACAGTCAACTCTAGAAATCGCGTTTTGACGGTGCAAATCGAACAAGTTGAGCATCCTGAACAACTTTCCTGTGTGGAGTCATGCAAAATTCGCAAAACCTTGGAAATTACAACTTTTTGGTGCAAAAGTTACGTCATAATTTCAAAAAATCGTCGTTTACCGCCAAAGTAAAACATTAAAGGGGTTCAAATTTGCACCGGCACTCTCGGGTGGGGTATCCGCAAGAAGTAATCATGCTAGTTCGGCTTTTCGGGGTGGCTCGAAAATTAAAAAAGTTTATTCCCCGGGCAGGGAAAATGGAAGAGCGGACATCTTGTTTTTCTAATAGTCAACTCTGGAAATCGCGTTTTGACGGTGCAAATCGACCAAGTTGAGCATCCTGAACAACTTTCCTGTGTGGAGTCATGCAAAATTCGCAAAACCTTGGGAATTACAACTTTTTGGTGCAAAAGTGACGTCATAATTTGACCAAAAATCGTTGATTACCGCCAAAGTAAAACATTAAAGGGCTTCAAATTTGCACCGGCACACTCGTGTGGGGTATCCGCAAGAAGTAATCACGCTAATTCGGCTTTTCGGGGCGGCTCGAAAACTAAAAAGTTTATTCCCCGGGCAGGGAAAAGAGAAGAGCGGCCATCTTGTTTTTCTAACAATCAACTCTGGAAATCGCGTTTTGACGGTGCAAATCGCCAAAGTTGAGCATCCTGAACAACTTTCCTGTGTGGAGTCATGCAAAATTCGCAAAACCTTGGAAATTACAACTTTTTGGTGCAAAAGTGACGTCATAATTTGACCAAAAATCGTCGATTACCGCCAAAGTAAAACATTAAAGGGGTTCAAATTTGCACCGGCACACTCGAGTGGGGTATCCGCAAGAAGTAATCACGCTAATTCGGCTTTTCGGGGTGGCTCGAAAACTAAAAAGTTTATTCCCCGGGCAGGGAAAAGGGAAGAGCGGCCAGCTTGTTTTTCTAACAGTCAACTCTGGAAATCGCGTTTTGACGGTGCAAATCGCCCAAGTTGAGCATCCTGAACAACTTTCCTGTGTGGAGTCATGCAAAATTCGCAAAACCTTGGGAATTACAACTTTTTGGTGCAAAAGTGACGTCATAATTTGACAAAAAATCGTCGATTACCGCCAAAGTAAAACATTAAAGGGGTTCAAATTTGCACCGGCACACTCGGGTGGGGTATCCGCAAGAAGTAATCACGCTAATTCGGCTTTTCGGGGTGGCTCGAAAATTAAAAAGTTTATTCCCCGGGCAGGGAAAATGGAAGAGCGGACATCTTGTTTTTCTAATAGTCAACTCTGGAAATCGCGTTTTGACGGTGCAAATCGACCAAGTTGAGCATCCTGAACAACTTTCCTGTGTGGAGTCATGCAAAATTCGCAAAACCTTGGAAATTACAACTTTTTGGTGCAAAAGTGACGTCATAATTTGACCAAAAATCGTCGATTACCGCCAAAGTAAAACATAGACGGGCTTCAAATTTGCACCGGCACACTCGGGTGGGGTATCCGCAAGAAGTAATCATGCTAATTCGGCTTTTCGGGGTGGCTCGAAAATTAAAAAGTTTATTCCCCGGGCAGGGAAAAGGGAAGAGCGGCCATCTTGTTTTTCTAATAGTCAACTCTGGAAATCGCGTTTTGACGGTGCAAATCGACCAAGTTGAGCATCCTGAACAACTTTCCTGTGTGGAGTCATGCAAAATTCGCAAAACCTTGGGAATTACAACTTTTTGGTGCAAAAGTGACGTCATAATTTGACCAAAATCGTCGATTACCGCCAAAGTAAAACATTAAAGGGGTTCAAATTTGCACCGGCACACTCGGGTGGGGTATCCGCAAGAAGTAATCACGCTAATTCGGCTTTTCGGGATGGCTCGAAAACTAAAAAGTTTATTCCCCGGGCAGGGAAAAGGGAAGAGCGGCCATCTTGTTTTTCTAACAGTCAACTCTAGAAATCGCGTTTTGACGGTGCAAATCGCCCAAGTTGAGCATCCTGAACAACTTTCCTGTGTGGAGTCATGCAAAATTCGCAAAACCTTGGAAATTACAACTTTTTGGTGCAAAAGTGACGTCATAATTTGACCAAAAATCGTCGATTACCGCCAAAGTAAAACATAGACGGGCTTCAAATTTGCACCGGCACACTCGGGTGGGGTATCCGCAAGAAGTAATCACGCTAATTCGGCTTTTCGGGGTGGCTCGAAAATTAAAAAGTTTATTCCCCGGGCAGGGAAAATGGAAGAGCGGCCATCTTGTTTTTCTAACAGTCAACTCTGGAAATCGCGTTTTGACGGTGCAAATCGACCAAGTTGAGCATCCTGAACAACTTTCCTGTGTGGAGTCATGCAAAATTCGCAAAACCTTGGAAATTACAACTTTTTGGTGCAAAAGTGACGTCATAATTTGACCAAAAATCGTCGATTACCGCCAAAGTAAAACATTAAAGGGGTTCAAATTTGCACCGGCACACTCGGGTTGGGTATCCGCAAGAAGTAATCACGCTAATTCGGCTTTTCGGGGTGGCTCGAAAATTAAAAAGTTTATTCCCCGGGCAGGGAAAAGGGAAGAGCGGCCATCTTGTTTTTCTAATAGTCAACTCTGGAAATCGCGTTTTGACGGTGCAAATCGACCAAGTTGAGCATCCTGAACAACTTTCCTGTGTGGAGTCATGCAAAATTCGCAAAACCTTGGGAATTACAACTTTTTGGTGCAAAAGTGACGTCATAATTTGACCAAAATCGTCGATTACCGCCAAAGTAAAACATTAAAGGGGTTCAAATTTGCACCGGCACACTCGGGTGGGGTATCCGCAAGAAGTAATCACGCTAATTCGGCTTTTCGGGATGGCTCGAAAACTAAAAAGTTTATTCCCCGGGCAGGGAAAAGGGAAGAGCGGCCATCTTGTTTTTCTAACAGTCAACTCTAGAAATCGCGTTTTGACGGTGCAAATCGCCCAAGTTGAGCATCCTGAACAACTTTCCTGTGTGGAGTCATGCAAAATTCGCAAAACCTTGGAAATTACAACTTTTTGGTGCAAAAGTGACGTCATAATTTGACCAAAAATCGTCGATTACCGCCAAAGTAAAACATTAAAGGGGTTCAAATTTGCACCGGCACACTCGGGTTGGGTATCCGCAAGAAGTAATCACGCTAATTCAGCTTTTCTGGGTGGCTCGAAAATTAAAAAGTTTATTCCCCGGGCAGGGAAAATGGAAGAGCGGCCATCTTGTTTTTCTAATAGTCAACTCTGGAAATCGCGTTTTGACGGTGCAAATCGACCAAGTTGAGCATCCTGAACAACTTTCCTGTGTGGAGTCATGCAAAACTGGCAAAACCTTGGAAATTACAACTTTTTGGTGCAAAAGTGACGTCAAAATCTGACCAAAAATCGTCGATTACCGCCAAAGTAAAACATTAAAGGGGTTCAAATTTACACCGGCACACTCGGGTGGGGTATCCGCAAGAAGTAATCACGCTAATTTGGCTTTTCGGGGTGGCTCGAAAATTAAAAAGTTTATTCCCCGGGCAGGGAAAATGGAAGAGCGGCCATCTTGTTTTTCTAACAGTCAACTCTGGAAATCGCGTTTTGACGGTGCAAATCGACCAAGTTGAGCATCCTGAACAACTTTCCTGTGTGGAGTCATGCAAAATTCGCAAAACCTTGGAAATTACAACTTTTTGGTGCAAAAGTGACGTCATAATTTGACCAAAAATCGTCGATTACCGCCAAAGTAAAACATAGACGGGCTTCAAATTTGCACCGGCACACTCGGGTGGGGTATCCGCAAGAAGTAATCATGCTAATTCGGCTTTTCGGGGTGGCTCGAAAATTAAAAAGTTTATTCCCCGGGCAGGGAAAATGGAAGAGCGGCCATATTGTTTTTCTAATAGTCAACTCTGGAAATCGCGTTTTGACGGTGCAAATCGACCAAGTTGAGCATCCTGAACAACTTTCCTGTGTGGAGTCATGCAAAATTCGCAAAACCTTGGAAATTACAACTTTTTGGTGCAAAAGTGACGTCATAATTTGACAAAAAATCGTCGTTTACCGCCAAAGTAAAACATTAAAGGGGTTCAAATTTGCACCGGCACTCTCGGGTGGGGTATCCGCAAGAAGTAATCATGCTAGTTCGGCTTTTCGGGGTGGCTCGAAAATTAAAAAAGTTTATTCCCCGGGCAGGGAAAATGGAAGAGCGGACATCTTGTTTTTCTAATAGTCAACTCTGGAAATCGCGTTTTGACGGTGCAAATCGACCAAGTTGAGCATCCTGAACAACTTTCCTGTGTGGAGTCATGCAAAATTCGCAAAACCTTGGGAATTACAACTTTTTGGTGCAAAAGTGACGTCATAATTTGACCAAAAATCGTTGATTACCGCCAAAGTAAAACATTAAAGGGCTTCAAATTTGCACCGGCACACTCGTGTGGGGTATCCGCAAGAAGTAATCACGCTAATTCGGCTTTTCGGGGCGGCTCGAAAACTAAAAAGTTTATTCCCCGGGCAGGGAAAAGAGAAGAGCGGCCATCTTGTTTTTCTAACAATCAACTCTGGAAATCGCGTTTTGACGGTGCAAATCGCCAAAGTTGAGCATCCTGAACAACTTTCCTGTGTGGAGTCATGCAAAATTCGCAAAACCTTGGAAATTACAACTTTTTGGTGCAAAAGTGACGTCATAATTTGACCAAAAATCGTCGATTACCGCCAAAGTAAAACATTAAAGGGGTTCAAATTTGCACCGGCACACTCGAGTGGGGTATCCGCAAGAAGTAATCACGCTAATTCGGCTTTTCGGGGTGGCTCGAAAACTAAAAAGTTTATTCCCCGGGCAGGGAAAAGGGAAGAGCGGCCAGCTTGTTTTTCTAACAGTCAACTCTGGAAATCGCGTTTTGACGGTGCAAATCGCCCAAGTTGAGCATCCTGAACAACTTTCCTGTGTGGAGTCATGCAAAATTCGCAAAACCTTGGGAATTACAACTTTTTGGTGCAAAAGTGACGTCATAATTTGACAAAAAATCGTCGATTACCGCCAAAGTAAAACATTAAAGGGGTTCAAATTTGCACCGGCACACTCGGGTGGGGTATCCGCAAGAAGTAATCACGCTAATTCGGCTTTTCGGGGTGGCTCGAAAATTAAAAAGTTTATTCCCCGGGCAGGGAAAATGGAAGAGCGGACATCTTGTTTTTCTAATAGTCAACTCTGGAAATCGCGTTTTGACGGTGCAAATCGACCAAGTTGAGCATCCTGAACAACTTTCCTGTGTGGAGTCATGCAAAATTCGCAAAACCTTGGAAATTACAACTTTTTGGTGCAAAAGTGACGTCATAATTTGACCAAAAATCGTCGATTACCGCCAAAGTAAAACATAGACGGGCTTCAAATTTGCACCGGCACACTCGGGTGGGGTATCCGCAAGAAGTAATCATGCTAATTCGGCTTTTCGGGGTGGCTCGAAAATTAAAAAGTTTATTCCCCGGGCAGGGAAAAGGGAAGAGCGGCCATCTTGTTTTTCTAATAGTCAACTCTGGAAATCGCGTTTTGACGGTGCAAATCGACCAAGTTGAGCATCCTGAACAACTTTCCTGTGTGGAGTCATGCAAAATTCGCAAAACCTTGGGAATTACAAATTTTTGGTGCAAAAGTGACGTCATAATTTGACCAAAATCGTCGATTACCGCCAAAGTAAAACATTAAAGGGGTTCAAATTTGCACCGGCACACTCGGGTGGGGTATCCGCAAGAAGTAATCACGCTAATTCGGCTTTTCGGGATGGCTCGAAAACTAAAAAGTTTATTCCCCGGGCAGGGAAAAGGGAAGAGCGGCCATCTTGTTTTTCTAACAGTCAACTCTAGAAATCGCGTTTTGACGGTGCAAATCGCCCAAGTTGAGCATCCTGAACAACTTTCCTGTGTGGAGTCATGCAAAATTCGCAAAACCTTGGAAATTACAACTTTTTGGTGCAAAAGTGACGTCATAATTTGACCAAAAATCGTCGATTACCGCCAAAGTAAAACATAGACGGGCTTCAAATTTGCACCGGCACACTCGGGTGGGGTATCCGCAAGAAGTAATCACGCTAATTCGGCTTTTCGGGGTGGCTCGAAAATTAAAAAGTTTATTCCCCGGGCAGGGAAAATGGAAGAGCGGCCATCTTGTTTTTCTAACAGTCAACTCTGGAAATCGCGTTTTGACGGTGCAAATCGACCAAGTTGAGCATCCTGAACAACTTTCCTGTGTGGAGTCATGCAAAATTCGCAAAACCTTGGAAATTACAACTTTTTGGTGCAAAAGTGACGTCATAATTTGACCAAAAATCGTCGATTACCGCCAAAGTAAAACATTAAAGGGGTTCAAATTTGCACCGGCACACTCGGGTTGGGTATCCGCAAGAAGTAATCACGCTAATTCGGCTTTTCGGGGTGGCTCGAAAATTAAAAAGTTTATTCCCCGGGCAGGGAAAAGGGAAGAGCGGCCATCTTGTTTTTCTAATAGTCAACTCTGGAAATCGCGTTTTGACGGTGCAAATCGACCAAGTTGAGCATCCTGAACAACTTTCCTGTGTGGAGTCATGCAAAATTCGCAAAACCTTGGGAATTACAACTTTTTGGTGCAAAAGTGACGTCATAATTTGACCAAAATCGTCGATTACCGCCAAAGTAAAACATTAAAGGGGTTCAAATTTGCACCGGCACACTCGGGTGGGGTATCCGCAAGAAGTAATCACGCTAATTCGGCTTTTCGGGATGGCTCGAAAACTAAAAAGTTTATTCCCCGGGCAGGGAAAAGGGAAGAGCGGCCATCTTGTTTTTCTAACAGTCAACTCTAGAAATCGCGTTTTGACGGTGCAAATCGCCCAAGTTGAGCATCCTGAACAACTTTCCTGTGTGGAGTCATGCAAAATTCGCAAAACCTTGGAAATTACAACTTTTTGGTGCAAAAGTGACGTCATAATTTGACCAAAAATCGTCGATTACCGCCAAAGTAAAACATTAAAGGGGTTCAAATTTGCACCGGCACACTCGGGTGGGGTATCCGCAAGAAGTAATCACGCTAATTCAGCTTTTCTGGGTGGCTCGAAAATTAAAAAGTTTATTCCCCGGGCAGGGAAAATGGAAGAGCGGCCATCTTGTTTTTCTAATAGTCAACTCTGGAAATCGCGTTTTGACGGTGCAAATCGACCAAGTTGAGCATCCTGAACAACTTTCCTGTGTGGAGTCATGCAAAACTGGCAAAACCTTGGAAATTACAACTTTTTGGTGCAAAAGTGACGTCAAAATCTGACCAAAAATCGTCGATTACCGCCAAAGTAAAACATTAAAGGGGTTCAAATTTACACCGGCACACTCGGGTGGGGTATCCGCAAGAAGTAATCACGCTAATTTGGCTTTTCGGGGTGGCTCGAAAATTAAAAAGTTTATTCCCCGGGCAGGGAAAATGGAAGAGCGGCCATCTTGTTTTTCTAACAGTCAACTCTGGAAATCGCGTTTTGACGGTGCAAATCGACCAAGTTGAGCATCCTGAACAACTTTCCTGTGTGGAGTCATGCAAAATTCGCAAAACCTTGGAAATTACAACTTTTTGGTGCAAAAGTGACGTCATAATTTGACCAAAAATCGTCGATTACCGCCAAAGTAAAACATAGACGGGCTTCAAATTTGCACCGGCACACTCGGGTGGGGTATCCGCAAGAAGTAATCATGCTAATTCGGCTTTTCGGGGTGGCTCGAAAATTAAAAAGTTTATTCCCCGGGCAGGGAAAATGGAAGAGCGGCCATATTGTTTTTCTAATAGTCAACTCTGGAAATCGCGTTTTGACGGTGCAAATCGACCAAGTTGAGCATCCTGAACAACTTTCCTGTGTGGAGTCATGCAAAATTCGCAAAACCTTGGAAATTACAACTTTTTGGTGCAAAAGTGACGTCATAATTTGACAAAAAATCGTCGTTTACCGCCAAAGTAAAACATTAAAGGGGTTCAAATTTGCACCGGCACTCTCGGGTGGGGTATCCGCAAGAAGTAATCATGCTAGTTCGGCTTTTCGGGGTGGCTCGAAAATTAAAAAAGTTTATTCCCCGGGCAGGGAAAATGGAAGAGCGGACATCTTGTTTTTCTAATAGTCAACTCTGGAAATCGCGTTTTGACGGTGCAAATCGACCAAGTTGAGCATCCTGAACAACTTTCCTGTGTGGAGTCATGCAAAATTCGCAAAACCTTGGGAATTACAACTTTTTGGTGCAAAAGTGACGTCATAATTTGACCAAAAATCGTTGATTACCGCCAAAGTAAAACATTAAAGGGCTTCAAATTTGCACCGGCACACTCGTGTGGGGTATCCGCAAGAAGTAATCACGCTAATTCGGCTTTTCGGGGCGGCTCGAAAACTAAAAAGTTTATTCCCCGGGCAGGGAAAAGAGAAGAGCGGCCATCTTGTTTTTCTAACAATCAACTCTGGAAATCGCGTTTTGACGGTGCAAATCGCCAAAGTTGAGCATCCTGAACAACTTTCCTGTGTGGAGTCATGCAAAATTCGCAAAACCTTGGAAATTACAACTTTTTGGTGCAAAAGTGACGTCATAATTTGACCAAAAATCGTCGATTACCGCCAAAGTAAAACATTAAAGGGGTTCAAATTTGCACCGGCACACTCGGGTGGGGTATCCGCAAGAAGTAATCACGCTAATTCGGCTTTTCGGGGTGGCTCGAAAATTAAAAAGTTTATTCCCCGGGCAGGGAAAATGGAAGAGCGGACATCTTGTTTTTCTAATAGTCAACTCTGGAAATCGCGTTTTGACGGTGCAAATCGACCAAGTTGAGCATCCTGAACAACTTTCCTGTGTGGAGTCATGCAAAATTCGCAAAACCTTGGAAATTACAACTTTTTGGTGCAAAAGTGACGTCATAATTTGACCAAAAATCGTCGATTACCGCCAAAGTAAAACATAGACGGGCTTCAAATTTGCACCGGCACACTCGGGTGGGGTATCCGCAAGAAGTAATCATGCTAATTCGGCTTTTCGGGGTGGCTCGAAAATTAAAAAGTTTATTCCCCGGGCAGGGAAAAGGGAAGAGCGGCCATCTTGTTTTTCTAATAGTCAACTCTGGAAATCGCGTTTTGACGGTGCAAATCGACCAAGTTGAGCATCCTGAACAACTTTCCTGTGTGGAGTCATGCAAAATTCGCAAAACCTTGGGAATTACAACTTTTTGGTGCAAAAGTGACGTCATAATTTGACCAAAATCGTCGATTACCGCCAAAGTAAAACATTAAAGGGGTTCAAATTTGCACCGGCACACTCGGGTGGGGTATCCGCAAGAAGTAATCACGCTAATTCGGCTTTTCGGGATGGCTCGAAAACTAAAAAGTTTATTCCCCGGGCAGGGAAAAGGGAAGAGCGGCCATCTTGTTTTTCTAACAGTCAACTCTAGAAATCGCGTTTTGACGGTGCAAATCGCCCAAGTTGAGCATCCTGAACAACTTTCCTGTGTGGAGTCATGCAAAATTCGCAAAACCTTGGAAATTACAACTTTTTGGTGCAAAAGTGACGTCATAATTTGACCAAAAATCGTCGATTACCGCCAAAGTAAAACATTAAAGGGGTTCAAATTTGCACCGGCACACTCGGGTTGGGTATCCGCAAGAAGTAATCACGCTAATTCAGCTTTTCTGGGTGGCTCGAAAATTAAAAAGTTTATTCCCCGGGCAGGGAAAATGGAAGAGCGGCCATCTTGTTTTTCTAATAGTCAACTCTGGAAATCGCGTTTTGACGGTGCAAATCGCCCAAGTTGAGCATCCTGAACAACTTTCCTGTGTGGAGTCATGCAAAATTCGCAAAACCTTGGAAATTACAACTTTTTGGTGCAAAAGTGACGTCATCATTTGACAAAAAATCGTCGATTACCGCCAAAGTAAAACATTAAAGGGGTTCAAATTTGCACCGGCACACTCGGGTGGGGTATCCGCAAGAAGTAATCACGCTAATTCGGCTTTTCGGGGTGGCTCGAAAATTAAAAAGTTTATTCCCCGGGCAGGGAAAATGGAAGAGCGGACATCTTGTTTTTCTAATAGTCAACTCTGGAAATCGCGTTTTGACGGTGCAAATCGACCAAGTTGAGCATCCTGAACAACTTTCCTGTGTGGAGTCATGCAAAATTCGCAAAACCTTGGAAATTACAACTTTTTGGTGCAAAAGTGACGTCATAATTTGACCAAAAATCGTCGATTACCGCCAAAGTAAAACATAGACGGGCTTCAAATTTGCACCGGCACACTCGGGTGGGGTATCCGCAAGAAGTAATCATGCTAATTCGGCTTTTCGGGGTGGCTCGAAAATTAAAAAGTTTATTCCCCGGGCAGGGAAAATGGAAGAGCGGCCATATTGTTTTTCTAATAGTCAACTCTGGAAATCGCGTTTTGACGGTGCAAATCGACCAAGTTGAGCATCCTGAACAACTTTCCTGTGTGGAGTCATGCAAAATTCGCAAAACCTTGGAAATTACAACTTTTTGGTGCAAAAGTGACGTCATAATTTGACAAAAAATCGTCGATTACCGCCAAAGTAAAACATTAAAGGGGTTCAAATTTGCACCGGCACACTCGGGTGGGGTATCCGCAAGAAGTAATCACGCTAATTCGGCTTTTCGGGGTGGCTCGAAAATTAAAAAGTTTATTCCCCGGGCAGGGAAAATGGAAGAGCGGACATCTTGTTTTTCTAATAGTCAACTCTGGAAATCGCGTTTTGACGGTGCAAATCGACCAAGTTGAGCATCCTGAACAACTTTCCTGTGTGGAGTCATGCAAAATTCGCAAAACCTTGGAAATTGCAACTTTTTGGTGCAAAAGTGACGTCATAATTTGACCAAAAATCGTCGATTACCGCCAAAGTAAAACATAGACGGGCTTCAAATTTGCACCGGCACACTCGGGTGGGGTATCCGCAAGAAGTAATCATGCTAATTCGGCTTTTCGGGGTGGCTCGAAAATTAAAAAGTTTATTCCCCGGGCAGGGAAAATGGAAGAGCGGCCATATTGTTTTTCTAATAGTCAACTCTGGAAATCGCGTTTTGACGGTGCAAATCGACCAAGTTGAGCATCCTGAACAACTTTCCTGTGTGGAGTCATGCAAACTTCGCAAAACCTTGGAAATTACAACTTTTTGGTGCAAAAGTGACGTCATAATTTGACCAAAAATCGTCGATTACCGCCAAAGTAAAACATTAAAGGGGTTCAAATTTGCACCGGCACACTCGGGTTGGGTATCCGCAAGAAGTAATCACGCTAATTCGGCTTTTCTGGGTGGCTCGAAAATTAAAATGTTTATTCCCCGGGCAGGGAAAAGGGAAGAGCGGCCATCTTGTTTTTCTAATAGTCAACTCTGGAAATCGCGTTTTGACGGTGCAAATCGACCAAGTTGAGCATCCTGAACAACTTTCCTGTGTGGAGTCATGCAAAATTCGCAAAACCTTGGGAATTACAACTTTTTGGTGCAAAAGTGACGTCATAATTTGACCAAAATCGTCGATTACCGCCAAAGTAAAACATTAAAGGGGTTCAAATTTGCACCGGCACACTCGGGTGGGGTATCCGCAAGAAGTAATCACGCTAATTCGGCTTTTCGGGGTGGCTCGAAAATTAAAAAGTTTATTCCCCGGGCAGGGAAAATGGAAGAGCGGCCATCTTGTTTTTCTAACAGTCAACTCTGGAAATCGCGTTTTGACGGTGCAAATCGACCAAGTTGAGCATCCTGAACAACTTTCCTGTGTTGAGTCATGCAAAATTCGCAAAACCTTGGAAATTACAACTTTTTGGTGCAAAAGTGACGTCATAATTTGACCAAAAATCGTCGATTACCGCCAAAGTAAAACATAGACGGGCTTCAAATTTGCACCGGCACACTCGGGTGGGGTATCCGCAAGAAGTAATCATGCTAATTCGGCTTTTCGGGGTGGCTCGAAAATTAAAAAGTTTATTCCCCGGGCAGGGAAAATGGAAGAGCGGCCATATTGTTTTTCTAATAGTCAACTCTGGAAATCGCGTTTTGACGGTGCAAATCGACCAAGTTGAGCATCCTGAACAACTTTCCTGTGTGGAGTCATGCAAACTTCGCAAAACCTTGGAAATTACAACTTTTTGGTGCAAAAGTGACGTCATAATTTGACAAAAAATCGTCGATTACCGCCAAAGTAAAACATTAAAGGGGTTCAAATTTGCACCGGCACACTCGGGTTGGGTATCCGCAAGAAGTAATCACGCTAATTCGGCTTTTCTGGGTGGCTCGAAAATTAAAAAGTTTATTCCCCGGGCAGGGAAAAGGGAAGAGCGGCCATCTTGTTTTTCTAATAGTCAACTCTGGAAATCGCGTTTTGACGGTGCAAATCGACCAAGTTGAGCATCCTGAACAACTTTCCTGTGTGGAGTCATGCAAAATTCGCAAAACCTTGGGAATTACAACTTTTTGGTGCAAAAGTGACGTCATAATTTGACCAAAATCGTCGATTACCGCCAAAGTAAAACATTAAAGGGGTTCAAATTTGCACCGGCACACTCGGGTGGGGTATCCGCAAGAAGTAATCACGCTAATTCGGCTTTTCGGGATGGCTCGAAAACTAAAAAGTTTATTCCCCGGGCAGGGAAAATGGAAGAGCGGCCATCTTGTTTTTCTAACAGTCAACTCTAGAAATCGCGTTTTGACGGTGCAAATCGCCCAAGTTGAGCATCCTGAACAACTTTCCTGTGTGGAGTCATGCAAAATTCGCAAAACCTTGGAAATTACAACTTTTTGGTGCAAAAGTGACGTCATAATTTGACCAAAAATCGTCGATTACCGCCAAAGTAAAACATTAAAGGGGTTCAAATTTGCACCGGCACACTCGGGTTGGGTATCCGCAAGAAGTAATCACGCTAATTCAGCTTTTCTGGGTGGCTCGAAAATTAAAAAGTTTATTCCCCGGGCAGGGAAAATGGAAGAGCGGCCATCTTGTTTTTCTAATAGTCAACTCTGGAAATCGCGTTTTGACGGTGCAAATCGACCAAGTTGAGCATCCTGAACAACTTTCCTGTGTGGAGTCATGCAAAACTGGCAAAACCTTGGAAATTACAACTTTTTGGTGCAAAAGTGACGTCAAAATCTGACCAAAAATCGTCGATTACCGCCAAAGTAAAACATTAAAGGGGTTCAAATTTACACCGGCACACTCGGGTGGGGTATCCGCAAGAAGTAATCACGCTAATTTGGCTTTTCGGGGTGGCTCGAAAATTAAAAAGTTTATTCCCCGGGCAGGGAAAATGGAAGAGCGGCCATCTTGTTTTTCTAACAGTCAACTCTGGAAATCGCGTTTTGACGGTGCAAATCGACCAAGTTGAGCATCCTGAACAACTTTCCTGTGTGGAGTCATGCAAAATTCGCAAAACCTTGGAAATTACAACTTTTTGGTGCAAAAGTGACGTCATAATTTGACCAAAAATCGTCGATTACCGCCAAAGTAAAACATAGACGGGCTTCAAATTTGCACCGGCACACTCGGGTGGGGTATCCGCAAGAAGTAATCATGCTAATTCGGCTTTTCGGGGTGGCTCGAAAATTAAAAAGTTTATTCCCCGGGCAGGGAAAATGGAAGAGCGGCCATATTGTTTTTCTAATAGTCAACTCTGGAAATCGCGTTTTGACGGTGCAAGTCGACCAAGTTGAGCACCCTGAACAACTTTCCTGTGTGGAGTCATGCAAAATTCGCAAAACCTTGGAAATTACAACTTTTTGGTGCAAAAGTGACGTCATAATTTGACCAAAAATCGTTGATTACCGCCAAAGTAAAACATTAAAGGGCTTCAAATTTGCACCGGCACACTCGGGTGGGGTATCCGCAAGAAGTAATCACGCTAATTCGGCTTTTCGGGGCGGCTCGAAAACTAAAAAGTTTATTCCCCGGGCAGGGAAAAGAGAAGAGCGGCCATCTTGTTTTTCTAACAGTCAACTCTGGAAATCGCGTTTTGACGGTGCAAATCGCCCAAGTTGAGCATCCTGAACAACTTTCCTGTGTGGAGTCATGCAAAATTCGCAAAACCTTGGGAATTACAACTTTTTGGTGCAAAAGTGACGTCATAATTTGACCAAAAATCGTCGATTACCGCCAAAGTAAAACATTAAAGGGGTTCAAATTTGCACCGGCACACTCGGGTGGGGTATCCGCAAGAAGTAATCACGCTAATTCGGCTTTTCGGGGTGGCTCGAAAATTAAAAAGTTTATTCCCCGGGCAGGGAAAATGGAAGAGCGGACATCTTGTTTTTCTAATAGTCAACTCTGGAAATCGTGTTTTGACGGTGCAAATCGACCAAGTTGAGCATCCTGAACAACTTTCCTGTGTGGAGTCATGCAAAATTCGCAAAACCTTGGAAATTACAACTTTTTGGTGCAAAAGTGACGGCATAATTTGACCAAAAATCGTCGATTACCGCCAAAGTAAAACATTAAAGGGGTTCAAGTTTGCACCGGCACACTCGGGTGGGGTATCCACAAGAAGTAATCACGCTAATTTGGCTTTTCGGGGTGGCTCGAAAACTAAAAAGTTTATTCCCCGGGCATGGAAAAGGGAAGAGCGGCCATCTTGTTTTTCTAATAGTTAACTCTGGAAATCGCGTTTTGACGGTGCAAATCGCCCAAGTTGAGCATCCTGAACAACTTTCCTGTGTGGAGTCATGCAAAATTCGCAAAACCTTGGAAATTACAACTTTTTGGTGCAAAAGTGACGTCATAATTTAACCAAAAATCGTCGATTACCGCCAAAGTAAAACATTAAAGGGGTTCAAATTTGCACCGGCACACTCGGGTTGGGTATCCGCAAGAAGTAATCACGCTAATTCGGCTTTTCTGGGTGGCTCGAAAATTAAAAAGTTTATTCCCCGGGCAGGGAAAAGGGAAGAGCGGCCATCTTGTTTTTCTAACAGTCAACTCTGGAAATCGCGTTTTGACGGTGCAAATCGACCAAGTTGAGCATCCTGAACAACTTTCCTGTGTGGAGTCATGCAAAATTCGCAAAACCTTGGAAATTACAACTTTTTGGTGCAAAAGTGACGTCATAATTTGACCAAAAATCGTCGATTACCGCCAAACTAAAACATTAAAGGGGTTCAAATTTGCACCGGCACACTCGGGTGGGGTATCCGCAAGAAGTAATCACGCTAATTCGGCTTTCCGGGGTGGCTCGAAAACTAAAAAGTTTATTCCCCGGGCAGGGAAAAGGGAAGAGCGGCCATCTTGTTTTTCTAACAGTCAACTCTGGAAATCGCGTTTTGACGGTGCAAATCGACCAAGTTGAGCATCCTGAACAACTTTCCTGTGTGGAGTCATGCAAAATTCGCAAAACCTTGGGAATTACAACTTTTTGGTGCAAAAGTGACGTCATAATTTGACCAAAAATCGTCGATTACCGCCAAAGTAAAACATAAACGGGCTTCAAATTTGCACCGGCTCACTCGGGTGGGGTATCCGCAAGAAGTAATCACGCTAATTTGGCTTTTCGGGTTGGCTCGAAAATTTAAAAGTTTATTCCCCGGGCAGGGAAAAGGGAAGAGCGGCCATCTTGTTTTTCTAATAGTCAACTCTGGAAATCGCGTTTTGACGGTGCAAATCGACCAAGTTGAGCATCCTGAACAACTTTCCTGTATGGAGTCATGCAAAATTCGCAAAACCTTGGGAATTACAACTTTTTGGTGCAAAAGTGACGTCATAATTTGACCAAAAATCGTCGATTTCCGCCAAAGTAAAACATTAAAGGGGTTCAAATTTGCACCGGCACACTCGGGTGGGGTATCCGCAAGAAGTAATCACGCTAATTCGGCTTTTCGGGGTGGCTCGAAAACTAAAAAGTTTATTCCCCGGGCAGGGAAAAGGGAAGAGCGGCCATCTTGTTTTTCTAACAGTCAACTCTGGAAATCGCGTTTTGACGGTGCAAATCGCCCAAGTTGAGCATCCTGAACAACTTTCCTGTGTGGAGTCATGCAAAATTCGCAAAACCTTGGGAATTACAACTTTTTGGTGCAAAAGTGACGTCATAATTTGACCCAAAATCGTCGATTACCGCCAAAGTAAAACATTGACGGGGTTCAAATTTGCACCGGCACACTCGGGTGGGGTATCCGCAAGAAGTAATCACGCTAATTCGGCTTTTCGGGGTGGCTCGAAAACTAAAAAGTTTATTCCCCGGGCAGGGAAAAGGGAAGAGCGGCCATCTTGTTTTTCTAACAGTCAACTCTGGAAATCGCGTTTTGACAGTGCAAATCGCCCAAGTTGAGCATCCTGAACAACTTTTCTGTGTGGAGTCATGCAAAATTCGCAAAACCTTGGAAATTACCACTTTTTGGTGCAAAAGTGACGTCATAATTTGACCAAAAATCGTCGATTACCGCCAAAGTAAAACATTAAAGGGGTTCAAATTTGCACCGGCACACTCGGGTTCGGTATCCGCAAGAAGTATTCACGCTAATTCGGCTTTTCTGGGTGGCTCGAAAATTAAAAAGTTTATTCCCAGGGCAGGGAAAAGGGAAGAGCGGCCATCTTGTTTTTATAATAGTCAACTCTGGAAATCGCGTTTTGACGGTGCAAATCGACCAAGTTGAGCATCCTGAACAACTTTCCTGTGTGGAGTCATGCAAAATTCGCAAAACCTTGGGAATTACAACTTTTTGGTGCAAAAGTGACGTCATAATTTGACCAAAAATCGTCGATTACCGCCAAAGTAAAACATAAACGGGCTTCAAATTTGCACCGGCTCACTCGGGTGGGGTATCCGCAAGAAGTAATCACGCTAATTTGGCTTTTCGGGTTGGCTCGAAAACTAAAAAGTTTATTCCCCGGGCAGGGAAAAGGGAAGAGCGGCCATCTTGTTTTTCTAACAGTCAACTCTGGAAATCGCGTTTTGACAGTGCAAATCGCCCAAGTTGAGCATCCTGAACAACTTTTCTGTGTGGAGTCATGCAAAATTCGCAAAACCTTGGGAATTACAACTTTTTGGTGCAAAAGTGACGTCATAATTTGACCCAAAATCGTCGATTACCGCCAAAGTAAAACATTAAAGGGGTTCAAATTTGCACCGGCACACTCGGGTTCGGTATCCGCAAGAAGTATTCACGCTAATTCGGCTTTTCGGGTTGGCTCGAAAATTTAAAAGTTTATTCCCCGGGCAGGGAAAAGGGAAGAGCGGCCATCTTGTTTTTCTAATAGTCAACTCTGGAAATCGCGTTTTGACGGTGCAAATCGACCAAGTTGAGCATCCTGAACAACTTTCCTGTATGGAGTCATGCAAAATTCGCAAAACCTTGGGAATTAAAACTTTTTGGTGCAAAAGTGACGTCATAATTTGACCAAAAATCGTCGATTTCCGCCAAAGTAAAACATTAAAGGGGTTCAAATTTGCACCGGCACACTCGGGTGGGGTATCCGCAAGAAGTAATCACGCTAATTCGGCTTTTCGGGGTGGCTCGAAAACTAAAAAGTTTATTCCCCGGGCAGGGAAAAGGGAAGAGCGGCCATCTTGTTTTTCTAACAGTCAACTCTGGAAATCGCGTTTTGACGGTGCAAATCGCCCAAGTTGAGCATCCTGAACAACTTTCCTGTGTGGAGTCATGCAAAATTCGCAAAACCTTGGGAATTACAACTTTTTGGTGCAAAAGTGACGTCATAATTTGACCCAAAATCGTCGATTACCGCCAAAGCAAAACATTGACGGGGTTCAAATTTGCACCGGCACACTCGGGTGGGGTATCCGCAAGAAGTAATCACGCTAATTCGGCTTTTCGGGGTGGCTCGAAAACTAAAAAGTTTATTCCCCGGGCAGGGAAAAGGGAAGAGCGGCCATCTTGTTTTTCTAACAGTCAACTCTGGAAATCGCGTTTTGACAGTGCAAATCGCCCAAGTTGAGCATCCTGAACAACTTTTCTGTGTGGAGTCATGCAAAATTCGCAAAACCTTGGAAATTACCACTTTTTGGTGCAAAAGTGACGTCATAATTTGACCAAAAATCGTCGATTACCGCCAAAGTAAAACATTAAAGGGGTTCAAATTTGCACCGGCACACTCGGGTTCGGTATCCGCAAGAAGTATTCACGCTAATTCGGCTTTTCTGGGTGGCTCGAAAATTAAAAAGTTTATTCCCAGGGCAGGGAAAAGGGAAGAGCGGCCATCTTGTTTTTATAATAGTCAACTCTGGAAATCGCGTTTTGACGGTGCAAATCGACCAAGTTGAGCATCCTGAACAACTTTCCTGTGTGGAGTCATGCAAAATTCGCAAAACTTTGGAAATTACCACTTTTTGGTGCAAAAGTGACGTCATAATTTGACCAAAAATCGTCGATTACCGCCAAAGTAAAACGTTAAAGGGGTTCAAATTTGCACCGGCACACTCGGGTTGGGTATCCGCAAGAAGTAATCACGCTAATTCGGCTTTTCTGGGTGGCTCGAAAATTAAAAAGTTTATTCCCCGGGCAGGGAAAAGGGAAGAGCGGCCATCTTGTTTTTCTAACAGTCAACTCTGGAAATCGCGTTTTGACAGTGCAAATCGACCAAGTTGAGCATCCTGAACAACTTTCCTGTGTGGAGTCATGCAAAATTCGCAAAACCTTGGGAATTAAAACTTTTTGGTGCAAAAGTGACGTCATAATTTGACCAAAAATCGTCGATTACCGCCAAAGTAAAACATTGACGGGGTTCAAATTTGCACCGGCACACTCGGGTGGGGTATCCGCAAGAAGTAATCATGCTAATTCGGCTTTTCGGGGTGGCTCGAAAACAAAAAGTTTATTCCCCGGGCAGGGAAAAGGGAAGAGCGGCCATCTTGTTTTTTTTAACAGTCAACTCTGGAAATCGTGTTTTGACGGTGCAAATCGACCAAGTTGAGCATCCTGAACAACTTTCCTGTGTGGAGTCATGCAAAATTCGCAAAACCTTGGGAATTACAACTTTTTGGTGCAAAAGTGACGTCATAATTTGACCAAAAATTGTCGATTACCGCCAAAGTAAAACATTAAAGGGGTTCAAATTTGCACCGGCACACTCGGGTGGGGTATCCGCAAGAAGTAATCACGCTAATTCGGCTTTTCGGGGTAGCTCGAAAATTAAAAAGTTTATTCCCCGGGCAGGGAAAAGGGAAGAGCGGCCATCTTGTTTTTTTTAACAGTCAACTCTGGAAATCGTGTTTTGACGGTGCAAATCGACCAAGTTGAGCATCCTGAACAACTTTCCTGTGTGGAGTCATGCAAAATTCGCAAAACCTTGGAAATTACAACTTTTTGGTGCAAAAGTGACGTCATAATTTGACCAAAAATCGTCGATTACCGCCAAAGTAAAACATTAAAGGGGTTCAAATTTGCACCGGCACACTCGGGTGGGGTATCCGCAAGAAGTAATCACGCTAATTCGGCTTTTCGGGGTGGCTCGAAAACTAAAAAGTTTATTCCCCGGGCAGGGTAAAGGGAAGAGCGGCCATCTTGTTTTTCTAACAGTCAACTCTGGAAATCGCGTTTTGACGGTGCAAATCGACCAAGTTGAGCATCCTGAACAACTTTCCTGTGTGGAGTCATGCAAAATTCGCAAAACCTTGGGAATTACAACTTTTTGGTGCAAAAGTGACGTCATAATTTGACCAAAAATCGTCGATTACCGCCAAAGTAAAACATTGACGGGGTTCAAATTTGCACCGGCACACTCGGGTGGGGTATCCGCAAGAAATAATCACGCTAATTCGGCTTTTCGGGGTGGCTCGAAAATTAAAAAGTTTATTCCCCGGGCAGGGAAAAGGGAAGAGCGGCCATCTTGTTTTTCTAACAGTCAACTCTGGAAATCGCGTTTTGACGGTGAAAATCGCCTAAGTTGAGCATCCTGAACAACTTTCCTGTGTGGAGTCATGCAAAATTCGCAAAACTTTGGAAATTACCACTTTTTGTTGCAAAAGTGACGTCATAATTTGACCAAAAATCGTCGATTACCGCCAAAGTAAAACGTTAAAGGGGTTCAAATTTGCACCGGCACACTCGGGTTGGGTATCCGCAAGAAGTAATCACGCTAATTCGGCTTTTCTGGGTGGCTCGAAAATTAAAAAGTTTATTCCCCGGGCAGGGAAAAGGGAAGAGCGGCCATCTTGTTTTTCTAACAGTCAACTCTGGAAATCGCGTTTTGACAGTGCAAATCGACCAAGTTGAGCATCCTGAACAACTTTCCTGTGTGGAGTCATGCAAAATTCGCAAAACCTTGGGAATTAAAACTTTTTGGTGCAAAAGTGACGTCATAATTTGACCAAAAATCGTCGATTACCGCCAAAGTAAAACATTGACGGGGTTCAAATTTGCACCGGCACACTCGGGTGGGGTATCCGCAAGAAGTAATCATGCTAATTCGGCTTTTCGGGGTGGCTCGAAAACAAAAAGTTTATTCCCCGGGCAGGGAAAAGGGAAGAGCGGCCATCTTGTTTTTATAATAGTCAACTCTGGAAATCGCGTTTTGACGGTGCAAATCGACCAAGTTGAGCATCCTGAACAACTTTCCTGTGTGGAGTCATGCAAAATTCGCAAAACCTTGGGAATTACAACTTTTTGGTGCAAAAGTGACGTCATAATTTGACAAAAAATCGTCGATTACCGCCAAAGTAAAACATAAACGGGCTTCAAATTTGCACCGGCTCACTCGGTTGGGGTATCCGCAAGAAGTAATCATGCTAATTTGGCTTTTCGGGTTGGCTCGAAAACTAAAAAGTTTATTCCCCGGGCAGGGAAAAGGGAAGAGCGGCCATCTTGTTTTTTTTAACAGTCAACTCTGGAAATCGTGTTTTGACGGTGCAAATCGACCAAGTTGAGCATCCTGAACAACTTTCCTGTGTGGAGTCATGCAAAATTCGCAAAACCTTGGGAATTACAACTTTTTGGTGCAAAAGTGACGTCATAATTTGACCAAAAATCGTCGATTACCGCCAAAGTAAAACATTAAAGGGGTTCAAATTTGCACCGGCACACTCGGGTGGGGTATCCGCAAGAAGTAATCACGCTTATTCGGCTTTTCGGGGTAGCTCGAAAATTAAAAAGTTTATTCCCCGGGCAGGGAAAAGGGAAGAGCGGCCATCTTGTTTTTTTTAACAGTCAACTCTGGAAATCGTGTTTTGACGGTGCAAATCGACCAAGTTGAGCATCCTGAACAACTTTCCTGTGTGGAGTCATGCAAAATTCGCAAAACCTTGGGAATTACAACTTTTTGGTGCAAAAGTGACGTCATAATTTGACCAAAAATCGTCGATTACCGCCAAAGTAAAACATTAAAGGGGTTCAAATTTGCACCGGCACACTCGGGTGGGGTATCCGCAAGAAGTAATCACGCTAATTCGGCTTTTCTGGGTGGCTCGAAAATTAAAAAGTTTATTCCCCGGGCAGGGAAAAGGGAAGAGCGGCCATCTTGTTTTTCTAATAGTCAACTCTGGATATCGCGTTTTGACGGTGCAAATCGACCAAGTTGAGCATCCTGAACAACTTTCCTGTGTGGAGTCATGCAAAATTCGCAAAACCTTGGGAATTACAACTTTTTGGTGCAAAAGTGACGTCATAATTTGACCAAAAATCGTCGATTACCGCCAAAGTAAAACATTAAAGGGGTTCAAATTTGCACCGGCACACTCGGGTGGGGTATCCGCAAGAAGTAATCACGCTAATTCGGCTTTTCGGGGTGGCTCGAAAACTAAAAAGTTTATTCCCCGGGCAGGGAAAAGGGAAGAGCGGCCAGCTTGTTTTTCTAACATTCAACTCTGGAAATCGCGTTTTGACGGTGCAAATCGCCCAAGTTGAGCATCCTGAACAACTTTCCTAAGTGGACTCATGCAAAATTCGCAAAACCTTGGGAATTACAACTTTTTGGTGCAAAAGTGACGTCATAATTTGACCAAAAATCGTTGATTACCGCCAAAGTAAAACATTAAAGGGGTTCAAATTTGCACCGGCACACTCGGGTTGGGTATCCGCAAGAAGTAATCACGCTAATTCGGCTTTTCTGGGTGGCTCGAAAATTAAAAAGTTTATTCCCCGGGCAGGGAAAAGGGAAGAGCGGCCATCTTGTTTTTCTAATAGTCAACTCTGGAAATCGCGTTTTGACGGTGCAAATCGACCAAGTTGAGCATCCTGAACAACTTGCCTGTGTGGAGTCATGCAAAATTCGCAAAACCTTGGAAATTACAACTTTTTGGTGCAAAAGTGACGTCATAATTTGACCAAAAATCGTCGATTACCGCCAAAGTAAAACATAGACGGGCTTCAAATTTGCACCGGCACACTCGGGTGGGGTATCCGCAAGAAGTAATCATGGTAATTCGGCTTTTCGGGGTGGCTCGAAAATTAAAAAGTTTATTCCCCGGGCAGGGAAAATGGAAGAGCGGCCATCTTGTTTTTCTAATAGTCATCTCTGGAAATCGCGTTTTGACGGTGCAAATCGACCAAGTTGAGCATCCTGAACAACTTTCCTGTGTGGAGTCATGCAAAACTGGCAAAACCTTGGAAATTACAACTTTTTGGTGCAAAAGTGACGTCATAATCTGACCAAAAATTGTCGATTACCGCCAAAGTAAAACATTAAAGGGGTTCAAATTTGCACCGGCACACTCGGGTTGGGTATCCGCAAGAAGTAATCACGCTAATTTGGCTTTTCGGGGTGGCTCGAAAATTAAAAAGTTTATTCCCCGGGCAGGGAAAATGGAAGAGCGGCCATCTTGTTTTTCTAACAGTCAACTCTGGAAATCGCGTTTTGACGGTGCAAATCGCCCAAGTTGAGCATCCTGAACAACTTTCCTGTGTGGAGTCATGCAAAATTCGCAAAACCTTGGAAATTACAACTTTTTGGTGCAAAAGTGACGTCATAATTTGACCAAAAATCGTCGATTACCGCCAAAGTAAAACATTAAAGGGGTTCAAATTTGCACCGGCACACTCGGGTTGGGTATCCGCAAGAAGTATTCACGCTAATTCGGCTTTTCTGGGTGGCTCGAAAATTAAAAAGTTTATTCCCAGGGCAGGGAAAAGGGAAGAGCGGCCATCTTGTTTTTCTAATAGTCAACTCTGGAAATCGCGTTTTGACGGTGCAAATCGACCAAGTTGAGCATCCTGAACAACTTTCCTGTGTGGAGTCATGCAAAACTGGCAAAACCTTGGAAATTACAACTTTTTGGTGCAAAAGTGACGTCATAATCTGACCAAAAATCGTCGATTACCGCCAAAGTAAAACATTAAAGGGGTTCAAATTTACACCGGCACACTCGGTGGGGTATCCGCAAGAAGTAATCACGCTAATTTGGCTTTTCGGGGTGGCTCGAAAATTAAAAAGTTTATTCCCCGGGCAGGGAAAATGGAAGAGCGGCCATCTTGTTTTTCTAACAGTCAACTCTGGAAATCGCGTTTTGACGGTGCAAATCGACCAAACTTTCCTGTGTGGAGTCATGCAAAATTCGCAAAACCTTGGGAATTACAACTTTTTGGTGCAAAAGTGACGTCATAATTTGACCAAAAATCGTCGATTACCGCCAAAGTAAAACATTAAAGGGGTTCAAATTTGCACCGGCACACTCGGGTGGGGTATCCGCAAGAAGTAATCACGCTAATTCGGCTTTTCGGGGTGGCTCGAAAATTAAAAAGTTTATTCCCCGGGCAGGGAAAATGGAAGAGCGGCCATCTTGTTTTTCTAATAGTCAACTCTGGAAATCGCGTTTTGACGGTGCAAATCGACCAAGTTGAGCATCCTGAACAACTTTCCTGTGTGGAGTCATGCAAAATTCGCAAAACCTTGGAAATTACAACTTTTTGGTGCAAAAGTGACGTCATAATTTGACCAAAAATCATCGATTACCGCCAAAGTAAACATTAAAGGGCTTCAAATTTGCACCGGCACACTCGGGTGAGGCATCCGCAAGAAGTAATCACGCTAATTCGGCTTTTCGGGGTGGCTCGAAAATTAAAAGTTTATTCCCCGGGTAGGGAAAAGGGAAGAGCGCCCATCTTGTTTTTCTAACAGTCAACTCTGGAAATCGCGTTTTGACGGTGCAAATCGACCAAGTTGAGCATCCTGAACAACTTTCCTGTGTGGAGTCATGCAAAATTCGCAAAACCTTGGGAATTACAACTTTTTGGTGCAAAAGTGACGTCATAATTTGACCAAAAATCGTCAATTACCCACAAAGTAAAACATAGACGGGCTTCAAATTTGCACCGGCACACTCGGGTGGGGTATCCGCAAGAAGTAATCACGCTAATTCGGCTTTTCGGGGTGGCTCGAAAATTAAGTAGTTTATTCCCCGGGTAGGGAAAAGGGAAGAGCGGCCATCTTGTTTTTCTAACAGTCAACTCTGGAAATCGCGTTTTGACGGTGCAAATCGACCAAGTTGAGCATCCTGAACAACTTTCCTGTGTGGAGTCATGCAAAATTATCAAAACCTTGGAAATTACAACTTTTTGGTGCAAAAGTGACGTCATAATTTGACCAAAAATCGTCGATTACCGCCAAAGTAAAACATAGACGGGCTTCAAATTTGCACCGGCACACTCGGGTGGGGTATCCGCAAGAAGTAATCACGCTAATTCGGCTTTTCGGGGTGGGTCGAAAATTAAAAAGTTTATTCCCCGGGCAGGGAAAAGGGAAGAGCGGCCATCTTGATTTTCTAACAGTCAACTCTGGAAATCGCGTTTTGACGGTGCAAATCGACCAAGTTGAGCATCCTGAACAACTTTCCTGTGTGGAGTCATGCAAAATTCGCAAAACCTTGGAAATTACAACTTTTTGGTGCAAAAGTGACGTCATAACTTGACCAAAAATCGTCGATTACCGCCAAAGTAAAACATAGACGGGCTTCAAATTTGCACCGGCACACTCGGGTGGGGTATCCGCAAGAAGTAATCACGCTAATTCGGATTTTCGGGGTGGCTCGAAAATTAAAAAATTTATTCCCCGGGCAGGGAAAAGGGAAGAGCGGCCATCTTGTTTTTCTAATAGTCAACTCTGGAAATCGCGTTTTGACGGTGCAAATCGACCAAGTTGAGCATCCTGAACAACTTTCCTAAGTGGACTCATGCAAAATTCGCAAAACCTTGGGAATTACAACTTTTTGGTGCAAAAGTGACGTCATAATTTGACCAAAAATCGTTGATTACCGCCAAAGTAAAACATTAAAGGGGTTCAAATTTGCACCGGCACACTCGGGTTGGGTATCCGCAAGAAGTAATCACGCTAATTCGGCTTTTCTGGGTGGCTCGAAAATTAAAAAGTTTATTCCCCGGGCAGGGAAAAGGGAAGAGCGGCCATCTTGTTTTTCTAATAGTCAACTCTGGAAATCGCGTTTTGACGGTGCAAATCGACCAAGTTGAGCATCCTGAACAACTTGCCTGTGTGGAGTCATGCAAAATTCGCAAAACCTTGGAAATTACAACTTTTTGGTGCAAAAGTGACGTCATAATTTGACCAAAAATCGTCGATTACCGCCAAAGTAAAACATAGACGGGCTTCAAATTTGCACCGGCACACTCGGGTGGGGTATCCGCAAGAAGTAATCACGCTAATTCGGATTTTCGGGGTGGCTCGAAAATTAAAAAATTTATTCCCCGGGCAGGGAAAAGGGAAGAGCGGCCATCTTGTTTTTCTAATAGTCAACTCTGGAAATCGCGTTTTGACGGTGCAAATCGACCAAGTTGAGCATCCTGAACAACTTTCCTAAGTGGACTCATGCAAAATTCGCAAAACCTTGGGAATTACAACTTTTTGGTGCAAAAGTGACGTCATAATTTGACCAAAAATCGTTGATTACCGCCAAAGTAAAACATTAAAGGGGTTCAAATTTGCACCGGCACACTCGGGTTGGGTATCCGCAAGAAGTAATCACGCTAATTCGGCTTTTCTGGGTGGCTCGAAAATTAAAAAGTTTATTCCCCGGGCAGGGAAAAGGGAAGAGCGGCCATCTTGTTTTTCTAATAGTCAACTCTGGAAATCGCGTTTTGACGGTGCAAATCGACCAAGTTGAGCATCCTGAACAACTTGCCTGTGTGGAGTCATGCAAAATTCGCAAAACCTTGGAAATTACAACTTTTTGGTGCAAAAGTGACGTCATAATTTGACCAAAAATCGTCGATTACCGCCAAAGTAAAACATAGACGGGCTTCAAATTTGCACCGGCACACTCGGGTGGGGTATCCGCAAGAAGTAATCATGGTAATTCGGCTTTTCGGGGTGGCTCGAAAATTAAAAAGTTTATTCCCCGGGCAGGGAAAATGGAAGAGCGGCCATCTTGTTTTTCTAATAGTCATCTCTGGAAATCGCGTTTTGACGGTGCAAATCGACCAAGTTGAGCATCCTGAACAACTTTCCTGTGTGGAGTCATGCAAAACTGGCAAAACCTTGGAAATTACAACTTTTTGGTGCAAAAGTGACGTCATAATCTGACCAAAAATTGTCGATTACCGCCAAAGTAAAACATTAAAGGGGTTCAAATTTGCACCGGCACACTCGGGTTGGGTATCCGCAAGAAGTAATCACGCTAATTTGGCTTTTCGGGGTGGCTCGAAAATTAAAAAGTTTATTCCCCGGGCAGGGAAAATGGAAGAGCGGCCATCTTGTTTTTCTAACAGTCAACTCTGGAAATCGCGTTTTGACGGTGCAAATCGCCCAAGTTGAGCATCCTGAACAACTTTCCTGTGTGGAGTCATGCAAAATTCGCAAAACCTTGGAAATTACAACTTTTTGGTGCAAAAGTGACGTCATAATTTGACCAAAAATCGTCGATTACCGCCAAAGTAAAACATTAAAGGGGTTCAAATTTGCACCGGCACACTCGGGTTGGGTATCCGCAAGAAGTATTCACGCTAATTCGGCTTTTCTGGGTGGCTCGAAAATTAAAAAGTTTATTCCCAGGGCAGGGAAAAGGGAAGAGCGGCCATCTTGTTTTTCTAATAGTCAACTCTGGAAATCGCGTTTTGACGGTGCAAATCGACCAAGTTGAGCATCCTGAACAACTTTCCTGTGTGGAGTCATGCAAAACTGGCAAAACCTTGGAAATTACAACTTTTTGGTGCAAAAGTGACGTCATAATCTGACCAAAAATCGTCGATTACCGCCAAAGTAAAACATTAAAGGGGTTCAAATTTACACCGGCACACTCGGTGGGGTATCCGCAAGAAGTAATCACGCTAATTTGGCTTTTCGGGGTGGCTCGAAAATTAAAAAGTTTATTCCCCGGGCAGGGAAAATGGAAGAGCGGCCATCTTGTTTTTCTAACAGTCAACTCTGGAAATCGCGTTTTGACGGTGCAAATCGACCAAACTTTCCTGTGTGGAGTCATGCAAAATTCGCAAAACCTTGGGAATTACAACTTTTTGGTGCAAAAGTGACGTCATAATTTGACCAAAAATCGTCGATTACCGCCAAAGTAAAACATTAAAGGGGTTCAAATTTGCACCGGCACACTCGGGTGGGGTATCCGCAAGAAGTAATCACGCTAATTCGGCTTTTCGGGGTGGCTCGAAAATTAAAAAGTTTATTCCCCGGGCAGGGAAAATGGAAGAGCGGCCATCTTGTTTTTCTAATAGTCAACTCTGGAAATCGCGTTTTGACGGTGCAAATCGACCAAGTTGAGCATCCTGAACAACTTTCCTGTGTGGAGTCATGCAAAATTCGCAAAACCTTGGAAATTACAACTTTTTGGTGCAAAAGTGACGTCATAATTTGACCAAAAATCATCGATTACCGCCAAAGTAAACATTAAAGGGCTTCAAATTTGCACCGGCACACTCGGGTGAGGCATCCGCAAGAAGTAATCACGCTAATTCGGCTTTTCGGGGTGGCTCGAAAATTAAAAGTTTATTCCCCGGGTAGGGAAAAGGGAAGAGCGCCCATCTTGTTTTTCTAACAGTCAACTCTGGAAATCGCGTTTTGACGGTGCAAATCGACCAAGTTGAGCATCCTGAACAACTTTCCTGTGTGGAGTCATGCAAAATTCGCAAAACCTTGGGAATTACAACTTTTTGGTGCAAAAGTGACGTCATAATTTGACCAAAAATCGTCAATTACCCACAAAGTAAAACATAGACGGGCTTCAAATTTGCACCGGCACACTCGGGTGGGGTATCCGCAAGAAGTAATCACGCTAATTCGGCTTTTCGGGGTGGCTCGAAAATTAAGTAGTTTATTCCCCGGGTAGGGAAAAGGGAAGAGCGGCCATCTTGTTTTTCTAACAGTCAACTCTGGAAATCGCGTTTTGACGGTGCAAATCGACCAAGTTGAGCATCCTGAACAACTTTCCTGTGTGGAGTCATGCAAAATTCGCAAAACCTTGGAAATTACAACTTTTTGGTGCAAAAGTGACGTCATAACTTGACCAAAAATCGTCGATTACCGCCAAAGTAAAACATAGACGGGCTTCAAATTTGCACCGGCACACTCGGGTGGGGTATCCGCAAGAAGTAATCACGCTAATTCGGCTTTTCGGGGTGGGTCGAAAATTAAAAAGTTTATTCCCCGGGCAGGGAAAAGGGAAGAGCGGCCATCTTGATTTTCTAACAGTCAACTCTGGAAATCGCGTTTTGACGGTGCAAATCGACCAAGTTGAGCATCCTGAACAACTTTCCTGTGTGGAGTCATGCAAAATTCGCAAAACCTTGGAAATTACAACTTTTTGGTGCAAAAGTGACGTCATAACTTGACCAAAAATCGTCGATTACCGCCAAAGTAAAACATAGACGGGCTTCAAATTTGCACCGGCACACTCGGGTGGGGTATCCGCAAGAAGTAATCACGCTAATTCGGATTTTCGGGGTGGCTCGAAAATTAAAAAATTTATTCCCCGGGCAGGGAAAAGGGAAGAGCGGCCATCTTGTTTTTCTAATAGTCAACTCTGGAAATCGCGTTTTGACGGTGCAAATCGACCAAGTTGAGCATCCTGAACAACTTTCCTGTGTGGAGTCATGCACAATTAGCAAAATCTTGGAAATTACAACTTTTTGGTGCAAAAGTGACGTCATGATTTGACCAAAAATCGTCGATTACCTCCAACGTAAAACATTAAACGGGTTCAAATTTGCACCGGTACACTCGGGTGGGGTATCCGCAAGAAGTAATCACGCTAATTCGGCTTTTCTGGGTGGCTCGAAAACTAAAAAGTTTATTCCCCGGGCAGGGTAAAGGGAAGAGCGGCCATCTTGTTTTTCTAACAGTCAACTCTGGAAATCGCGTTTTGACGGTGCAAATCGACCAAGTTGAGCATCCTGAACAACTTTCCTGTGTGGAGTCATGCAAAATTCGCAAAACCTTGGGAATTACAACTTTTTGGTGCAAAAGTGACGTCATAATTTGACCAAAAATCGTCGATTACCGCCAAAGTAAAACATTAAAGGGGTTCAAATTTGCACCGGCACACTCGGGTGGGGTATCCGCAAGAAGTAATCACGCTAATTCGGCTTTTCTGGGTGGCTCGAAAATTAAAAAGTTTATTCCCCGGGCAGGGAAAAGGGAAGAGCGGCCATCTTGTTTTTCTAATAGTCAACTCTGGATATCGCGTTTTGACGGTGCAAATCGACCAAGTTGAGCATCCTGAACAACTTTCCTGTGTGGAGTCATGCAAAATTCGCAAAACCTTGGGAATTACAACTTTTTGGTGCAAAAGTGACGTCATAATTTGACCAAAAATCGTCGATTACCGCCAAAGTAAAACATTAAAGGGGTTCAAATTTGCACCGGCACACTCGGGTGGGGTATCCGCAAGAAGTAATCACGCTAATTCGGCTTTTCGGGGTGGCTCGAAAACTAAAAAGTTTATTCCCCGGGCAGGGAAAAGGGAAGAGCGGCCAGCTTGTTTTTCTAACATTCAACTCTGGAAATCGCGTTTTGACGGTGCAAATCGCCCAAGTTGAGCATCCTGAACAACTTTCCTAAGTGGACTCATGCAAAATTCGCAAAACCTTGGGAATTACAACTTTTTGGTGCAAAAGTGACGTCATAATTTGACCAAAAATCGTTGATTACCGCCAAAGTAAAACATTAAAGGGGTTCAAATTTGCACCGGCACACTCGGGTTGGGTATCCGCAAGAAGTAATCACGCTAATTCGGCTTTTCTGGGTGGCTCGAAAATTAAAAAGTTTATTCCCCGGGCAGGGAAAAGGGAAGAGCGGCCATCTTGTTTTTCTAATAGTCAACTCTGGAAATCGCGTTTTGACGGTGCAAATCGACCAAGTTGAGCATCCTGAACAACTTGCCTGTGTGGAGTCATGCAAAATTCGCAAAACCTTGGAAATTACAACTTTTTGGTGCAAAAGTGACGTCATAATTTGACCAAAAATCGTCGATTACCGCCAAAGTAAAACATAGACGGGCTTCAAATTTGCACCGGCACACTCGGGTGGGGTATCCGCAAGAAGTAATCATGGTAATTCGGCTTTTCGGGGTGGCTCGAAAATTAAAAAGTTTATTCCCCGGGCAGGGAAAATGGAAGAGCGGCCATCTTGTTTTTCTAATAGTCATCTCTGGAAATCGCGTTTTGACGGTGCAAATCGACCAAGTTGAGCATCCTGAACAACTTTCCTGTGTGGAGTCATGCAAAACTGGCAAAACCTTGGAAATTACAACTTTTTGGTGCAAAAGTGACGTCATAATCTGACCAAAAATTGTCGATTACCGCCAAAGTAAAACATTAAAGGGGTTCAAATTTGCACCGGCACACTCGGGTTGGGTATCCGCAAGAAGTAATCACGCTAATTTGGCTTTTCGGGGTGGCTCGAAAATTAAAAAGTTTATTCCCCGGGCAGGGAAAATGGAAGAGCGGCCATCTTGTTTTTCTAACAGTCAACTCTGGAAATCGCGTTTTGACGGTGCAAATCGCCCAAGTTGAGCATCCTGAACAACTTTCCTGTGTGGAGTCATGCAAAATTCGCAAAACCTTGGAAATTACAACTTTTTGGTGCAAAAGTGACGTCATAATTTGACCAAAAATCGTCGATTACCGCCAAAGTAAAACATTAAAGGGGTTCAAATTTGCACCGGCACACTCGGGTTGGGTATCCGCAAGAAGTATTCACGCTAATTCGGCTTTTCTGGGTGGCTCGAAAATTAAAAAGTTTATTCCCAGGGCAGGGAAAAGGGAAGAGCGGCCATCTTGTTTTTCTAATAGTCAACTCTGGAAATCGCGTTTTGACGGTGCAAATCGACCAAGTTGAGCATCCTGAACAACTTTCCTGTGTGGAGTCATGCAAAACTGGCAAAACCTTGGAAATTACAACTTTTTGGTGCAAAAGTGACGTCATAATCTGACCAAAAATCGTCGATTACCGCCAAAGTAAAACATTAAAGGGGTTCAAATTTACACCGGCACACTCGGTGGGGTATCCGCAAGAAGTAATCACGCTAATTTGGCTTTTCGGGGTGGCTCGAAAATTAAAAAGTTTATTCCCCGGGCAGGGAAAATGGAAGAGCGGCCATCTTGTTTTTCTAACAGTCAACTCTGGAAATCGCGTTTTGACGGTGCAAATCGACCAAACTTTCCTGTGTGGAGTCATGCAAAATTCGCAAAACCTTGGGAATTACAACTTTTTGGTGCAAAAGTGACGTCATAATTTGACCAAAAATCGTCGATTACCGCCAAAGTAAAACATTAAAGGGGTTCAAATTTGCACCGGCACACTCGGGTGGGGTATCCGCAAGAAGTAATCACGCTAATTCGGCTTTTCGGGGTGGCTCGAAAATTAAAAAGTTTATTCCCCGGGCAGGGAAAATGGAAGAGCGGCCATCTTGTTTTTCTAATAGTCAACTCTGGAAATCGCGTTTTGACGGTGCAAATCGACCAAGTTGAGCATCCTGAACAACTTTCCTGTGTGGAGTCATGCAAAATTCGCAAAACCTTGGAAATTACAACTTTTTGGTGCAAAAGTGACGTCATAATTTGACCAAAAATCATCGATTACCGCCAAAGTAAACATTAAAGGGCTTCAAATTTGCACCGGCACACTCGGGTGAGGCATCCGCAAGAAGTAATCACGCTAATTCGGCTTTTCGGGGTGGCTCGAAAATTAAAAGTTTATTCCCCGGGTAGGGAAAAGGGAAGAGCGCCCATCTTGTTTTTCTAACAGTCAACTCTGGAAATCGCGTTTTGACGGTGCAAATCGACCAAGTTGAGCATCCTGAACAACTTTCCTGTGTGGAGTCATGCAAAATTCGCAAAACCTTGGGAATTACAACTTTTTGGTGCAAAAGTGACGTCATAATTTGACCAAAAATCGTCAATTACCCACAAAGTAAAACATAGACGGGCTTCAAATTTGCACCGGCACACTCGGGTGGGGTATCCGCAAGAAGTAATCACGCTAATTCGGCTTTTCGGGGTGGCTCGAAAATTAAGTAGTTTATTCCCCGGGTAGGGAAAAGGGAAGAGCGGATCCTTGTTTTTCTAACAGTCAACTCTGGAAATCGCGTTTTGACGGTGCAAATCGACCAAGTTGAGCATCCTGAACAACTTTCCTGTGTGGAGTCATGCAAAATTATCAAAACCTTGGAAATTACAACTTTTTGGTGCAAAAGTGACGTCATAATTTGACCAAAAATCGTCGATTACCGCCAAAGTAAAACATAGACGGGCTTCAAATTTGCACCGGCACACTCGGGTGGGGTATCCGCAAGAAGTAATCACGCTAATTCGGCTTTTCGGGGTGGGTCGAAAATTAAAAAGTTTATTCCCCGGGCAGGGAAAAGGGAAGAGCGGCCATCTTGATTTTCTAACAGTCAACTCTGGAAATCGCGTTTTGACGGTGCAAATCGACCAAGTTGAGCATCCTGAACAACTTTCCTGTGTGGAGTCATGCAAAATTCGCAAAACCTTGGAAATTACAACTTTTTGGTGCAAAAGTGACGTCATAACTTGACCAAAAATCGTCGATTACCGCCAAAGTAAAACATAGACGGGCTTCAAATTTGCACCGGCACACTCGGGTGGGGTATCCTCAAGAAGTAATCACGCTAATTCGGATTTTCGGGGTGGCTCGAAAATTAAAAAATTTATTCCCCGGGCAGGGAAAAGGGAAGAGCGGCCATCTTGTTTTTCTAATAGTCAACTCTGGAAATCGCGTTTTGACGGTGCAAATCGACCAAGTTGAGCATCCTGAACAACTTTCCTGTGTGGAGTCATGCACAATTAGCAAAATCTTGGAAATTACAACTTTTTGGTGCAAAAGTGACGTCATGATTTGACCAAAAATCGTCGATTACCTCCAACGTAAAACATTAAACGGGTTCAAATTTGCACCGGTACACTCGGGTGGGGTATCCGCAAGAAGTAATCACGCTAATTCGGCTTTTCTGGGTGGCTCGAAAATTAAAAAGTTTATTCCCCGGGCAAGGAAAAGGGAAGAGCGGCCATCTTGTTTTTCTAATAGTCAACTCTGGAAATCGCGTTTTGACGGTGCAAATCGACCAAGTTGAGCATCATGAACAACTTTCCTGTGTGGAGTCATGCAAAATTCGCAAAACCTTGGAAATTACAACGTTTTGGTGCAAAAGTGACGTCATAATTTGACCAAAAATCGTCGATTACCGCCAAAGTAAAACATTAAAGGGGTTCAAATTTGCACCGGCACACTCGGTGGGGTATCCGCAAGAAGTAATTACGCTAATTCGGCTTTTCGGGGTGGCTCGAAAATTAAAAAGTTTATTCCCCGGGCAGGGAAAAGGGAAGAGCGGCCATCTTGTTTTTCTAACAGTCAACTCTGGAAATCGCGTTTTGACGGTGCAAATCGACCAAGTTGAGCATCCTGAACAACTTTCCTGTGTGGAGTCATGCAAAATTCGCAAAACCTTGGAAATTACAACTTTTTCATGCAAAAGTGACGTCATAATTTGACCAAAAAACGTCGATTACCGCCAAAGTAAAACATAGACGGGATTCAAATTTGCACCGGCACACTCGGGTGGGGTATCCGCAGGAAGTAATTACGCTAAATCGGCTTTTCGGGGTGGCTCGAAAATTAAAAAGTTTATTCCCCGGGCAGGGAAAGGGGAAGAGCGGCCATCTTGTTTTTTTAACAGTCAACTCTGGAAATCGCGTTTTGACGGTGCAAATCGACCAAGTTGATCATCCTGAACAACTTTCCTGTGTGGAGTCATGCAAAATTCGCAAAACCTTGGAAATTACCACCATTTGGTGCAAAAGTGACGTCATAATTTGACCAAAAATCGTCGATTACCGCCAAAGTAAAACATAGACGGGCTTCAAATTTGCACCGGCACACTCGGGTGGGGTATCCGCAAGAAGTAATCATGCTAATTCGGCTTTTCGGGGTGGCTCGAAAATTAAAAAGTTTATTCCCCGGTCAGGGAAAAGGGAAGAGCGGCCATCTTGTTTTTCTAATAGTCAACTCTGGAAATCGCGTTTTGACGGTGCAAATCGACCAAGTTGAGCATCCTGAACAACTTTCCTGTGTGGAGTCATGCACAATTAGCAAAATCTTGGAAATTACAACTTTTTGGTGCAAAAGTGACGTCATGATTTGACCAAAAATCGTCGATTACCTCCAACGTAAAACATTAAACGGGTTCAAATTTGCACCGGTACACTCGGGTGGGGTATCCGCAAGAAGTAATCACGCTAATTCGGCTTTTCTGGGTGGCTCGAAAATTAAAAAGTTTATTCCCCGGGCAAGGAAAAGGGAAGAGCGGCCATCTTGTTTTTCTAATAGTCAACTCTGGAAATCGCGTTTTGACGGTGCAAATCGACCAAGTTGAGCATCATGAACAACTTTCCTGTGTGGAGTCATGCAAAATTCGCAAAACCTTGGAAATTACAACGTTTTGGTGCAAAAGTGACGTCATAATTTGACCAAAAATCGTCGATTACCGCCAAAGTAAAACATTAAAGGGGTTCAAATTTGCACCGGCACACTCGGTGGGGTATCCGCAAGAAGTAATTACGCTAATTCGGCTTTTCGGGGTGGCTCGAAAATTAAAAAGTTTATTCCCCGGGCAGGGAAAAGGGAAGAGCGGCCATCTTGTTTTTCTAACAGTCAACTCTGGAAATCGCGTTTTGACGGTGCAAATCGACCAAGTTGAGCATCCTGAACAACTTTCCTGTGTGGAGTCATGCAAAATTCGCAAAACCTTGGAAATTACAACTTTTTCATGCAAAAGTGACGTCATAATTTGACCAAAAAACGTCGATTACCGCCAAAGTAAAACATAGACGGGATTCAAATTTGCACCGGCACACTCGGGTGGGGTATCCGCAGGAAGTAATTACGCTAAATCGGCTTTTCGGGGTGGCTCGAAAATTAAAAAGTTTATTCCCCGGGCAGGGAAAGGGGAAGAGCGGCCATCTTGTTTTTTTAACAGTCAACTCTGGAAATCGCGTTTTGACGGTGCAAATCGACCAAGTTGATCATCCTGAACAACTTTCCTGTGTGGAGTCATGCAAAATTCGCAAAACCTTGGAAATTACCACCATTTGGTGCAAAAGTGACGTCATAATTTGACCAAAAATCGTCGATTACCGCCAAAGTAAAACATAGACGGGCTTCAAATTTGCACCGGCACACTCGGGTGGGGTATCCGCAAGAAGTAATCATGCTAATTCGGCTTTTCGGGGTGGCTCGAAAATTAAAAAGTTTATTCCCCGGTCAGGGAAAAGGGAAGAGCGGCCATCTTGTTTTTCTAATAGTTAACTCTGGAAATCGCGTTTTGACGGTGCAAATCGACCAAGTTGAGCATCCTGAACAACTTTCCTGTGTGGAGTCATGCAAAATTTGCAAAACCTTGGAAATTACAACTTTTTGGTGCAAAAGTGACGTCATAATTTGACCAAAAATCGTCGATTACCGCCAAAGTTAAACATTAACGGGGTTCAAATTTGCACCGGCACACTCGGGTGGGGTATCCGCAAGAAGTAATCTCGCCAATTCGGCTTTTCGGGGTGGCTCGAAAATTAAAAAGTTTATTCCCCGGGCAGGGAAAAGGGAAGAGCGGCTATCTTGTTTTTCTAACAGTCAACTCTGAAAATCGCTTTTTGATGGTGCAAATCGACCAAGTTGAGCATCCTGAACAACTTTCCTGTGTGGAGTCATGCAAAATTCGCAAAACCTTGGAAATTACAACTTTTTGGTTCAAAAGTGACGTCATAATTTGACCAAAAATCGTCGATTACCGCCAAAGTAAAACATAGACGGGCTTCAAAATTGCTCCGGCACACTCGGGTGGGGTATCCGCAAGAAGTAATCATGCTAATTTGGCTTTTCGGGGTGGCTCGAAAATTAAAAAGTTTATTCCCCGGGCAGGGAAAATGGAAGAGCGGCCATCTTGTTTTTCTAACAGTCAACTCTGGAAATCGCGTTTTGACGGTGCAAATCGACCAAACTTTCCTGTGTGGAGTCATGCAAAATTCGCAAAACCTTGGGAATTACAACTTTTTGGTGCAAAAGTGACGTCATAATTTGACCAAAAATCGTCGATTACCGCCAAAGTAAAACATTAAAGGGGTTCAAATTTGCACCGGCACACTCGGGTGGGGTATCCGCAAGAAGTAATCACGCTAATTCGGCTTTTCGGGGTGGCTCGAAAATTAAAAAGTTTATTCCCCGGGCAGGGAAAATGGAAGAGCGGCCATCTTGTTTTTCTAATAGTCAACTCTGGAAATCGCGTTTTGACGGTGCAAATCGACCAAGTTGAGCATCCTGAACAACTTTCCTGTGTGGAGTCATGCAAAATTCGCAAAACCTTGGAAATTACAACTTTTTGGTGCAAAAGTGACGTCATAATTTGACCAAAAATCATCGATTACCGCCAAAGTAAACATTAAAGGGCTTCAAATTTGCACCGGCACACTCGGGTGAGGCATCCGCAAGAAGTAATCACGCTAATTCGGCTTTTCGGGGTGGCTCGAAAATTAAAAGTTTATTCCCCGGGTAGGGAAAAGGGAAGAGCGCCCATCTTGTTTTTCTAACAGTCAACTCTGGAAATCGCGTTTTGACGGTGCAAATCGACCAAGTTGAGCATCCTGAACAACTTTCCTGTATGGAGTCATGCAAAATTCGCAAAACCTTGGGAATTACAACTTTTTGGTGCAAAAGTGACGTCATAATTTGACCAAAAATCGTCAATTACCCACAAAGTAAAACATAGACGGGCTTCAAATTTGCACCGGCACACTCGGGTGGGGTATCCGCAAGAAGTAATCACGCTAATTCGGCTTTTCGGGGTGGCTCGAAAATTAAGTAGTTTATTCCCCGGGCAGGGAAAAGGGAAGAGCGGCTATCTTGTTTTTCTAACAGTCAACTCTGAAAATCGCTTTTTGATGGTGCAAATCGACCAAGTTGAGCATCCTGAACAACTTTCCTGTGTGGAGTCATGCAAAATTCGCAAAACCTTGGAAATTACAACTTTTTGGTTCAAAAGTGACGTCATAATTTGACCAAAAATCGTCGATTACCGCCAAAGTAAAACATAGACGGGCTTCAAAATTGCTCCGGCACACTCGGGTGGGGTATCCGCAAGAAGTAATCATGCTAATTTGGCTTTTCGGGGTGGCTCGAAAATTAAAAAGTTTATTCCCCGGGCAGGGAAAATGGAAGAGCGGCCATCTTGTTTTTCTAACAGTCAACTCTGGAAATCGCGTTTTGACGGTGCAAATCGACCAAACTTTCCTGTGTGGAGTCATGCAAAATTCGCAAAACCTTGGGAATTACAACTTTTTGGTGCAAAAGTGACGTCATAATTTGACCAAAAATCGTCGATTACCGCCAAAGTAAAACACTAAAGGGGTTCAAATTTGCACCGGCACACTCGGGTGGGGTATCCGCAAGAAGTAATCACGCTAATTCGGCTTTTCGGGGTGGCTCGAAAATTAAAAAGTTTATTCCCCGGGCAGGGAAAATGGAAGAGCGGCCATCTTGTTTTTCTAATAGTCAACTCTGGAAATCGCGTTTTGACGGTGCAAATCGACCAAGTTGAGCATCCTGAACAACTTTCCTGTGTGGAGTCATGCAAAATTCGCAAAACCTTGGAAATTACAACTTTTTGGTGCAAAAGTGACGTCATAATTTGACCAAAAATCATCGATTACCGCCAAAGTAAACATTAAAGGGCTTCAAATTTGCACCGGCACACTCGGGTGAGGCATCCGCAAGAAGTAATCACGCTAATTCGGCTTTTCGGGGTGGCTCGAAAATTAAAAGTTTATTCCCCGGGTAGGGAAAAGGGAAGAGCGCCCATCTTGTTTTTCTAACAGTCAACTCTGGAAATCGCGTTTTGACGGTGCAAATCGACCAAGTTGAGCATCCTGAACAACTTTCCTGTATGGAGTCATGCAAAATTCGCAAAACCTTGGGAATTACAACTTTTTGGTGCAAAAGTGACGTCATAATTTGACCAAAAATCGTCAATTACCCACAAAGTAAAACATAGACGGGCTTCAAATTTGCACCGGCACACTCGGGTGGGGTATCCGCAAGAAGTAATCACGCTAATTCGGCTTTTCGGGGTGGCTCGAAAATTAAGTAGTTTATTCCCCGGGTAGGGAAAAGGGAAGAGCGGCCATCTTGTTTTTCTAACAGTCAACTCTGGAAATCGCGTTTTGACGGTGCAAATCGACCAAGTTGAGCATCCTGAACAACTTTCCTGTGTGGAGTCATGCAAAATTATCAAAACCTTGGAAATTACAACTTTTTGGTGCAAAAGTGACGTCATAATTTGACCAAAAATCGTCGATTACCGCCAAAGTAAAACATAGACGGGCTTCAAATTTGCACCGGCACACTCGGGTGGGGTATCCGCAAGAAGTAATCACGCTAATTCGGCTTTTCGGGGTGGGTCGAAAATTAAAAAGTTTATTCCCCGGGCAGGGAAAAGGGAAGAGCGGCCATTTTGATTTTCTAACAGTCAACTCTGGAAATCGCGTTTTGACGGTGCAAATCGACCAAGTTGAGCATCCTGAACAACTTTCCTGTGTGGAGTCATGCAAAATTCGCAAAACCTTGGAAATTACAACTTTTTGGTGCAAAAGTGACGTCATAACTTGACCAAAAATCGTCGATTACCGCCAAAGTAAAACATAGACGGGCTTCAAATTTGCACCGGCACACTCGGGTGGGGTATCCGCAAGAAGTAATCACGCTAATTCGGATTTTCGGGGTGGCTCGAAAATTAAAAAATTTATTCCCCGGGCAGGGAAAAGGGAAGAGCGGCCATCTTGTTTTTCTAATAGTCAACTCTGGAAATCGCGTTTTGACGGTGCAAATCGACCAAGTTGAGCATCCTGAACAACTTTCCTGTGTGGAGTCATGCACAATTAGCAAAATCTTGGAAATTACAACTTTTTGGTGCAAAAGTGACGTCATGATTTGACCAAAAATCGTCGATTACCTCCAACGTAAAACATTAAACGGGTTCAAATTTGCACCGGTACACTCGGGTGGGGTATCCGCAAGAAGTAATCACGCTAATTCGGCTTTTCTGGGTGGCTCGAAAATTAAAAAGTTTATTCCCCGGGCAAGGAAAAGGGAAGAGCGGCCATCTTGTTTTTCTAATAGTCAACTCTGGAAATCGCGTTTTGACGGTGCAAATCGACCAAGTTGAGCATCATGAACAACTTTCCTGTGTGGAGTCATGCAAAATTCGCAAAACCTTGGAAATTACAACGTTTTGGTGCAAAAGTGACGTCATAATTTGACCAAAAATCGTCGATTACCGCCAAAGTAAAACATTAAAGGGGTTCAAATTTGCACCGGCACACTCGGTGGGGTATCCGCAAGAAGTAATCACGCTAATTCGGCTTTTCGGGGTGGCTCGAAAATTAAAAAGTTTATTCCCCGGGCAGGGAAAAGGGAAGAGCGGCCATCTTGTTTTTCTAACAGTCAACTCTGGAAATCGCGTTTTGACGGTGCAAATCGACCAAGTTGAGCATCCTGAACAACTTTCCTGTGTGGAGTCATGCAAAATTCGCAAAACCTTGGAAATTACAACTTTTTCATGCAAAAGTGACGTCATAATTTGACCAAAAAACGTCGATTACCGCCAAAGTAAAACATAGACGGGATTCAAATTTGCACCGGCACACTCGGGTGGGGTATCCGCAGGAAGTAATTACGCTAAATCGGCTTTTCGGGGTGGCTCGAAAATTAAAAAGTTTATTCCCCGGGCAGGGAAAGGGGAAGAGCGGCCATCTTGTTTTTTTAACAGTCAACTCTGGAAATCGCGTTTTGACGGTGCAAATCGACCAAGTTGATCATCCTGAACAACTTTCCTGTGTGGAGTCATGCAAAATTCGCAAAACCTTGGAAATTACCACCATTTGGTGCAAAAGTGACGTCATAATTTGACCAAAAATCGTCGATTACCGCCAAAGTAAAACATAGACGGGCTTCAAATTTGCACCGGCACACTCGGGTGGGGTATCCGCAAGAAGTAATCATGCTAATTCGGCTTTTCGGGGTGGCTCGAAAATTAAAAAGTTTATTCCCCGGTCAGGGAAAAGGGAAGAGCGGCCATCTTGTTTTTCTAATAGTTAACTCTGGAAATCGCGTTTTGACGGTGCAAATCGACCAAGTTGAGCATCCTGAACAACTTTCCTGTGTGGAGTCATGCAAAATTCGCAAAACCTTGGAAATTACAACTTTTTGGTGCAAAAGTGACATCATAATTTGACCAAAAATCGTCGATTACCGCCAAAGTTAAACATTAACGGGGTTCAAATTTGCACCGGCACACTCGGGTGGGGTATCCGCAAGAAGTAATCTCGCCAATTCGGCTTTTCGGGGTGGCTCGAAAATTAAAAAGTTTATTCCCCGGGCAGGGAAAAGGGAAGAGCGGCTATCTTGTTTTTCTAACAGTCAACTCTGAAAATCGCTATTTGATGGTGCAAATCGACCAAGTTGAGCATCCTGAACAACTTTCCTGTGTGGAGTCATGCAAAATTCGCAAAACCTTGGAAATTACAACTTTTTGGTTCAAAAGTGACGTCATAATTTGACCAAAAATCGTCGATTACCGCCAAAGTAAAACATAGACGGGCTTCAAAATTGCTCCGGCACACTCGGTGGGGTATCCGCAAGAAGTAATCATGCTAATTTGGCTTTTCGGGGTGGCTCGAAAATTAAAAAGTTTATTCCCCGGGCAGGGAAAAGGGATGAGCGGCCATCTTGTTTTTCTAACAGTCAACTCTGGAAATCGCGTTTTGACGGTGCAAATCGACCAAGTTGAGCAGCCTGAACAACTTTCCTGTGTGGAGTCATGCAAAATTCGCAAAACCTTGGAAATTACAACTTTTTGGTGCAAAAGTGACGTCATAATTTGACCAAAAATCGTCGATTACCGCCAAAGTTAAACATTAACGGGGTTCAAATTTGTACCGGCACACTCGGGTGGGGTATCCGCAAGAAGTAATCTCGCCAATTCGGCTTTTCGGGGTGGCTCGAAAATTAAAAAGTTTATTCCCCGGGCAGGGAAAAGGGAAGAGCGGCTATCTTGTTTTTCTAACAGTCAACTCTGGAAATCGCTATTTGATGGTGCAAATCGACCAAGTTGAGCATCCTGAACAACTTTCCTGTGTGGAGTCATGCAAAATTCGCAAAACCTTGGAAATTACATCTTTTTGGTTCAAAAGTGACGTCATAATTTGACCAAAAATCGTCGATTACCGCCAAAGTAAAACATAGACGGGCTTCAAATTTGCTCCGGCACACTCGGGTGGGGTATCCGCAAGAAGTAATCATGCTAATTCGGCTTTTCGGGGTGGCTCGAAAATTAAAAAGTTTATTCCCCGGGCAGGGAAAAGGGAAGAGCGGCCATCTTGTTTTTCTAACAGTCAACTCTGGAAATCGCGTTTTGACGGTGCAAATCGACCAAGTTGAGCATCCTGAACAACTTTCCTGTGTGGAGTCATGCAAAATTAGCTAAACCTTGGAAATTACAACTTTTTGGTGCAAAAGTGACGTCATAATTTGACCCAAAAATCGTCGATTACCTACAAAGTAAAACATTAAAGAGGTTCAAATTTGCACCGGCACACTCGGGTTGGGTATCCGCAAGAAGTAATCAAGCTAATTCGGCTTTTCTGGGTGGCTCGAAAATTAAAAAGTTTATTCCCCGGGCAGGGAAAAGGGAAGAGCGGCCATTTTGGTTTTCCTAACAGTCAACTCTGGAAATCGCGTTTTGACGGTGCAAATCGACCAAGTTGAGCAGCCTGAACAACTTTCCTGTGTGGAGTCATGCAAAATTCGCAAAACCTTGGAAATTACAACTTTTTGGTGCAATAGTGACGTCATAATTTGACCAAAAATCGTCGATTACCGCCAAAGTAAAACATTAAAGGGGTTCAAATTTGCACCGGCACACTAGGTGGGGTATCCGCAAGAAGTAATCACGCTTATTCGGCTTTTCGGGGTGGCTCGAAAATTAAAAAGTTTATTCCCCGGGCAGGGAAAAGGGAAGAGCGGCCATTTTGGTTTTTCTAATAGTCAACTCTGGAAATCGCGTTGTGACGGTGCAAATCGACCAAGTTGAGCATCCTGAACAACTTTCCTGTGTGGAGTCATGCAAAATTCGCAAAACCTTGGAAATTACAAGTTTTTGGTGCAAAAGTGACGTCATAATTTGACCAAAAATCGTCGATTACCGCCAAAGTAAAACATTAAAGGGGTTCAAATTTGCACCGGCACACTAGGTGGGGTATCCGCAAGAAGTAATCACGCTAATTCGGCTTTTCGGGGTGGCTCGAAAATTAAAAAGTTTATCCCCCGGGCAGGGAAAAGGGAAGAGCGGCCATCTTGTTTTTCTAATAGTCAACTCTGGAAATTGCGTTTTGACGGTGCAAATCGACCAAGTTGAGCATCCTGAACAACTTTCCTGTGTGGAGTCATGCAAAATTCGCAAAACCTTGGAAATTACAACTTTTTGGTGCAAAAGACACGTCATAATTTGACCAAAAATCGTCGATTACCGCCAAAGTAAAACATAGACGGGCTTCAAATTTGCACCGGCTCACTCGGGTTGGGTATCCGCAAGAAGTAATCACGCTAATTCAGCTTTTCGGGGTGGCTCGAAAATTAAAAAGTTTATTCCCCGGGCAGGGAAAAGGGAAGAGCGGCCATCTTGTTTTTCTGATAGTCAACTCTGGAAATCGCGTTTTGACGGTGCAAATCGACCAAGTTGAGCATCCTGAACAACTTTCCTGTGTGGAGTCATGCAAAATTATCAAAACCTTGCGAATTACAACTTTTTGGTGCAAAAGTGACGTCATAATTTGACCCAAAATCGTCGATTACCGCCAAAGTTAAACATTAAAGGGGTTCAAATTTGCACCGGCACACTCGGTGGGGTATCCGCAAGAAGTAATCACGCTAATTCGGCTTTTCGGGGTAGCTCGAAAATTAAAAAGTTTATTCCCCGGGCAGGGAAAAGGGAAGAGCGGCCATCTTGTTTTTCTAATAGTCAACTCTGGAAATCGCGTTCTGACGGTGCAAATCGACCAAGTTGAGCATCCTGAACAACTTTCCTGTGTGGAGTCATGCAAAATGCGCAAAACCTTGGAAATTACAACTTTTTGGTGCAAAAGTGACGTCATAATTTGACCAAAAATCGTCGATTACCGCCAAAGTAAAACATTAAAGGGGTTCAAATTTGCACCGGCACACTCGGTGGGGTATCCGCAAGAAGTAATCACGCTAATTCAGCTTTTCGGGGTGGCTCGAAAATTAAAAAGTTTATTCCCCGGGCAGGGAAAAGGGAAGAGCGGCCATCTTGTTTTTCTGATAGTCAACTCTGGAAATCGCGTTTTGACGGTGCAAATCGACCAAGTTGAGCATCCTGAACAACTTTCCTGTGTGGAGTCATGCAAAATTATCAAAACCTTGCGAATTACAACTTTTTGGTGCAAAAGTGACGTCATAATTTGACCAAAAATCGTCGATTACCGCCAAAGTTAAACATTAAAGGGGTTCAAATTTGCACCGGCACACTCGGTGGGGTATCCGCAAGAAGTAATCACGCTAATTCGGCTTTTCGGGGTAGCTCGAAAATTAAAAAGTTTATTCCCCGGGCAGGGAAAAGGGAAGAGCGGCCATCTTGTTTTTCTAATAGTCAACTCTGGAAATCGCGTTCTGACGGTGCAAATCGACCAAGTTGAGCATCCTGAACAACTTTCCTGTGTGGAGTCATGCAAAATGCGCAAAACCTTGGAAATTACAACTTTTTGGTGCAAAAGTGACGTCATAATTTGACCAAAAATCGTCGATTACCGCCAAAGTAAAACATTAAAGGGGTTCAAATTTGCACCGGCACACTCGGTGGGGTATCCGCAAGAAGTAATCACGCTAATTCGGCTTTTCGGGGTGGCTCGAAAATTAAAAAGTTTATTCCCCGGGCAGGGAAAAGGGAAGAGCGGCCATCTTGTTTTTCTAACAGTCAACTCTGGAAATCGCGTTTTGACGGTGCAAATCTCCCAAGTTGAGCATCCTGAACAACTTTCCTGTGTGGAGTCATGCAAAATGCGCAAAACCTTGGAAATTACAACTTTTTGGTGCAAAAGTGACGTCATAATTTGACCAAAAATCGTCGATTACCGCCAAAGTAAAACATTAAAGGGGTTCAAATTTGCACCGGCACACTCGGGTGGGGTATCCGTAAGTAGTAATCACGCTAATTCGGCTTTTCTGGGTGGCTCGAAAATTAAAAAGTTTATTCCCCGGGCAGGGAAAAGGGAAGAGCGGCCATCTTGTTTTTCTAATAGTCAACTCTGGAAATCGCGTTTTGACGGTGCAAATCGACCAAGTTGAGCATCCTGAACAACTTTCCTGTGTGGAGTCATGCAAAATTAGCAAAACCTTGGAAATTACAACTTTTTGGTGCAAAAGTGACGTCATAATTTGACCCAAAAATCGTCGATTACCTACAAAGTAAAACATTAAAGGGGTTCAAATTTGCACCGGCACACTCGGGTTGGGTATCCGCAAGAAGTAATCACGCTAATTCGGCTTTTCGGGGTAGCTCGAAAATTAAAAAGTTTATTCCCCGGGCAGGGAAAAGGGAAGAGCGGCCATCTTGTTTTTCTAATAGTCAACTCTGGAAATCGCGTTCTGACGGTGCAAATCGACCAAGTTGAGCATCCTGAACAACTTTCCTGTGTGGAGTCATGCAAAATGCGCAAAACCTTGGAAATTACAACTTTTTGGTGCAAAAGTGACGTCATAATTTGACCAAAAATCGTCGATTACCGCCAAAGTAAAACATTAAAGGGGTTCAAATTTGCACCGGCACACTCGGGTGGGGTATCCGTAAGTAGTAATCACGCTAATTCGGCTTTTCTGGGTGGCTCGAAAATTAAAAAGTTTATTCCCCGGGCAGGGAAAAGGGAAGAGCGGCCATCTTGTTTTTCTAATAGTCAACTCTGGAAATCGCGTTTTGACGGTGCAAATCGACCAAGTTGAGCATCCTGAACAACTTTCCTGTGTGGAGTCATGCAAAATTCGCAAAACCTTGGAAATTACAACTTTTTGGTGCAAAAGTGACGTCATAATTTGACCCAAAAATCGTCGATTACCTACAAAGTAAAACATTAAAGGGGTTCAAATTTGCACCGGCACACTCGGGTTGGGTATCCGCAAGAAGTAATCACGCTAATTCGGCTTTTCGGGGTGGCTCGAAAATTAAAAAGTTTATCCCCCGGGCAGGGAAAAGGGAAGAGCGGCCATCTTGTTTTTCTAATAGTCAACTCTGGAAATTGCGTTTTGACGGTGCAAATCGACCAAGTTGAGCATCCTGAACAACTTTTCTGTGTGGAGTCATGCAAAATTCGCAAAACTTTGGAAATTACAACTTTTTGGTGCAAAAGTGACGTCATAATTTGACCAAAAATCGTCGATTACCGCCAAAGTAAAGCATTAAAGGGGTTCAAATTTGCACCGGCACACTAGGTGGGGTATCCGCAAGAAGTAATCACGCTAATTCGGCTTTTCGAGGTGGCAGGAAAATTAAAAAGGGAAGAGCGGCCATCTTGTTTTTCTAATAGTCAACTCTGGAAATCGCGTTTTGACGGTGCAAATCGACCAAGTTGAGCATCCTGAACAACTTTCCTGTGTGGAGTCATGCAAAATTATCAAAACCTTGCGAATTACAACTTTTTGGTGCAAAAATGACGTCATAATTTGACCAAAAATCGTCGATTACCGCCAAAGTAAAACATTAAAGGGGTTCAAATTTGCACCGGCACACTCGATGGGGTATCCGCAAGAAGTAATCACGCTAATTCGGCTTTTTGGGGTAGCTCGAAAATTAAAAAGTTTATTCCCCGGGCAGGGAAAAGGGAAGAGCGGCCATCTTGTTTTTCTAATAGTCAACTCTGGAAATCGCGTTTTGACGGTGCAAATCGACCAAGTTGAGCATCCTGAACAACTTTCCTGTGTGGAGTCATGCAAAATTATCAAAACCTTGCGAATTACAACTTTTTGGTGCAAAAATGACGTCATAATTTGACCAAAAATCGTCGATTACCGCCAAAGTAAAACATTAAAGGGGTTCAAATTTGCACCGGCACACTCGGGTTGGGTATCCGCAAGAAGTAATCACGCTAATTCGGCTTTTCGGGGTAGCTCGAAAATTAAAAAGTTTATTCCCCGGGCAGGGAAAAGGGAAGAGCGGCCATCTTGTTTTTCTAATAGTCAACTCTGGAAATCGCGTTTTGACGGTGCAAATCGACCAAGTTGAGCATCCTGAACAACTTTCCTGTGTGGAGTCATGCAAAATTAGCAAAACCTTGGAAATTACAACTTTTTGGTGCAAAAGTGACGTCATAATTTGACCAAAAATCGTCGATTACCGCCAAAGTAAAACATTAACGGGGTTCAAATTTGCACCGGCACACTCGGGTGGGGTATCCGCAAGAAGTAATCACGCTAATTCGGCTTTTCGGAGTGGCTCGAAAATTAAAAAATTTATTCCCCGGGCAGGGAAAAGGAAAGAACGGCCATCTTGTTTTTCTAGCAGTCAACTCTGGAAATCGCGTTTTGACGGTGCAAATCGACCAAGTTGAGCATCCTGAACAACTTTCCTGTGTGGAGTCATGCAAAATTAGCAAAACCTTGGAAATTACAACTTTTTGGTGCAAAAGTGACGTCATAATTTGACCAAAAATCGTCGATTATCGCCAAAGTAAAACATTAACGGGGTTCAAATTTGCACCGGCACACTCGGGTGGGGTATCCGCAAGAAGTAATTACGCTAATTCGGCTTTTCGGGATGGCTCGAAAATTAAAAAGTTTATTCCCCGGGCAGGGAAAAGCAAAGAGCGGCCATCTTGTTTTTCTAACAGTCAACTCTGTAAATCGCGTTTTGACGGTGCAAATCGACCAAGTTGAGCATCCTGAACAACTTTCCTGTGTGGAGTCATGCAAAATTAGCAAAACCTTGGAAATTACAACTTTTTGGTGCAAAAGTGACGTCATAATTTGACCAAAAATCGTCGATTACCGCCAAAGTAAAACATAGACGGGCTTCAAATTTGCACCGGCACACTCGGGTGGGGTATCCGCAAGAAGTAATCACGCCAATTCGGCTTTTCGGGGTGCCTCGAAAATTAAAAAGTTTATTCACCGGGCAGGGAAAAGGGAAGAGCGGCCATCTTGTTTTTCTAACAGTCAACTCTGGAAATCGCGTTTTGACGGTGCAAATCGACCAAGTTGAGTATCCTGAACAACTTTCCTGTGTGGAGTCATGCAAAATTCGCAAAATCTTGGAAATTACAACTTTTTGGTGCAAAAGTGACGTCATAATTTGACCAAAATTCGTCGATTACCGCCAAAGTTAAACATTAACGGGGTTCAAATTTGCACTGGCACACTCTGGTGAGGTATCCGCAAGAAGTAATCACGCCAATTCGGCTTTTCGGGTGGCTCGAAAATTAAAAAGTTTATTCCCCGGGCAGGGAAATTGGAAGAGCGGCCATCTTGTTTTTCTAATAGTCAACTCTGGAAATCGCGTTTTGACGGTGCAAATCGACCAAGTTGAGCATCCTGAACAACTTTCCTGTGTGGAGTCATGCAAAATTCGCAAAACCTTCGAAATTACAACTTTTTGGTGCAAAAGTTACGTCATAATTTGACCAAAAATCGTCGATTAAGGCCAAAGTAAAACATTAACGGGGCTTCAAATTTGCACCGGCACACTCGGGTGGGGTATCCGCAAGAAGTAATCACGCTAATTCGGCTTTTCGGGGTGGCTCGAAAATTAAAAAGTTTATTCCCCGGGCAGGGAAAATGGAAGAGCGGCCGTCTTGTTTTTCTAATAGTCAACTCTGGAAATCGCGTTTTGACGGTGCAAATCGACCAAGTTGAGCATCCTGAACAACTTTCCTGTGTGGAGTCATGCAAAATTAGCAAAACCTTGGAAATTACAACTTTTTGGTGCAAAAGTGACGTCATAATTTGACCAAAAATCGTCGATTACCGCCAAAGTAAAACATTAAAGGGGTTCAATTTTTCACCGGCACACTCGGGTGGGGTATCCGTAAGAAGTAATCACGCTAATTCGGCTTTTCTGAGTGGCTCGAAAATTAAAAAGTTTATTCCCGGGCAGGGAAAATGGAAGAGCGGCCATCTTGTTTTTTTAATAGCCAACTCTGGAAATCGCGTTTTGATGGTGCAAATCGACCAAGTTGAGCATCATGAACAACTTTCCTGTGTGGAGTCATGCAAAATTCGCAAAACCTTGGAAATTACAACTTTTTGGTGCAAAAGTGACGTCATAATTTGACCAAAAATCGTCGATTACCGCCAAAGTAAAACAATAAAGGGGTTCAAATTTGCACCGGCACACTCGGGTGGGATATCCGCTAGAAGTAATCACGCTAATTCGGCTTTTCGGGGTGGCTCGAAAATTAAAAAGTTTATTCCTCGGGCAGGCAAAATGGAAGAGCGGACATCTTGTTTTTCTAATAGTCAACTCTGGAAATCGCATTTTGACGGTGCAAATCGACCAAGTTGAGCATCCTGAACAACTTTCCTGCGTGGAGTCATGCAAAATTCGCAAAACCTTGGGAATTACAACTTTTTGGTTCAAAAGTGACGTCATAATTTGACCAAAAAATCGTCGATTACCGCCAAAGTAAAACATTAAAGGGGTTCAAATTTGCACCGGCACACTCGGGTGGGGTATCCGCAAGAAGTAATCATGCTAATTCGGCTTTTCGGGGTGGCTCGAAAATTAAAAAGTTTATTCCCCGGGCAGGGAAAATGGAAGAGCGGTCATCTTGTTTTTTTAATAGTCAACTCTGGAAATCGCGTTTTGACGGTGCAAATCGACCAAGTTGAGCATCCTGAACAACTTTCCTGTGTGGAGTCATGCAAAATTCGCAAAACCTGGAAATTTTAACTTTTTGGTGCAAAAGTGACGTCATAATTTGACCAAAAAACGTCGATTACCGCCAAAGTAAAACATAGACGGGCTTCAAATTTGCACCGGCACACTCGGGTGGGGTATCCGCAAGAAGTAATCACGCTAATTCGGCTTTTCGGGGTGGCTCGAAAATTAAAAAGTTTATTCCCCGGGCAGGGAAAAGGGAAGAGCGGCCATCTTGTTTTTATAATAGTCAACTCTGGAAATCGCGTTTTGACGGTGCAAATCGACCAAGTTGAGCATCCTGAACAACTTTCCTGTGTGGAGTCAGGCAAAATTCGCAAAACCTTGGGAATTACAACTTTTTGGTGCAAAAGTGACGTCATAATTTGACCAAAAAATCGTCGATTACCGCCAAAATAAAACATTAAAGGGGTTCAAATTTTCACCAGCACACTCGGGCGGGGTATCCGCAAGAAGTAATCATGCTAATTCGGCTTTTCGTGGTGGCTTTAAAATTAAAAAGTTTGTTCCCCGGGCAGGGAAAATGGAAGAGCGGCCATCTTGTTTTTCTAATAGTCAACTCTGGAAATCGCGTTTTGACGGTGCAATTCGACCAAGTTGAGCATCCTGAACAACTTTCCTGTGTGGAGTCATGCAAAACTGGCAAAACCTTGGGAATTACAACTTTTTGGTGCAAAAGTGACGTCATAATTTGACCAAAAATCGTCGATTACCGCCAGAGTAAAACATTAAAGGGGTTCAAATTTGCACCGGCACACTCGGTGGGGTATCCGCAAGAAGTAATCACGCTAATTCGGCTTTTCGGGGTGGCTCGAAAATTAAAAAGTTTATTCCCCGGGCAGGGAAAAGGGAAGAGCGGCCTTCTTGTTTTTCTAACAGTCAACTCTGGAAATCGCGTTTTGACGGTGCAAATCGACCAAGTTGAGCATCCTGAACAACTTTTCTGTGTGGAGTCATGCAAAATTCGCAAAACCTTGGAAATTACAACTTTTTGGTGCAAAAGTGACGTCATAATTTGACCAAAAAACGTCGATTACCGCCAAAGTAAAACATAGACGGGCTTCAAATTTGCACCGGCACACTCGGGTTGGGTATCCGCAAGAAGTAATCACGCTAATTCGGCTTTTCGGGGTGGCTCGAAAATTAAAAAGTTTATTCCCCGGGCAGGGAAAAGGGAAGAGCGGCCATCTTGTTTTTCTAATAGTCAACTCTGGAAATCGCGTTTTGACGGTGCAAATCGACCAAGTTGAGCATCCTGAACAACTTTCCTGTATGGAGTCATGTAAAATTATCAAAACCTTGGAAATTACAACTTTTTGGTGCAAAAGTGACGTCATAATTTGACCAAAAATCGTCGATTACCGCCAAAGTAAAACATAGACGGGCTTCAAATTTGCACCGGCACACTCGGGTGGGGTATCCGCAAGAAATAATCACGCTAATTCGGCTTTTCGGGGTGGCTCGAAAATTAAAAAGTTTATTCTCCGGGCAGGGAAAATGGAAGAGCGGCCATCTTGTTTTTCTAACAGTCAACTCTGGAAATCGCGTTTTGACGGTGCAAATCGACCAAGTTGAGCATCCTGAACAACTTTCCTGTGTGGAGTCATGCAAAATTCGCAAAACCTTGGAAATTACAACTTTTTGGTGCAAAAGTGACGTCATAATTTGACCAAAAATCGTCGATTAAGGCCAAAGTAAAACATTAACGGGGCTTCAAATTTGCACCGGCACACTCGGGTGGGGTATCCGCAAGAAGTAATCACGCTAATTCGGCTTTTCGGGGTGGCTCGAAAATTAAAAAGTTTATTCCCCGGGCAGGGAAAATGGAAGAGCGGCCGTCTTGTTTTTCTAATAGTCAACTCTGGAAATCGCGTTTTGACGGTGCAAATCGACCAAGTTGAGCATCCTGAACAACTTTCCTGTGTGGAGTCATGCAAAATTAGCAAAACCTTGGAAATTACAACTTTTTGGTGCAAAAGTGACGTCATAATTTGACCAAAAATCGTCGATTACCGCCAAAGTAAAACATTAAAGGGGTTCAATTTTTCACCGGCACACTCGGGTGGGGTATCCGTAAGAAGTAATCACGCTAATTCGGCTTTTCTGAGTGGCTCGAAAATTAAAAAGTTTATTCCCGGGCAGGGAAAATGGAAGAGCGGCCATCTTGTTTTTTTAATAGCCAACTCTGGAAATCGCGTTTTGATGGTGCAAATCGACCAAGTTGAGCATCATGAACAACTTTCCTGTGTGGAGTCATGCAAAATTCGCAAAACCTTGGAAATTACAACTTTTTGGTGCAAAAGTGACGTCATAATTTGACCAAAAATCGTCGATTACCGCCAAAGTAAAACAATAAAGGGGTTCAAATTTGCACCGGCACACTCGGGTGGGATATCCGCAAGAAGTAATCACGCTAATTCGGCTTTTCGGGGTGGCTCGAAAATTAAAAAGTTTATTCCTCGGGCAGGGAAAATGGAAGAGCGGACATCTTGTTTTTCTAATAGTCAACTCTGGAAATCGCATTTTGACGGTGCAAATCGACCAAGTTGAGCATCCTGAACAACTTTCCTGCGTGGAGTCATGCAAAATTCGCAAAACCTTGGGAATTACAACTTTTTGGTGCAAAAGTGACGTCATAATTTGACCAAAAAATCGTCGATTACCGCCAAAGTAAAACATTAAAGGGGTTCAAATTTGCACCGGCACACTCGGGTGGGGTATCCGCAAGAAGTAATCATGCTAATTCGGCTTTTCGGGGTGGCTCGAAAATTAAAAAGTTTATTCCCCGGGCAGGGAAAATGGAAGAGCGGTCATCTTGTTTTTTTAATAGTCAACTCTGTAAATCGCGTTTTGATGGTGCAAATCGACCAAGTTGAGCATCCTTAACAACTTTCCTGTGTGGAGTTATGCAAAACTGGCAAAACCTTAGGAATTACAACTTTTTGGTGCAAAAGTGACGTCATAATTTGACCAAAAATCGTCGATTACCGCCAAAGTAAAACATTAAAGGGGTTCAAATTTGCACCGGCACTCTCTGTGGGGTATCCGCAAGAAGTAATCACGCTTATTCGGCTTTTCGGGGTGGCTCGAAAATTAAAAAGTTTATTCCCCGGGCAGGGAAAAGGGAAGAGCGGCCTTCTTGTTTTTCTAACAGTCAACTCTGGAAATCGCGTTTTGACGGTGCAAATCGACCAAGTTGAGCATCCTGAACAACTTTCCTGTGTGGAGTCATGCAAAATTCGCAAAACCTGGAAATTACAACTTTTTGGTGCAAAAGTGACGTCATAATTTGACCAAAAAACGTCGATTACCGCCAAAGTAAAACATAGACGGGCTTCAAATTTGCACCGGCACACTCGGGTGGGGTATCCGCAAGAAGTAATCACGCTAATTCGGCTTTTCGGGGTGGCTCGAAAATTAAAAAGTTTATTCCCCGGGCAGGGAAAATGGAAGAGCGGCCATCTTGTTTTTCTAATAGTCAACTCTGGAAATCGCGTTTTGACGGTGCAATTCGACCAAGTTGAGCATCCTGAACAACTTTCCTGTGTGGAGTCATGCAAAACTGGCAAAACCTTGGGAATTACAACTTTTTGGTGCAAAAGTGACGTCATAATTTGACCAAAAATCGTCGATTACCGCCAGAGTAAAACATTAAAGGGGTTCAAATTTGCACCGGCACACTCGGTGGGGTATCCGCAAGAAGTAATCACGCTAATTCGGCTTTTCGGGGTGGCTCGAAAATTAAAAAGTTTATTCCCCGGGCAGGGAAAAGGGAAGAGCGGCCTTCTTGTTTTTCTAACAGTCAACTCTGGAAATCGCGTTTTGACGGTGCAAATCGACCAAGTTGAGCATCCTGAACAACTTTTCTGTGTGGAGTCATGCAAAATTCGCAAAACCTTGGAAATTACAACTTTTTGGTGCAAAAGTGACGTCATAATTTGACCAAAAAACGTCGATTACCGCCAAAGTAAAACATAGACGGGCTTCAAATTTGCACCGGCACACTCGGGTTGGGTATCCGCAAGAAGTAATCACGCTAATTCGGCTTTTCGGGGTGGCTCGAAAATTAAAAAGTTTATTCCCCGGGCAGGGAAAAGGGAAGAGCGGCCATCTTGTTTTTCTAATAGTCAACTCTGGAAATCGCGTTTTGACGGTGCAAATCGACCAAGTTGAGCATCCTGAACAACTTTCCTGTATGGAGTCATGTAAAATTATCAAAACCTTGGAAATTACAACTTTTTGGTGCAAAAGTGACGTCATAATTTGACCAAAAATCGTCGATTACCGCCAAAGTAAAACATAGACGGGCTTCAAATTTGCACCGGCACACTCGGGTGGGGTATCCGCAAGAAATAATCACGCTAATTCGGCTTTTCGGGGTGGCTCGAAAATTAAAAAGTTTATTCTCCGGGCAGGGAAAATGGAAGAGCGGCCATCTTGTTTTTCTAACAGTCAACTCTGGAAATCGCGTTTTGACGGTGCAAATCGACCAAGTTGAGCATCCTGAACAACTTTCCTGTGTGGAGTCATGCAAAATTCGCAAAACCTTGGAAATTACAACTTTTTGGTGCAAAAGTGACGTCATAATTTGACCAAAAATCGTCGATTAAGGCCAAAGTAAAACATTAACGGGGCTTCAAATTTGCACCGGCACACTCGGGTGGGGTATCCGCAAGAAGTAATCACGCTAATTCGGCTTTTCGGGGTGGCTCGAAAATTAAAAAGTTTATTCCCCGGGCAGGGAAAATGGAAGAGCGGCCGTCTTGTTTTTCTAATAGTCAACTCTGGAAATCGCGTTTTGACGGTGCAAATCGACCAAGTTGAGCATCCTGAACAACTTTCCTGTGTGGAGTCATGCAAAATTAGCAAAACCTTGGAAATTACAACTTTTTGGTGCAAAAGTGACGTCATAATTTGACCAAAAATCGTCGATTACCGCCAAAGTAAAACATTAAAGGGGTTCAATTTTTCACCGGCACACTCGGGTGGGGTATCCGTAAGAAGTAATCACGCTAATTCGGCTTTTCTGAGTGGCTCGAAAATTAAAAAGTTTATTCCCGGGCAGGGAAAATGGAAGAGCGGCCATCTTGTTTTTTTAATAGCCAACTCTGGAAATCGCGTTTTGATGGTGCAAATCGACCAAGTTGAGCATCATGAACAACTTTCCTGTGTGGAGTCATGCAAAATTCGCAAAACCTTGGAAATTACAACTTTTTGGTGCAAAAGTGACGTCATAATTTGACCAAAAATCGTCGATTACCGCCAAAGTAAAACAATAAAGGGGTTCAAATTTGCACCGGCACACTCGGGTGGGATATCCGCAAGAAGTAATCACGCTAATTCGGCTTTTCGGGGTGGCTCGAAAATTAAAAAGTTTATTCCTCGGGCAGGGAAAATGGAAGAGCGGACATCTTGTTTTTCTAATAGTCAACTCTGGAAATCGCATTTTGACGGTGCAAATCGACCAAGTTGAGCATCCTGAACAACTTTCCTGCGTGGAGTCATGCAAAATTCGCAAAACCTTGGGAATTACAACTTTTTGGTGCAAAAGTGACGTCATAATTTGACCAAAAAATCGTCGATTACCGCCAAAGTAAAACATTAAAGGGGTTCAAATTTGCACCGGCACACTCGGGTGGGGTATCCGCAAGAAGTAATCATGCTAATTCGGCTTTTCGGGGTGGCTCGAAAATTAAAAAGTTTATTCCCCGGGCAGGGAAAATGGAAGAGCGGTCATCTTGTTTTTTTAATAGTCAACTCTGTAAATCGCGTTTTGATGGTGCAAATCGACCAAGTTGAGCATCCTTAACAACTTTCCTGTGTGGAGTTATGCAAAACTGGCAAAACCTTAGGAATTACAACTTTTTGGTGCAAAAGTGACGTCATAATTTGACCAAAAATCGTCGATTACCGCCAAAGTAAAACATTAAAGGGGTTCAAATTTGCACCGGCACTCTCTGTGGGGTATCCGCAAGAAGTAATCACGCTTATTCGGCTTTTCGGGGTGGCTCGAAAATTAAAAAGTTTATTCCCCGGGCAGGGAAAAGGGAAGAGCGGCCTTCTTGTTTTTCTAACAGTCAACTCTGGAAATCGCGTTTTGACGGTGCAAATCGACCAAGTTGAGCATCCTGAACAACTTTCCTGTGTGGAGTCATGCAAAATTCGCAAAACCTGGAAATTACAACTTTTTGGTGCAAAAGTGACGTCATAATTTGACCAAAAAACGTCGATTACCGCCAAAGTAAAACATAGACGGGCTTCAAATTTGCACCGGCACACTCGGGTGGGGTATCCGCAAGAAGTAATCACGCTAATTCGGCTTTTCGGGGTGGCTCGAAAATTAAAAAGTTTATTCCCCGGGCAGGGAAAAGGGAAGAGCGGCCATCTTGTTTTTATAATAGTCAACTCTGGAAATCGCGTTTTGACGGTGCAAATCGACCAAGTTGAGCATCCTGAACAACTTTCCTGTGTGGAGTCAGGCAAAATTCGCAAAACCTTGGGAATTACAACTTTTTGGTGCAAAAGTGACGTCATAATTTGACCAAAAAATCGTCGATTACCGCCAAAATAAAACATTAAAGAGGTTCAAATTTTCACCAGCACACTCGGGCGGGGTATCCGCAAGAAGTAATCATGCTAATTCGGCTTTTCGTGGTGGCTTTAAAATTAAAAAGTTTGTTCCCCGGGCAGGGAAAATGGAAGAGCGGCCATCTTGTTTTTCTAATAGTCAACTCTGGAAATCGCGTTTTGACGGTGCAATTCGACCAAGTTGAGCATCCTGAACAACTTTCCTGTGTGGAGTCATGCAAAACTGGCAAAACCTTGGGAATTACAACTTTTTGGTGCAAAAGTGACGTCATAATTTGACCAAAAATCGTCGATTACCGCCAGAGTAAAACATTAAAGGGGTTCAAATTTGCACCGGCACACTCGGTGGGGTATCCGCAAGAAGTAATCACGCTAATTCGGCTTTTCGGGGTGGCTCGAAAATTAAAAAGTTTATTCCCCGGGCAGGGAAAAGGGAAGAGCGGCCTTCTTGTTTTTCTAACAGTCAACTCTGGAAATCGCGTTTTGACGGTGCAAATCGACCAAGTTGAGCATCCTGAACAACTTTTCTGTGTGGAGTCATGCAAAATTCGCAAAACCTTGGAAATTACAACTTTTTGGTGCAAAAGTGACGTCATAATTTGACCAAAAAACGTCGATTACCGCCAAAGTAAAACATAGACGGGGTTCAAATTTGCACCGGCACACTCGGGTTGGGTATCCGCAAGAAGTAATCACGCTAATTCGGCTTTTCGGGGTGGCTCGAAAATTAAAAAGTTTATTCCCCGGGCAGGGAAAAGGGAAGAGCGGCCATCTTGTTTTTCTAATAGTCAACTCTGGAAATCGCGTTTTGACGGTGCAAATCGACCAAGTTGAGCATCCTGAACAACTTTCCTGTATGGAGTCATGTAAAATTATCAAAACCTTGGAAATTACAACTTTTTGGTGCAAAAGTGACGTCATAATTTGACCAAAAATCGTCGATTACCGCCAAAGTAAAACATAGACGGGCTTCAAATTTGCACCGGCACACTCGGGTGGGGTATCCGCAAGAAATAATCACGCTAATTCGGCTTTTCGGGGTGGCTCGAAAATTAAAAAGTTTATTCTCCGGGCAGGGAAAATGGAAGAGCGGCCATCTTGTTTTTCTAACAGTCAACTCTGGAAATCGCGTTTTGACGGTGCAAATCGACCAAGTTGAACATCCTGAACAACTTTCCTGTGTGGAGTCATGCAAAATTCGCAAAACCTTGGAAATTACAACTTTTTGGTGCAAAAGTGACGTCATAATTTGACCAAAAATCGTCGATTAAGGCCAAAGTAAAACATTAACGGGGCTTCAAATTTGCACCGGCACACTCGGGTTGGGTATCCGCAAGAAGTAATCACGCTAATTCGGCTTTTCGGGGTGGCTCGAAAATTAAAAAGTTTATTCCCCGGGCAGGGAAAAGGGAAGAGCGGCCATCTTGTTTTTCTAATAGTCAACTCTGGAAATCGCGTTTTGACGGTGCAAATCGACCAAGTTGAGCATCCTGAACAACTTTCCTGTATGGAGTCATGTAAAATTATCAAAACCTTGGAAATTACAACTTTTTGGTGCAAAAGTGACGTCATAATTTGACCAAAAATCGTCGATTACCCTCAAAGTAAAACATAGACGGGCTTCAAATTTGCACCGGCACACTCGGGTGGGGTATCCGCAAGAAATAATCACGCTAATTCGGCTTTTCGGGGTGGCTCGAAAATTAAAAAGTTTATTCTCCGGGCAGGGAAAATGGAAGAGCGGCCATCTTGTTTTTCTAACAGTCAACTCTGGAAATCGCGTTTTGACGGTGCAAATCGACCAAGTTGAACATCCTGAACAACTTTCCTGTGTGGAGTCATGCAAAATTCGCAAAACCTTGGAAATTACAACTTTTTGGTGCAAAAGTGACGTCATAATTTGACCAAAAATCGTCGATTAAGGCCAAAGTAAAACATTAACGGGGCTTCAAATTTGCACCGGCACACTCGGGTGGGGTATCCGCAAGAAGTAATCACGCTAATTCGGCTTTTCGGGGTGGCTCGAAAATTAAAAAGTTTATTCCCCGGGCAGGGAAAATGGAAGAGCGGCCGTCTTGTTTTTCTAATAGTCAACTCTGGAAATCGCGTTTTGACGGTGCAAATCGACCAAGTTGAGCATCCTGAACAACTTTCCTGTGTGGAGTCATGTAAAATTATCAAAACCTTGGAAATTACAACTTTTTGGTGCAAAAGTGACGTCATAATTTGACCAAAAATCGTCGATTACCGCCAAAGTAAAACATTAAAGGGGTTCAAATTTGCACCGGCACACTCGGGTGGGATATCCGCAAGAAGTAATCACGCTAATTCGGCTTTTCGGGGTGGCTCGAAAATTAAAAAGTTTATTCCTCGGGTAGGGAAAATGGAAGAGCGGACATCTTGTTTTTCTAATAGTCAACTCTGGAAATCGCATTTTGACGGTGCAAATCGACCAAGTTGAGCATCCTGAACAACTTTCCTGCGTGGAGTCATGCAAAATTCGCAAAACCTTGGGAATTACAACTTTTTGGTGCAAAAGTGACGTCATAATTTGACCAAAAAATCGTCGATTACCGCCAAAGTAAAACATTAAAGGGGTTCAAATTTGCACCGGCAAATAATCATGCTAATTCGGCTTTTCGGGGTGGCTCGAAAATTAAAAAGTTTATTCCCCGGGCAGGGAAAATGGAAGAGCGGTCATCTTGTTTTTTTAATAGTCAACTCTGTAAATCGCGTTTTGATGGTGCAAATCGACCAAGTTGAGCATCCTTAACAACTTTCCTGTGTGGAGTTATGCAAAACTGGCAAAACCTTAGGAATTACAACTTTTTGGTGCAAAAGTGACGTCATAATTTGACCAAAAATCGTCGATTACCGCCAAAGTAAAACATTAAAGGGGTTCAAATTTGCACCGGCACTCTCGGTGGGGTATCCGCAAGAAGTAATCACGCTTATTCGGCTTTTCGGGGTGGCTCGAAAATTAAAAAGTTTATTCCCCGGGCAGGGAAAAGGGAAGAGCGGCCTTCTTGTTTTTCTAACAGTCAACTCTGGAAATCGCGTTTTGACGGTGCAAATCGACCAAGTTGAGCATCCTGAACAACTTTCCTGTGTGGAGTCATGCAAAATTCGCAAAACCTTGGGAATTACAACTTTTTGGTGCAAAAGTGACGTCATAATTTGACCAAAAAACGTCGATTACCGCCAAAGTAAAACATAGACGGGCTTCAAATTTGCACCGGCACACTCGGGTGGGGTATCCGCAAGAAGTAATCACGCTAATTCGGCTTTTCGGGGTGGCTCGAAAATTAAAAAGTTTATTCCCCGGGCAGGGAAAATGGAAGAGCGGACATCTTGTTTTTCTAATAGTCAACTCTGGAAATCGCGTTTTGACGGTGCAAATCGACCAAGTTGAGCATCCTGAACAACTTTCCTGTGTGGAGTCAGGCAAAATTCGCAAAACCTTGGGAATTACAACTTTTTGGTGCAAAAGTGACGTCATAATTTGACCAAAAAATCGTCGATTACCGCCAAAATAAAACATTAAAGAGGTTCAAATTTTCACCAGCACACTCGGGCGGGGTATCCGCAAGAAGTAATCATGCTAATTCGGCTTTTCGTGGTGGCTTTAAAATTAAAAAGTTTGTTCCCCGGGCAGGGAAAATGGAAGAGCGGCCATCTTGTTTTTCTAATAGTCAACTCTGGAAATCGCGTTTTGACGGTGCAATTCGACCAAGTTGAGCATCCTGAACAACTTTCCTGTGTGGAGTCATGCAAAACTGGCAAAACCTTGGGAATTACAACTTTTTGGTGCAAAAGTTACGTCATAATTTGACCAAAAATCGTCGATTACCACCAAAGTAAAACATAGACGGGCTTAAAATTTGCACCGGCACACTCGGGTGGGGTATCCGCAAGAAGTAATCACGCTAATTCGGCTTTTCTGGGTGGCTCGAAAATTAAAAGGTTTATTCCCCGGGCAGGGAAAAGGGAAGAGCGGCCATCTTGTTTTTCTAACAGTCAACTCTGGAAATCGCGTTTTGACGGTGCAAATCGTCAAAGTTGAGCATCCTGAACAACTTCCTGTGTGGAGTCATGCAAAATTCGCAAAACCTTGGAAATTACAACTTTTTGGTGCAAAAGTGACGTCATAACTTGACCAAAAATCGTCGATTACCGCCAAAGTAAAACATTAAAGGGGTTCAAATTTGCACCGGCACACTCGGGTTGGGTATCCGCAAGAAGTAATCACGCTAATTCGGCTTTTCTGGGTGGCTCGAAAATTAAAAGGTTTATTCCCCGGGCAGGGAAAAGGGAAGAGCGGCCATCTTGTTTTTATAATAGTCAACTCTTGAAATCGCAAAACGCGATTTCCAGCCACCCAGAAAAGCCGAATTAGCGTGATTACTTCTTGCGGATACCCAACCCGAGTGTGCCGGTGCAAATTTGAACCCCTTTAATGTTTTACTTTGGCGGTAATCAACGATTTTTGGTCAAATTATGACGTCACTTTTGCACCAAAAAGTTGTAATTCCCAAGGTTTTATGAATTTTGCTTGACTCCACCCAGTAAAGTTGTTCAGGATGCTCAACTTGGTCGATTTGCACCGTCAAAACGAGATTTCCAGAGTTGACTATTAGAAAAACAAGATGTCCGCTCTTCCATTTTCCCTGCCCGGGGAATAAACTTTTTAATTTTCGAGCCACCCTGAAAAGCCGAATTAGCGTGATTACTTCTTGCGGATACCCCACCCGAGTGTGCCGGTGCAAATTTGAACCCCTTTAATGTTTTACTTTGGCGGTAATCGACGATTTTTGGTCAAATTATGACGTCACTTTTGCACCAAAAAGTTGTAATTTCCAAGGTTTTGCGAATTTTGCATGACTCCACACAGGAAAGTTGTTCAGGATGCTCAACTTGGGCGATTTGCACCGTCAAAACGCGATTTCCAGAGTTGACTGTTAGAAAAACAAGATGGCCGCTCTTCCCTTTTCCCTGCCCGGGGAATAAACTTTTTAATTTTCGAGCCACCCCGAAAAGCCGAACTAGCATGATTACTTCTTGCGGATACCCACCCACCCGAGTGTGCCGGTGCAAATTTGAAGCCCGTCTATGTTTTACTTTGGCGGTAATCGACGCTTTTTGGTCAAATTATGACGTCACTTTTGCACCAAAAAGTTGTAATTTCCAAGGTTTTGCGAATTTTGCATGACTCCACACAGGAAAGTTGTTCAGGATGCTCAACTTGGTCGATTTGCACCGTCAAAACGCGATTTCCAGAGTTGACTATTATTAAAACAAGATGGCCGCTCTTCCCTTTTCCCTGCCCGGGGAATAAACTTTTTAATTTTCGAGCCACCCAGAAAAGCCGAATTAGCGTGATTACTTCTTGCGGATACCCAACCCGAGTGTGCCGGTGCAAATTTGAACCCCTTTAATGTTTTACTTTGGCGGTAATCGACGATTTTTGGTCAAATTATGACGTCACTTTTGCACCAAAAAGTTGTAATTTCCAAGGTTTTGCGAATTTTGCATGACTCCACACAGGAAAGTTGTTCAGGATGCTCAACTTGGTCGATTTGCACCGTCAAAACGCGATTTTCAGAGTTGACTATTAGAAAAACAAGATGGCCGCTCTTCCCTTTTCCCTGCCCGGGGAATAAACTTTTTAATTTTCGAGCCACCCAGAAAAGCCGAATTAGCGTGATTACTTCTTGCGGATACCCAACCCGAGTGTGCCGGTGCAAATTTGAAGCCCTTTAATGTTTTACTTTGGCGGTAATCGACGATTTTTGGTCAAATTATGACGTCACTTTTGCACCAAAAAGTTGTAATTTCCAAGGTTTTGCGAATTTTGCATGACTCCACACAGGAAAGTTGTTCAGGATGCTCAACTTGGGCGATTTGCACCGTCAAAACGCGATTTCCAGAGTTGACTGTTAGAAAAACAAGATGGCCGCTCTTCCCTTTTCCCTGCCCGGGGAATAATCTTTTTAGTTTTCGAGCCACCCCGAAAAGCCGAATTAGCGTGATTACTTCTTGCGGATACCCCACCCGAGTGTGCCGGTGCAAATTTGAAGCCCTTTAATGTTTTACTTTGGCGGTAATCAACGATTTTTGGTCAAATTATGACGTCACTTTTGCACCAAAAAGTTGTAATTCCCAAGGTTTTGCGAATTTTGCATGACTCCACACAGGAATGTTGTTCAGGATGCTCAACTTGGTCGATTTGCACCGTGAAAACGCGATTTCCAGAGTTGACTATTAGAAAAACAAGATGTCCGCTCTTCCATTTTCCCTGCCCGGGGAATAAACTTTTTAATTTTCGAGCCACCCCGAAAAGCCGAACTAGCATGATTACTTCTTGCGGATACCCCACCCGAGTGTGCCGGTGCAAATTTGAACCCCTTTAATGTTTTACTTTGGCGGTAATCGACGATTTTTGGTCAAATTATGACGTCACTTTTGCACCAAAAAGTTGTAATTTCCAAGGTTTTGCGAATTTTGCATGACTCCACACAGGAAAGTTGTTCAGGATGCTCAACTGTGTCGATTTGCACCGTCAAAACGCGATTTCCAGAGTTGACTATTAGAAAAACAAGATGGCCGCTCTTCCATTTTCCCTGCCCGGGGAATAAACTTTTTAATTTTCGAGCCACCCCGAAAAGCCGAACTAGCATGATTACTTCTTGCGGATACCCCACCCGAGTGTGCCGGTGCAAATTTGAACCCCTTTAATGTTTTACTTTGGCGGTAATCGACGTTTTTGGTCAAATTATTTCGTCACTTTTGCACCAAAAAGTTGTAATTTCCAAGGTTTTGCGAATTTTGCATGACTCCACACAGGAAAGTTGTTCAGGATGCTCAACTTGGGCGATTTGCACCGTCAAAACGCGATTTCCAGAGTTGACTGTTAGAAAAACAAGATGGCCGCTCTTCCCTTTTCCCTGCCCGGGGAATAAACATTTTAGTTTTCGAGCCATCCCGAAAAGCCGAATTAGCGTGATTACTTCTTGCGGATACCCCACCCGAGTGTGCCGGTGCAAATTTGAACCCCTTTAATGTTTTACTTTGGCGGTAATCGACGATTTTTGGTCAAATTATGACGTCACTTTTGCACCAAAAAGTTGTAATTCCCAAGGTTTTGCGAATTTTGCATGACTCCACACAGGAAAGTTGTTCAGGATGCTCAACTTGGTCGATTTGCACCGTCAAAACGCGATTTCCAGAGTTGACTATTAGAAAAACAAGATGGCCGCTCTTCCCTTTTCCCTGCCCGGGGAATAAACTTTTTAATTTTCGAGCCACCCAGAAAAGCCGAATTAGCGTGATTACTTCTTGCGGATACCCAACCCGAGTGTGCCGGTGCAAATTTGAACCCCTTTAATGTTTTACTTTGGCGGTAATCGACGATTTTTGGTCAAATTATGACGTCACTTTTGCACCAAAAAGTGGTAATTTCCAAGGTTTTGCGAATTTTGCATGACTCCACACAGGAAAGTTGTTCAGGATGCTCAACTTGGGCGATTTGCACCGTCAAAACGCGATTTCCAGAGTTGACTGTTAGAAAAACAAGATGGCCGCTCTTCCCTTTTCCCTGCCCGGGGAATAAACTTTTTAGTTTTCGAGCCACCCCGAAAAGCCGAATTAGCGTGATTACTTCTTGCGGATACCCCACCGAGTGTGCCGGTGCAAATTTGAACCCCTTTAATGTTTTACTTTGGCGGT